>NW_024704753.1:3903996-4258011 GCF_018977255.1 Callorhinchus milii
GTGAGACACGAGAGACAGGCAGAGAGAGAGAGAGAGAGAGACAGGCAGAGAGAGTGAGAGAGGGGCAGAGAGAGAGAGAGTGAGAGACAGGCAGAGAGAGTGAGAGAGAGATGGGCAGAGAGCAAGAGAGAGAGTGAGACAAGCCAAAAGAGAAAGTGAGAGAGACAGGCAGAGAGAGAGAGAATGACAGGCCGAGAGAGACAGGCAGGCAGAGAGTGAGAGGCAGAGAGAGAGAGAGAGAGACACACACACACCGTGAGAAACAGGCAGAGAGTTAGAGAGTGTGAGAAACAGACAGGCAGAGAGAGAGAGACACACACAGACAGGCAGAGTGAGAGAGTGAGACAGAGAGAGAGATAGACAGGCAGAGAGAGAGAGAGCGAAACAGACAGGCAGAGCGAGAGAGTGAGAGACAGATAGGCAGAGAGAGAGTGAGAGAAAGACAGACGGGCAGAGAGAGAGAGAGGCAGAGACACTGGCAGAAAGAGAAAGAGAGAGAGACTGGCAGAGAGAGGAAGGCAGCAGAAAGATAAAAAGAGAATGAGAGCGTATGAGAGACAGTCAAAGTTAGAGTGAGACACACACATACACAGAGAGAGAGAGTGAGAGACAGACAGGCAGAGAGTGAGAGACAGACAGGCAGAGAGAGAGAGTGAAAGAGTATGAGAGACAGTCAGAGTAAGACATATACACAGTGAGAGAGAGAGACAGGCAAAGAGGCTCAACACACACACACACACACAGTGAGAGACAAGCAGAGGATAGATAGAAAGAGTGAGAGAGTGTGAGAAAAGACAGGCAGAGAGTGAGAGAGACACAGACAGGCAGAGTGAGCGACGCGTGAGAGTGAGACACACACACATATACACAGTGAGAGACAGACAGACAGACAGACAGCAGACAGGCATAGAGAGTGAGAGACAGGCAGAGAGAGAGACAAACAGGCAGAGAGAGATAGAAAGAGAGTGAAAAAGTATGAAAGACAGTCAGAGCGAGAGTGAGACAAACACATAGAGAGACACACAGTGAGAGAGAGACAGACAGGGAGTGAGAGACAGGCAGAGAGAGAGACACACACACAGACTTATACACACACAGTGAGAGACAAGCAGAGGATAGATAGATAGAAAGAGTAAGAGAGTGTGAGAAACAGTCAGGCAGAGAGTGAGAGAGACACAGACAGGCAGAGTGAGAGACAGTCAGGGTGAGAGTGAGACACGCAGTGAGAGGCAGACAGGCATAGAGAGAGAATGAGAGACAGTCAGGGAAAGAGTGAGAAACAGGCAGTGAGAGACAGGGAGAGAGAGAGTGAGACAGACAGACAGAGAGTGAGACAGACAGACAGGCAGGGAGAGAGACACAGACAAGCAGAGTGTGAGACAGTCAGGGTGAGAGTGAGACACACACACACATATACACAGTTAGAGACACACACAGTGAAAGACAGACAGTCAGGCATAGAGAGTGACAGACAGGCAGGGAAAGATTGAGAGACAGGTAGAGAGAGAGTGAGAGACAGGCAGAGAGAGAGAGAGTGAGACAGACGGAGAGAGAGTAAGACAGACGGAGAGAGAGAGTAAGACAGACGGAGAGAGAGAGTGAGACAGACGGAGAGAGAGTGAGACAGACGGAGAGAGAGTGAGACAGACAGGCAGAGAGTGAGACAGACAGGCAGAGAGAGAGACAGACAAACAGGCAGGCAGAGAGAACGTGAGAGACAGGCAGACAGACACCGGCAGAAAGAGAAAGAGAGAGACGGGCAGAGAGTGAGTGAAAGACAGACTTATACACACACAGTGAGAGACAAGCAGAGGATAGATAGATAGAAAGAGTAAGAGAGTGTGAGAAACAGTCAGGCAGAGAGTGAGAGAGACACAGACAGGCAGAGTGAGAGACAGTCAGGGTGAGAGTGAGACACGCAGTGAGAGCAGACAGGCATAGAGAGAGAATGAGAGACAGTCAGGGAAAGAGTGAGAAACAGGCAGTGAGAGACAGGGAGAGAGAGAGTGAGACAGACAGACAGAGAGTCAGACAGACAGACAGGCAGGCAGAGAGAACGTGAGAGACAGGCAGACAGACACCGGCAGAAAGAGAAAGAGAGAGACGGGCAGACAGTGTGAGTGAAAGACAGACAGAGCGAGCCGGTGTTTGAGAGAGAGTGTAAAACATACAGACAGATAGATTGTTAGAGAGAAATTGAGAGAATGAGATAATCTGACGGAGAGAATGAGAGAGACAGACAGAGAGTGAGAGACCAAGGAAGAAAGAGACTGACAGTAAGAGTGAAAGAGTGACAGAGACTGAGTAAGGGTGAATGAGAGGTAAGGAAAGTGAGAGACTGAGATGGGATGAGAGTCAGGGAAAGAGAGTGTCGGACTGAGACAGAGAGAGACTGAGACTGAGTGAGACACAGAGAGATAGTGTGAGAAATTGATAGTGAGAGACAGGGAGTAAGTGAGAGACTGAGAGACGGGGATAGAGAGATTGAGAGACAGACAGGAAGAAGGAGTCTCAGAGTGAGGGAGAGAGGCAAAGTGAGAGAGAGAGGAAGGAGAATAAGAAGGAGAGAGAAAGGCTGAGAGGGGGAGAGAGTGGCGGAAAGAGGCAGAGAGCCAGGAAGAGGGAGAGAGATTGTGTGAGAGAGACAGAGAGAGATGAGAGATAAAGACAAAGTGAGAGACAGGGAGACTGAGAGACCGAGACAGCGAATGAGATGCAGGAAGGGAGAGTGGGAGATGGGTGGAGAGAGAGAGAGATAGTGAGAAACAAGGAGATGGGAGAGAGGGATAGTGAAAGACACAAAAAGAGAGTGCGACTAGGAGACAGACACGAGAGAGAGAGAATGAGAGACACAAAGGCGGGTAGAGAGACACAGGGTGAGAGAGAACAGAGTGAGACGGATAGAGTCACAGGGACTCACAGAGAGTGAGAACAAAGATAAGAGAGTGACAGACATGGAAAGAGGCAGCGAGAGTGACAGACAGAGAGAAGGGAGATACACAGAGATAGACCTAAATAGAGAGTGTCAGTCAGAAAGAGAGTGACAGAGAGATAAAAACATAGAAGTGGCAGAGAGACAATGACAGAGACATAAAAACAGAGTGACAGAGACAACCGGCAGACAGAGAAAGAGCAAAAGTGATAGACCATTAAAGAAAGAGAGTATGATAGACGGGGGGGTGGGGGGGAAGTGTTATATATAAATATTATATAAAATATATACAGTTTATACGGAGACAGTTAGGCAAAATGGTAGACAAAGAGAGAATGATACAGAGAGAAAGAGACAGACAAACAAATATTTATAGAGAAATATACAAGGAGATAGTGATAGAAAGAGACATATACACATACAGGGAGAATTTCCACCTGGGTCTAGATTTATTCCATGTATCATTTCATAGTGTCCAGGATTTGGCAAGTTTTACAGCCTTAATTTTGAAGTTCTATTAAGATCTACAGAAAGTTGATTTCAAAGTTATAATTTGCCAAATTCTGGATGCTCGAAAATGCTACATAAATAGTACGACGTGTGGACCGGGTGGAATCTTTCCCCAATAGAAAGATTGGTACAGAAACAGACCAAGTGAGACGCAAAAAGACAGTGAGAGATGTGGAAAATGTGAGACATATAAAGAGAGAGAAATGAGAGACACGCACATGCACACACAAATAATGAGCGATTGACAGATGTATCGTGAAATGAGAGATAGGGTGAGTAAGAGATATGGAGAGTGAGAAAGAAAGAATGAGAGATAGATATAGACAGAAAATGAGTGATAGACTGCAAGATAGAGCACAACAGAGAGAAAAAAAAGATAAAAGTGTGTCTCTGTCTCTCTGTGTCACTGTGTGTCTCTCACTCACTGCCCTCCATAGTCGGCAATTTAAAATTCCTCGCGCGGCGATTGGCGGTTGGAGTGTCACGCGGCGCGCGGGAGGCGGTGTGAGGGGGGGGGGGGGAGGGGGGGAGAGGCTGTCGCTCGCGGCTCAGACACAGACACACACACACACACACACACGGCCGCTTCCCTCAGCCTCAGCTCAGCCTCAGCTCCTCTCACAGACTCCATTTCTCCGCGCCTCGAAGCCAGTCCTGCGGCATGGGGGACAAGAAGAGCCCTAACAGGTACACACAGGCCACACACACACACACACAGAGAGAGAGAGAGGGAGGGAGGGGGGGAAGAGGAGAAAGAAGAGAAAAGAAAGCAACCGCACTCTCTCTCTCTCTCTCTCTCTGTGCCTCTCCCCTCTGCCAAGTCAGTCAGTCAGTCAGTTCAGTCAGTCAGTCAGTCAGCGTCTGAACCACGGCTTTAAAATGGTTTACGTTTCATTTTCCAATGTTTTTTTTTCTTCTTCTCCTTCTCCCTCCCTCACACTCTCCCCCTCTCTCTCTCTCCCTCCCTCCCCCCCTCCTGTTGTTGTCGTTGTTGTCGTCGTCGTCGTCCCCCTTCCCCTTCCCCTTCCCTCCCCAAAAGTGGCGTCTTGTCTTGGTCTGGAAACCAGGGTTTAAACCGAACTGTGCAGCTATGGCGGCCGACGCTCTGTGTGTGTATGTGTGTGTACAGAGAGAGAGAAAGAGAGAGAGAGGGAAGGAAGCTGTGGAGACAGAGGGAGTGAGAGAGAGAGAGGGAGTGAGAGAGAGGGAGGGGGGGAGAAGAAAATGTGAGGAAGGAAGAGAGAGGAGAGAGAGAGAGAGGGAAGGAAGCTGTGGAGACAGAGGGAGTGAGAGAGAGGGAGGGAGGGAGAAGAAAATGTGAGGAAGGAAGAGAGAGAGAGAGAGAGAAAGGATGTATAGAAGGAAAGAGAGAGAGAGAGGGAGAGAAGGAAGCTGTGGAGACGTGGGGGGAAGAAGGAAAGAGAGAGAGAAAGAGAGACAGAGAGGGGGGGAGAGGGGGAGCGAAGAAGAAAATATGAGGAAGGAAAAGAGAGAGAGAGGGGAGAGTGAAAAAAATAATAGGGACCGTCAGACGCCGTTAACATGACCCGAATTTGCCTTATGTGTGTGTGTGTGTGTTAAAGCGTCTTGTGCTTTTTATTAACACTCCCTCCCTCCTCCTTTCCTTCTCTCTCTCTCTCTCTCTTTTCACTTGTTTTCATCATCATCATCATCATCATCGTTATTTTTTTCTTCATCTCTCTCTCTCTCTGCAGTTTTATGAAGACTGTTTCTGCCTTCCTGCTTCTCTCTCTCTCTCTCACACACACACACACACACTCTCTCTCTCTCTCTCTCTCTCTCAGCTCTCTCTCTCTCTCTTTTCACTTGTTTTATTATTATTATTATAATATATACCTATAATATTTCTCTCTCTTTCTGCAGTTTTTCAAGGCCAAAGAGACAAGCCAAAGCCGGCTCCGAGGACGGGTTCTGGGACTGTAGTGTGTGCACCTTCAGGAACAGTGCGGAAGCGTTCAAATGCAGCATTTGCGATGTACGGAAAGGGACCTCCACTCGGTGAGCTGAGCTGATGGGTTTAATTCTCTCTCTCTCTCTCTCTCTCTCTTTTTTAATATACATTCCCTTCCCTCGCTCCTTGTTTTTTTTTAACCCCCCCCCACCCCTCAAAAAAAAATAGATTTGGAAGAAGAAAAGGGCTGGGTGGGAGGGAGGAAGATGGTGAAAAATGAGGGCGTGTGTGCCTGGAAATATGTCTCTTGTGTGTTTGTGTGTGTGTGTGTATATATATATATATATTTGTATTTGTTTTTTTTTAAATAAATTACTGCTGGGATCAAGACTTGTTGATGTTGATGTTACGCTGTCTGGTTGGATTTTTATTTATTCTCATCAAAAGAAGAAAGACCGGAACATTTCGAGGCTTTTTTTTGTGTGTGTGTGTGTGTGTTTTGTACTCGACTGGTTATGTAATGGCTTTTTTTTTTCTTTTCCCTCCCTCTTCCTCTCTTTCTCTCTCTCTCTCTCTCTCTTTTCCCTGTGTGTTGTTTGTCGGCCGATCGAGGTTTGGGTTCAACACCTTGTGTGTGTGTGTGTGTGGTTTTGTAAGCTCGGTTGACATTCTGGTTTTAAATGGCAGGCGGCTGGAGGTGGGCATGATATGTAGGGTCAGGGCAGGGGAGAGAGAGAGAGGTAACTTCGGAGGGGATAGTGGCTCAGGGGAGTCGCTTTTTTTTTAAAAAAAGAAAGAAAGTGCACCGATGTAGAAGGGGTATATATTTTTTTTAAAAAAAAGAAACGATACGCCTTGTCCAGGTCTGTTCACGTTAGTCCTTTGCTGGCAGGTTTGATATAATGTGCCGTTTGCAGATGGTTTGTGCAGTGGCTGTTGCTTTGTTAATCCATTTTTTTTTTGCATAGCGTCACATAGTGCACGGTGAAATAGTGTGAAGATTTATTCCCCTTTGTGTATTTTTTTTACTGGTTTTGTCGTACGTGACTCTGGGGTGAAAAAGTAAATGATTTGCCAAATGGTTTGCATAAATGCTCATTTCTTAGTGGTTGACAGGGGACACACACATACATATACACACTCTTGTCAAGAAAACTGTTTGAGGACACGTCCGATTTCAGGAACTACTCAAAAACTTGGGTAATTGGCGTCATTTATAAAAAGAGTTACCTTTTAAAAAAACAAAATGACGGCATTTCTGTACTTGGTACAGTTATGAGTAGTAATTGATTTTCTACAGAATTCCCTGTGTGGGTTGTTTGTTGTGATGTGGTCGGGTTCTGACTGTTTCACTGACGCAGTGATTGAAACTCATTGTGGGGAAACACTTTGAGAAAGTTCTCTGTTTTCTGCGGAAACAACTGACGATGCATGAACAGTTTCGCCCCAATGTTGTGAGAACCGAACAGATCTAATCCCAGATCGTTAGCCAATGCGTTCTGCCCCCCATTTAAATGGCTCTGAAGTATAGATGACTTGTTTTAGATTGTTCCACTATTATTCGACAACTTTTTTTCTCTTGACCTTTGAGTCATACATCCACGATTGTGCAAATATATTGGAGTTTTCTAAATGTTAAATATCGATGCAGAGAGCATTTGGTGGAGGCGAGTCCTGTGATTAAATCGATCCGATTTCGCAGTTTTCATCCCATGGGATTTGCATGAGGCACGTTGTATATAGAGGGGGAGGGGTCAATATTTAATACGTATATCTACTACTGGTGTGTGTTTCAGTTCAACCATTAAGCAATCGTTGCTAAGGTTTGTGTAGTTAACTCTCTTCCAGAATTGCAAGAAGATGCATTGGGACCACAAAGAACATTATGTTTATATGCGTTGTAGAAATTTAGGATTTAAGGCATAGTCCACAAGCCATTCCTGGCATGTCCAATGAGCAACCCCCCCCCCCCCCCCCCCGCCCATTACAGTTTGATTAGAATTGAAACTTGCTAGCAACATTTATTCTACATAATCAAGGTTTCTAGAAACTCCAGTCAAAGTGGATAATTCAAACATTAGTTTTGAAAGCATCTAAATAATATTTGCTTATCAATTGCAACATTATTAAACTTCATGGTAGGTATGCGGATTAAATGAATAATCCCCCCTTACGTTTTTTTTAAAAATCTTCAGGGCTTTAGTACATATGTGAGGAAGGAACAAAGCGTACGTATGTGAGGAAGGAACAAAGCTTTAGCATTCAAAGGAAAGTATGAATAGAGAATTTAAAGTTTCACAAATATGGTTTGTAACTTTCAGTGCTTTTTTCCAATGCTTATATGTATTGATTTTTTTCAATATTCCCCATTGCTTTCGTTCTTAGAAATGTGACAAGATGTTTGCAACAGTTAAGATGACCAAGTTTGCTGCAGTTTTATATGCTTGCCATGTCAGACTGACCGTAAATGCCTGCATCTAGTTCAGAGAAATGTTCAACTTTTTGCAAGCTCTTAGAGTGGATGACTGCATGTTTGTTTATTACTTCGCTGGTGGACAAAAAAGTAATGAAACCAAATAAGCTTTCTGAACATACACTGGTGTAAGTTGCACCTTTGCCAGCAGAGTATCATATTTCACAGAGTGCCCCAAGAGATTGGTTGGTTTGTAGCCTTGAGATGTTGTACATTTGAATAAAACAAAAACAGCTGATCAGAAAAAAAAGTTGTGCTCTTGAAGCGTTTTTTTAAATCTGAACACTTGGATTGGATACCTGTTTAAGATTAAATAGCAATAGCTTGTACAAAGAAAATTCAATACAGATTTTTGAAAGGTAAAACCATTGCATACCACTTGATGGAAATGGTTCCCTGCAGAGTTGAAGTGTGCGCTCTTCCCCTGTTGTGATCCAGATGGTACATTGCTACATTGAATACTTTACCGCTTTCCGAACTGCTCACGTCTTAATCTATTCCCTTTTGGTGCTGTTTCATTCCTAGTCCGAAACCTTTATTTATTTGATCAAACTGAATCTTGGGCTCCCCGTATGCTTATTTTTCTTTCTCTACCGCTCCTCTGACTAAAAAATAACAAATTGGTCACTTCAATCCACGTTTGTGGGACACTGCTGTGCACGATTGGCTGCCATGTTTCACCCACAAAATATACAGTCAATTCACTATACAGTATATTCTGAGAAGCGCTTTAAGACATCTGAAAGAAGTGATAAGGCGCTGTATCAAATGCAAGGATTATTATGATATATTCAAATTAAATTCTATAATTTGACTAACATGTTCACATTATAACAGTAGGAATGTTCTAAGCTGTGGCAGGCCACCAGGTGACTCGAGTACATAAAATTAAAACTATCTTAAAGTTTGATTGTGCAGTACTTTACTATTACAAAGATCTGATATAACATCACAAGTGTGAAGCTTAGCTGATCACCTGAACTCTCAGATTTAAGTTACTTACATTCGATTTGCAATCCAACTTTAGAATTCTGCTTGCCTGAATTTTGTTTCTTTGTATTTGTGTTTATACTGCCTTTTGTATTGTTAGGTAAGGTAAGAATTTTATGAAATATGGAATACTTGGTACATTATGGGTAAGATCTGTATGCACTCGAGAGCGGTTAATGAGGTTGATAGTTTGGACAGCTTCGAAGCCAATATGCAGCAGGCTCTCTTAAGAAAATGCAGTAATGGCAAATATAAAGGACTAACCCAACTTTCATCCCAATCTGCATTTTGGAGCCTTTTTGATTCCCAACTGGAAGAAAGCAACATTTGGTCTTTTACTTGGGGGCAGGAATTTTTTTTGTTGAAAATACAGTACATACAAAGTGCAACTTTAAGTGGAACTAATTATAAAAAGGAGCAACAAAATAATGGGGTTTGTGCTTCCATAATTTTATTACTGCATATTTTGTATTTGTGAAGTTTCACCACAACTTAATCAACATACAGTCTTAAGATCTGATCTCAGTCCTCTTGACAATGATCCATTTCAGCTAGGTGTATTCTTGGTGACTGCTACCCCCAATTAGTTATTACAGCATTTCCCTTTAGGTGGTAGCTTTGATGATATACATTTCTGCTAATTCCATAAATTCTGCTAACCCTCCAGTAACCTAGCCAAGTAATATGTGGGCCTGTTGTGAACCTATCCACCATGGGGGATATCGCAATCCTGTTTTAAAACAATGGCACTTGTTTGTATAGATTTTGATCCTTGGTACCCTTTTTTATGATCTGACACGAGAACCTGGCTAGTGCAGGGACTTGAGCTGGCTCTGCCAAGATGTCACTTGGCTGTTGATAGAACCCTAGCTTCTGTGTCAGAAGGTTGTGTTGTTCAAGCCCCAGTTGAGCTATATAGAAGGCTGACATTCCCATACATTATGGTGGGAGCATCCTGCATTGATGGAATGTTTGAATAAATGGGAGATTGGGATTAAATTAAATCAAGTGGCCTGTGAGGTAAACCACTTGCAGATTTGACAGTCAAACAGTTTGTTTCTGTACTGTAACATTTTAAGATTATTTGCAAGCATAAAAATGCAAGTTTTTTTTTAATTGCTTGGGGGCTACCTACTTCCTGTGAGGAAATAACTGCCCTTAGATCCATGCTTCTACATGTTGGTGTGGTTAAGTTTGGAAGCATGCAATGCAGGGGATCAGATGTGAATCCCCTCTGTAACATACCACTTGTGGAGTTGTACAATGGATCTCTGCCATGCTCTCTGCTGCTGTGTGTAGAATTATAATTTGCAGTTTAAACTATGAAGTCAGAATGGAGTATGCAAAGTACATGAGTGAAATGCAGTGCCGTTGCCCTGAGGCAAGTACAAGTGATGCATTGAAATGGATGGTTATGAAAGCCCAGTGTAGGAGTAATGGGGAATTTCATGTACTGTACCTGCCATTTATTGTTCCTCTTGTACTTTTTGTATCCTTCAGTGGAACGATCTCTGGAGTGAGAATTGCATCCAAGAAATCAGCACATTGTTCCCAAAAGAATACTGTAATTGAATCATCATGTGAATGTGAATTCATTTTTATATGCCTCAAATGAGCACAAGGAAAATAATTGCTAGTTTCTCAAAGTTTTAAAGATTCTATTGCCAGAATTGAAGCGTGGTTGAATTGCAATGGATGCATTACCTAGTTCACCAGTGTACAGTTTTAAAGGGAGTTCAGGACCAGAGAGACCTGGGGGTTTACATACACAGGTCTTTGAAGGTGACAGAACGGGTTGATAGAGCAGTTCAAAAAAAGCATATGGAATCCATGGCTTTATAAATAGAGGCATAGAGTACAAAAGCAAGGAAATTCTGCTAAAACTTTATAAGTCATTGGTTAGGCCTCAGCTGGAATATTGTGTCCAGGTTTGGGCACCACACTTCAGAAAGGATATCAAGGCCTTGGAAAGGGTGCAGAGGAGCTTTGCCAGAATGGTACCAGGGATGATGGACTTTGGTTATGTGGAGAAACTAGAGAGGCTGTGATTGTTCTCCTTAGAGGAGAGAAGGTTAAGGAGAGATTTAATAGAGGTGATTACGAGGGATTTTGATAGAGTAGATAAGGGAGAAACTGATTCCACTGCAGGTGGATCGGTAACCAAGGGGACACAGATTTAAGAATTTAAAAGAAAAGCAAAATACTGCAAATGCTGGAAATCTGAAATAAAAACAGCAGTCTCTGGGAACACGTAAAATACTGCAAATGCTGGAAATTTGAAATAAAAACGGAAGTCGCTGGGAAAACGCAGCAGGTCAGGCAGCATCTATGGAGAGAGGAAAATGAGGAAAACGTTTCAGGTCTATGAACTTCTGTCAGAACTCTAGATTTAAGATAATTGGCAAAAGAACCAGAGGGGAGATGAGGAGACATTTTTTTAACCCAGAGAATTGTTATGGTCTGGAATGCACTGCTTGAAAGTGTGGTGGAAACAGATTTAATAACAACTTTCAAAAAGGAATTAGATGGGTACTGCAAGAGGAAAAAATTTGCAAGTGTGTGCAGAGAAAGAGTGGGGGAGTGGGACTGATTGGGTAGCTCTTCCAAAAAGCCGGCACAGGCACGATAGACCAAATGGCCTCCTTCTGTGCTGTAATATACTATGATTCTATGTTGTAGTATCCTGATTTCTGTTGCCTGCTTATTTAGTTTAGTAAACCACCTTTGCTTTTGTACTTTGCCCTATTTAATCATTCAATGCCACGAGTATGAAGGGTGATTAAAGTGTTGGATTGACTATTAACTCAGGAGAATAGATGTGAATAATATGATTTTATCCACTTTTGAGGAATTTTAATATAATGGTAAGTATTTTTGTTTAGCAGTTTGCTGAATCTGACATTTTTGGGGAGTATGATTAAGAACGTCCCCTCCCCCCCAAATGTTCTTTTTTTTAGAAGATTCTGTTCTGAACCCGAGGACACTCCTCATTCTTTCCAACTCTTTGAGAAGAGCTATGCATGTTTACTTGTTACCAATATGGCAATCTTGATATACTAAGCACATTTCTTAACACCCACATAGACTTAAAATGAAATGGCCAGTGAGCCTGGGACCTAATTTTCACATCCCATTTACCTGTGTGTGTGTGGGGGTGGGGTGGGGTGGGGGACTGCTGGGTACGCAGAAATAAACCATGTCAGCTTGGCTCAGTTGGTAGCACTCTGCTCTGGATCAAGAGGTTCCAAGGGTTTAAGACCCTAGTTCAGACTTGACTTCGTATTTCAAGATAATACCTCAATGCAGTACAGGGGATGCACTGTTTTGTTGGAATTCAAGATCCTCATCCTCACCTACAAGGCCATTCACGGCCTCGCTCCCTCCTACCTCTCCGACCTACTATCCCCCTACCTACCTGCCCGTACCCTCCGTTCCTCTGGCTCCGGTCTGCTCCACACCCCCCGCCCCAACCGCCCTACCAACGGTGGCCGGGCCTTCAGACTCTCAGCCCCGAGGCTCTGGAACTCCATCCCCAGTGCCTTCGCCGCCTCCTCCCTTTCCTCCTTCAAGGCCGGTCTCAAGACCTTTCTCTTTGACTGTGCCTTCAGCTCCCCTCTCGACTTTCTATCCCCTCCTCGCTCCTTCCCGCCCCTCACCCTGACCATCTCCCCCCTGCTCGGGTCCTGACCCAACTGTACAGCGCCTTGGGACGTCCTCCCGACGTGAAAGGCGCTCTATAAATGAAATCCTGTTGTTGAGGTAACATTACAAAGAAAGTACAGCATAGAAACAGGCCGCTCAGACCAACAGATCTCTACAGGTGTTTTGTACTCCACACAAGTCTTTTGGATGAGACATTAAAGTTCAGATGGACATTAATGATTTCATAGACACTATTCAATAAAGTGAGAGGAATTACTCCCTTTGCCCTGGCCAAATATTCCCACTCATTGGGGGATCCTGCTGTGAAAATTGGCTGCTATGTTTGTCTGCAAATATCCTTCACAGCAGTTACTTCTGAAGAGCTTTGACATTTTTCAACAGTAGTTGTTGTATCAAATCATGGATTATTATTAGTGTTTGAGCAGATCAGATTGATAATAACTTGCATTTTGACTAATATATCATGTTGAAATAAATATGGAGCGCAGTCCAGAGTGAACTGTACATCTTACTGACGCTCCGCACTTTCTTGAGCACACATTTGCTTAGGAGTAATAGTATGTTATTGTGGAGAACTGTACTATGTTTAACACAAGCTGGTTTTGAAAGTGGCGTCACTCTCCTGCTGGCAAAATTGCTTCATTTTATAGAGTGGAATATTTTCACCAGCCAGAAGCCAGCGGCCATAATAATGGCTGCTCCCAGCTTGACTGCTTCCTGTCCCTCGTGTGTTCTCTAATTATGATTCTTATCTTGTGTTATTAACAACCATTCTACAGCATTGTTCCTTCCCAAACCACTTATTTTGCAATGCTGTTATTACCAAAGCTACAGTACTCCGTTGTACAACAGACTTTAGTGCTAAACCTGAGGATATTCCTTACTTTTCCTAACTGGGTCTAGTTTACACTGCGTCCCATTGGACCAAATCCTATCAAAGTCTGCGAGCAGTTGGTTGCACAATTTGAGCAGTAAAAAAAAAGTGCTGCAGCTTCTCAGCATCTCTGTCTAGCACAGGGGTATACAATGTCCAGGATTTCTATTCTCTGCTGTTCATGCATGTTGTAACTGTTGGATAACAGTGGGATTGGATTCAGTTGTGATGATGTCAGTGGCTATCACTATACACGTTGACATGTGAAGAATGAGCATTTAGGCTAGATACCAGAGAGACCATTAAATTGGAGAGGTGGGGCAGGGGTGAATTTTGAAATTGACTTCTGATGTGGTGAAGTTATGTGGATTAGTAACAATGTAACATAACCATCTTATTGAAAGTGAAACTTGATTGACTAAACTTTACAAACATTAGGGAATCTCTGTTATAGATTTATAAATCCAGGTTAAAGCAATTTGTATAATTGTTCTTGGATTGATTTTTCTGTGTAAAATATTTCAAGAGTCCAGTAATTTGCACCGCAGCTGAAATTATGCCTATCAGACTACTCAAAATCCACAACAGGTAGACCAGCGAGCTGGATTGTAGCATTGTTCTTGGGAGTCTGAAGTAGTGGCAGCCAAATCAAAACTGATAAATGGACTGAAAAGAGAAGAAAGCCTGAAAGCCCACAAGCACAGACTTTGCTGCCTCAGCAGTCAGACCATCTGGCCCATTAGTACAGAATCTGAGGATAGTGAAGGAAAGATGCAGTGAGTTGGTTCATTAAAAATAAGAACCTTTATTCAATTTGTAACTTTGTGCTGTTGGAGTACATTGATGAATGAAGACTATTAATTATAATCATGACCATTGCTTGACCAGATCCGGGACTTAATCGTTGCAGTGAGAGCAAGTTGTAATGTTGAGTGCATTGTGATTCTAGATCAGGGTTGAAATGAAATTAGAAGCAGAAAATGCTGAAGATATTATTAAAGTTGATCAGAATCAACAAGGAAATGAAGATTAATTTTTGGGTGACCCTTTGCCGGAACCAATTTTGTTGCTTTATATGATGAGGTATAACCAAATAAAATTATCATGCCTTGTAATGTGAAGGTTGAGGACTGTGGTGAGAAACGCTTGCAATGGTGATGCTGCTAAACAATGTAATGTGTGCGTTTTGAAAATCATTGCAGAATTTTTAGTGCTTCTATTTCTTCTTTGCTCTTTACTTGTTCCCATCAAATTTCTTTTCTGCCACTGATCTTTTGGTATGTTCATATTGTTTCACATTTTACCTTTGTTTGTCACTTTCTCAAACCTTTATTGGTCTCATTTTATCCACAGAGGTGCAGAGTCTGTTTCACACTAATTGAGGAAGTTTGCCTTTATGGAGAAACCCAATTGTCAACTTGGCTTAGTTGGTCGCACTCTCGCCTCTACGTCAAGGTTATGGATTCAAGCTCCATATTAAGGACTTTGAAGTCTCAGTCCAGGCTGAAACTCTAATGCATTGTTAGAGGTGCTGACCTTCGTATGTGAAGTTAAACTGAGGTCCCGCTGCTTGTTTAGGTGGATGTTGAAGATCCTAAGACACTGTTCAAAAACATGCTACCAGTGTCCTGGCCAACAATACACCAAATAAAATTGGTTATTCACTTCATTGCTGCAAGCAAATTCACTGCTATATTTGCCCATAAAAACACATTTGCTATGTCTCACAGTAAGATCCTGTGAAGCACTTTGAGACAACTTGACAACAATTTCAAATGCAAAGGATGATATTTATGATAATGCTTGTAGATTATTGGACAGTTTCAATGAACGATGTGCCAAAGCTCTGCCTTCAGCATTATGAAACAGACTCGATGTGTATTGGCTCAGCCTACACTGGAAATGGAAATGTCAGGACAGATTAGTGACAGGCAGAGTCTTTGGTGCACAAACCATATCAGGTGATCTGATTTTTGCCTGAAGCATGTTAACACAGATGCACTTAATGGGACTAGTGACAACTCCAGAATGGTGCACTATAAATTGATTTAAAGTAAGAATTGACAGCCAGGCAAAAGTTGGTTCCTCTGAAATTGTTGAGCTAAAACACTGGGCATAAATCTCAGTTGTACTTGGAACAGAGAATGGCACTGTATATTTTCTCCCCCATTAATGCCTCCCAACCCCCACCCCCAATTCATTTTCTATTTACCCCTCCTTTTCTGAAAGCTATGCTCCAATCTACTTATATTATCCATTGTACATCATTTTGTGGATTTCGTTCACACACTATATAGTCAATTCACTTTCTGTGATTCACTGAGACGTCTCGAAGATGTGATAAGGCCCTATATCAAATGCAAGGATTATTATTAATATCACAATAGGCAGTGAGCATACATGTGATATTTAACTGTGGGAGGAAATAACAACCAAGCTTGATTGTTCTCAGCAATGTGCTTTCTACAAGGACTCATTGAATAGTAATTGGGAGCCATGGCCATCTTGTCCCCCTCATCATTCTCACAATAAAGTCATTATATTTTAAGCAAACTCCAATAAGCACTGTACTTGCATTCAGATCGTAAAGGGCTTTCTAAGTGTGTTTATGCTGATACTACTAATTTAAGTTAGAAGTGTTAAAAATATAATCATGCGCTTAAATTGCGCTTTTATACATTTACTCCACCAGAATTTTGACTGAGAATAAATGTTTGATTTGCTACCCCGAACCATTAACTAGCTATATGTATATGACATTTTTTTAAAAGAATGAAATGAGATCCTGCGCTTCTTCCGACTAGATAGTGCATCCCTCTAAAAGGTTTGTGTTCTTGTGTTCTAGGACATTTGAAACAATATTTTCTGCAGAAAAACTTTGGTTTCCCTTACGTGAGACGTTAAGAAGCACAAATGTAACCGGTTCAGTGGATCTTAATAGGTGCCCTTTAAAACTAATAAACCACATGCTTAATAATAATAATAATCCTTGCATTTGATATAGAGCTTTTCACATCTTCTAGACATCTCAAAGCGCTTCACAGAATATACTGTAAAGTGAATTGATTGTATATTTGTGGACGAAATGCGGCAGCCAATTGCGTGCAGCAGTGTCCCACAAACAGTCGTGGATTGAAGTGATCAATTTATTATTTATTTAATTATTTATAATTAAGAAAAGTTGCAAAGATTATACAGTTAAAGAAGTGATAAGAGAAGCAATCATAAATCCTCATCTTATTGCTGTTTTCCCTCAGTGTGTATCATTTTGCTATTCTCTTCCATTTTGGTGCAGTGTTCCACTAACCCATATACGTAACTCTTGTCTGAGATGATGATCTTTGTATGCTGTGCTGGTTTTGCACATCTTCCCAGGTTTAAAATCTGTCATTGAGCCATAACCTACCTACCTTGTGTACCTACATGAATGTGGTTTGGTGATTTGTGTGATAAATCTTTCTGTTACTGCACCTTGGATTCTGATTTTGACACTTTAGGGCTTTAAGTGTCAGTTTGGCTTAGTTGGTGACTTTTTGCTCTGGGTCAGAAGTCTCACTTGACTTCAAGTCTCACCACACCACTCCACTTCCTAATCTAGGTTGACACTTGGTGGCAAAAGTCAAACGTTGAGGGAATGCTCAGTGCTGGAGTTGCCATTCATCCTGCGAATAAGATGTTATTACTGAAGTTCAGATTGACAGTTCATGTCATTGTTAAAGATTGTGTGGCACAGTTTGGCTGATGTCTTGGCCAAATTTGCTCATTTAATTACAATTTTAAGTCTTAGGGAACCACATTCAGGGATCCCAGTTAATCCTTCAACCCAGGGACACGACTATACCTATTGCTTTCATTCTCTGGGTGTGCTGTGTACTGCTCCCAGCACCTGCGCTACATGTTGCCAGGCGGTCGAGCTGTCAGTTGTACAACAATAATAACAACTTGCATTTATATAGTGCCCTTCACGCGGGGTAGCGTCCCAGAGTGCTTGACAGTGGTGAAGTCTGACCCTGAGCCAGGGAGAGAGGGAGGTGACTGTAAGCACGATCAAAAAGGAGATCTTTAGGCAGGATTTGAAAGTGGGGAGGGAGGGGGAAAGGCGCTGGGATTGAAGGCGGGAGTTCCAGAGTTTTAGAGCGTAGTGGCTGAAAGCATGGCTGCCAATGGTGGAGAGTAGGGGGTGAGGGATGAACAGAAGGCCGTAGCTGGTGGTGGAGGGTAAGCAAATCGGATAGGTAGGGAGGTGCAAGGGCATGAAGGGATTCTAATATAATTGCTATATTATGGGTCGCTTGCATTTGTGTGGAACAGTTTCTCAGAGGATCTTAATAGGTGCAAACTGGAGTAGTAATGTGTGCTCTTGCAATTGAAGAGGTTTAAATGCAGAGCAAATCTGCCGAAACATTACTTCAGTCAGCAAGTAGTAAACTTATGGAACAGGCTCCCCAGGGAAACTGGAAGCAGAAAGTGTTTGTTTCAAGAACAAATTTGATAGATTTTTGCTAGAAAATAATATCTCAGGATACAGTATATCATTTGGGACACTACATGTCAAGTGACTGCCAGGATAATGGAAGGCGAAACAAATGGACCTTGGTCTTCTTTCGCCTAGCAAATTCTTGTGCTATTTTGCTGCAGAATAGATACAACAAAGGGAAATCATTCACAAGACAAATTGGTTACCCCAGTAGTTCATATTTACTTGCCATTTTCATAAGTGGAGCTGTCTATATGCACTGGTGGCTTTGCCAAACAGTATGCACTACCATTTTCAGTGATAGGTGTGGTTGGAGAAATGCAATATATTTTTGCTTTACAATGGTATGTCAAATTCTAGTTGCTAATTCCCTGTAGAAACATGCCTTGTATTCATAAAATTTGAGTAATAGATGGGTGATTACATCAGAATTCATTTTGGGTGAAGTGTACGACAGGTATTCCTTAATGGGGAACAATTGCTTGACACTAATTAGTTGGAAGAGGTATATAGGTGAATTCTTGAATATTAAGCAAGATTTTTTTTAAATCTGGCTTTTTAATATTTGAAGTATTTATTTTCTTTCCCTGCAGAGACCTGCCACTTAATGTTTGCACACTCAACAGGGTGCCACTCATTTGACATCAACTAACAGATACGTTGTTGGCAGCTCCATGTGAAATTATATTGATTGTGTCTTTCCTACCCAGGATGTTGTTCAGAAGCTATAAGAACTTGGCAATGTCAATGGTGGACTTCCCATATAAGAATCGACCATTGTTTTGTTTTTAATCACTCTCTTCCATTTGGTGTAGGATATTTACCCCTTTCCCCCACACATACACTTCCTCAACCGTTGAGTGAATTGTGAATGCCTAGGTTCATAGGGTAGACTATTTTTTCACATCTTTTAAATCTCTATTAATCAACAAATTAATTCAATGTAGATTATGCTGATGTTACCTGCCTGTGCCTTTTAACAGCAACAACAAAATTACATTTGTAAAGCGCCTTTCACGTCGGGAGGACGTCCCAAGGCGCTGGACAGATAGAGTTGCGGACCCGAGCTGGGGGTTGGGGTCGGGGAGGGTGGAGGGGAGGGGGGGAAGCAGGGCGATCAGAAGCACGGTCGAAGGGGAGGGTCTTGAGATTGGTCTTGAAGGTGGCAAGGGAGGAGGCGAGGCAGAGGGACTGTGGAATTGAGTTCAAGAGAGTGGGGGCAGAATGGCGAAAGTCCCGCCCACCAATAGTGGGGTGAGCAAGGCGGGGGACAGGAAGCAGGCTGGAGCCTGCTAAGCGGAAGGAGCGAGCAGGATGGTAGGGGGTTAGGAGGAAGCAGAGGTAGGGGGGAGAAAGACCATGGAGGGCTTTGAACGTGAGGACCAGGATCTTGAACTGTATGCTCTGTATGATGGGAAGCCAGTGGAGTTGGGCAAGGATGGGGGTGATAGGGTAAAATAAAGGTTGGGTATCATTTACATTGAAGGGAAATTAGGAACTAATAGCATCCAGAAAATTCTGTGAGAAACCACCCTTTTCAGTTAAAATTTGTTCTTTTGCTGCTTTTTTGATTCAAATATTTCCTTTGTTTTTATGTAAATTTTCTCTGAACAGTAACCTTGACATTTTTTTTCCTATTGGTAGCTGCTCTAACTGTTTTATGTGTACGCAAAAATGTTTCTTCACTGTAGTTTTTCTAGAATTATCTTTTAGAGTTTTTTTATTTCACTGTCAGTATCTGGTGTGATTAAAGGTTTACTAAAAGAATGCCCTGAACCTAAAATATCTTGAATGTTTTAAGTATAAATCAATAATCACCTGTGATATGAGATTGGGGGGAACTTTTGGCTTGACTTCTTGTTTTGAAAGTGAAAACAGCAGATTCTGAGTTTATTGTGAATCTGTGGTTAACAGGGCTTTCGTTTTTTTGTTCTGCAAGTGGTAATGCCAGATGTTCTATTAATTGCAGGAAACCTGAGTTGGAAACGTCACAGAATAGTACCCTAGCTTCACATTTTACAATCTTCCTCGATGAAGTCTACACATTTTGTTCTTTACTATGTTTCTTGCTCAAGATGTTGGTTGTGTGCAACCCAGTATTCACTCTTTAGTATTTTCTCTGTTTTTTACATGATCGTTGGCAACACATAAGCTTTGCAAAAAATCCAAGTCTTGCATATTATAAATCTGTGTGTGGCGTCTACCATGGTGTATGTTTGTAACTAGGGCGCTAGTTTATTGTTAGTGTTCGTAGCATTATATTTAGCTACCTGCATCATATTTAGTGCCCACGCCTGAAATTATTCTGTTTTTGTTTTGATATGGTCTGATCCCTTGTTCCTCCAGGCTTTTATCAGTTGTACTGCTTATCAGTGGTTACTGGTACTTGCACTGAATCTTAAAGGAGGGAAGAAAGCATTTGCTTCTACTTGTTTTCCATGAATCTGCTTATTTATGGTTAGAATCTCCATGGAGGAAATACTTTTTCGATTTGGAGTACCCGTTAATGTACTCAGAGTAGCTTTTGATGTTGTGTTGGCTTGGGCAAGTGTTTTCAAAACTGATTCATTGATCAAACCAGTTTTGATGGTAAGCTCACTCATTGTAAAAGTCTGAACTGGTGTGTTGATAAGCAGGTAAGCATCTAGGAATGTCCCAAATGCATCTGCAAAAAAAATACCATGATCCCCCTAAATTGGGCAGTTAGTAAAATTAAGGGTTTAGAATCAATGTACCTTTTTCCATTCCCTATAACTTGTTGTTCCTTGTAAAAGGTGTTTGCAGAAAGCTCTTAACAGCTAGAAATGCCCCATCTGCTTGGATGTTCTAGCATCATGCCAAGCAACAGATTGCAAACTTCAAAGGTTGAGTATCACAGAAACTGTTTATACTCTAGCCCCAGGGTTTTTGTGCTAACAGCTGCCAGATTTCACTTTATGTGCCAGTCACTATTGAATTGCCAGCCTCACTCTTGAGTAGTGGCTTTCTTTCCCCCTTTGCGAAAGACTTCTTTAAATCAGGTGTTTCTGTCAGCTGATACAAGTGTCTTCTTTTGCAGGTTAGGTTAATTCAGATATCGTGTTTGGAATAAGTGTATACAATACATTGCAAAATTACATTTGTAAAGCGCCTTTCATGTCAGGAGGACGCCCTGACCTCGGTGGGTGGAGGGTAAGAGGGTGGCCAAAGGCACGGTCAAAGAGGAGGGTCTTGAGGCATGCCTTGAGGAAGGGGGGGGGGACGAAGCAAAGGGGATGTGGAATGGAGCAGGGGACATGGAGCAAGGCGAAGGGCAGGAGACATAGAGCAGGCCAGAGCCTGCTGAGCAGAGGGAGCGGACAGGTTGATAAGGGGTTAGTAGGTCGGAGAGGTAAGTGTAGTGAGAGAACCTTTTTGTATTGATCCATTGATAGTGAATTGGGTGCATAGTTGATATAAATTCTGTAGATTGGTTTTGAAAGTGCAAAGTAGCCATACACTTAGCTTGCAGTTCACAATCAAACATCTGCCTTTATTCTGTTTATATTGTTTGTTCTATAAGAGTTGTATGATAGATAACACCAGGTATCGAAGAGATTATTCTTTTGACTGTAACCTTCTCTGTTCCATTGGATTGACTTTTGACTGTAACCACTCATACCGGGAATCGTATATGTGAATCTATACTACACCATTTTCATTGCTCTGATATATATTCTGTAATAAGGTATCTAGATCTGTACAAAGTTCTCCAGCCTAGCCAATGTGGCCTAATGATCAAAAACTGTCATGGCACAATTTGTTACAGAAGTTATTTAGAAGTGCCAGTATGTCTGTCAGAAAATATAATTCCCAAGAGCTGAGAATGATTGATTGCCACCCGTTTCATTTTAAGTGTCAGAAAATAAGATGTGCTGTGGAATGATTTCTGTTAAGTGTGATGACCTGTTGTCAGTACGACAAATCAAATGCTTGTGGCAGCCTACAGTTTAACATGTTTGTGTCTTGCATTTGGTAGTTGCATTTTAAACGTTTTTAGCTTTACAAGCTGAAGTAACAATGTATTGCTTTGCTCTGCCTGCAGAGAACACTCATCCCACCAGGGTGGGGGTGGGAAAACTAACGATGCAAACAAACCTGTTCAGTGTCAGCAGAAGTAACACACAGTTATATTTGAGTTTTGTTTACAAACTATTCAGCTGATTACACAGCAATCTTGACAGAAGTCAACGAACAGGTTGCCTGTTTCACATCTACAATATTGCAAGATAATAGAGAATAAGTCTTTAACATATGCTTTAACATATGACATTTTCAGTAATCACGATTCCCATTGATATTGAGTTAATGCAAGTGGGTGGACTGTAGATTTTGCTTCAGGACTTTTATGTCGAATGGTTGTTGGATCCATTAGTGGATGTTGTACCTATTTTTGCTCAAAACTAATGAGCTGAGATGTGGACCTAAAACTGTTTCCAAATTATATTAAGCTTTCTTTTGGAAGAGGCATGTATTCAGCAAGTTCACTCCCACATGAGATTCTTCACTGAAAATAACATTTTATACGGTGTAATATAATGTTGCATAACAGCAGTTCTTGGATCGAATGAACCTGCACTTGTGTTCAAAGACCTGCATTGATATCATGAAACTTTTCAAGCATGTTTATAAAAATCAAGTGCATGATCATTGCTACAGGAAACACAAAAAAGCAGCAACAATGGTAGTAGCACTTGCTCCTTCTACTTTACTATAAACCGTCTGAACGGCATGGTACCTAGTTAAGAGATAAAAATCTTTTTAGCTTCTGTTCCATTTGGCTTATTGATTGCCTGAGTGCTGCTTCAAAGGACTGGTTCTCAAGCAGGCTGAAGCTTCAATGTCTTAATTCTTTCTCTTCCTTCCCCCAGCAGTCAACTCCAAATATACAGGACAGAATTTCACCCAAATGGTAACAAATGCATATAAAATATATGAATTTGAGCATACCATACATTTCCAATTTGTGTCAACCTCTTTCTGCCTGCGAGGACACCCTGGTATTGAGAAGATCTAGACAAGACTATGTTTATTTTTAGCGACTGTTTTACCCCAGTACATACTCTGTGTAATTCTTAAAGACAAAAATTCCCTTGTGTTCTCACTTTCATTTGCAGCTAGATGTCTTAATTCCTTCAGAGGATCCGATTCAAGATCCTGGTCCTCACCTACAAAGCCCTCCATGGCCTCGCTCCACCCTACCTCTGTGACCTCCTCACCCCCTACTAACATGCCTGCTCCCTCCACTCAGCCGGCTCCGGATGGCTCCATGTCCCCCGACCCACCCGCCCCACCATTGGCGGGAGAGCCTTCAGCCACTCTGCCCCCAATCTCTGGAATTCCATCCCCCAATCACTCTGCCTCACCCCCTCCTTAACCTCCTTCACATCCCACCTCAAAACCCTCCTCTTCGACCATGCCACATCGGTCACATCCCTTCCCCTCCCTTCTCCCCCTCTGACACCAGCTCGGGTCTGAAATGCTGTACACTGTCCAGCACCTTGGGACGTCCTCCCGACATGAAAGGCGCTATACAAATGTAATCTGGTGGTTGTTGTTGTTAATTCCCATTTGCTTCAAGCCAACCAAAATAAATTCCCCCTGTGAGAGGTATGGATGGTCATCTTTAGTACGAGTGAAATTGTTCCGTTACCACAGATGCTAAGGAGAATGGTTAAGCTTTGCCTTTGAAACATAAATCTAACATTCTCATTCTGCAAACCATACAAGAAACCACTATAATCCACTTGATTGATTGGATGTTGTTGGCAGTAAGCTGATCAAATGAAACTTGGAATGATGGGCTATGTAAATAACAACTATTAAAGCACTTTTTCCTGGAATTATACGTGCCTTCTGGATGTTATGTTATTAGGAGAACACACTTTGGTATTTTAAAAATATGTGACACCAAGTTCCGTGGGTTACTAACGTATTTGGTTAGTGACACAGTGACATGTTTCAAGCTAGAAAAACACTTTTTCTTGCCTCTACAACCTTTGCTTTTAGTTAAATGCGTGTTCCACTGGCTGCTGCTCCAACACACCTGTGAACCTGATGTGATTGCAGTGTACTTACTCTTACATCTGAGAATGAACCTACAAAAATGCACAGTCACTACACTTTGAAATAAATTCTGTGAAGCACTTTGAGCAGTCCTCCAAATGTCAGAGGCTCTTATGTCAAATAATAATCCTTGCAATCGATACAGCGCTTTATCACATCTTCGAGACAAATCAAAGTGCTTTACAGAATATACTATATATTTTGTGGACGAAACGTGTCAGCCAATTACGCACAGCAGTCTGCCACAAGCAGTCGTGGATTGAGTGACCAAATTATTATTATTTATTTTAAAGTGACTATTACCCCCGGAAAAGCGATCCGCCAATCGACTAACAACCGGGTTCCTACTTACTGATAGGCGTGTGGAGTAAGGAAACTTGCCTAACGTTTCGCCCTGCCCGGGAATCAAACCCAGGTTCTCTCGCTTGCGAGGCAAGTGCTCTAACCACTACACTACAGGACTGCATGCAAGAATTTTTATTATAAAGCAGGATCAAGATGTTAATGTTTGAACTTACCAGACAGTTATTGCTGCTGCGAGCATTGCAGGCTCATTCAAAGGAATATTTTGTGCAATCGTGCTGCCAGGGCAGACATTCCAACACTGAAAGTTTGTGATACTCCAGACAAAATTGAGTTTCCAAAGCACTTTTCAAAGTGATAAGCCTGTAGGGATATAATGGAGAAATTACAAAAAGTATGGAAGGAAAATGGAAATGTTGCAGCCCTACAATTTGAAACCATCAAGGGATTTTGATTTTGTGTTGCAATTTATAGCTCTGGGCTCGCCAATGCCTACAGATCAGGAAAGTTTCAGCTTTGATCTCGGGACTGTACGGAGTTTACTGATCTCAACCACGGAACAAGTAGGTCACTACATTTGGCCTCAGTGTCCCTAGGCTGTATACTGAAAATATTGTCACCGATTCACATTCCTGATTGCTGTCCAGTGACCCATACAGAAAATACATGAATGAGGGCAGACCTTGTTTTGGTGCTGCGGTGCTAATTTACCCACGTGTGCAAGTGTATGCAAACCAAAACCGCATGGTTTTAACCATTGCAAAAAGTGCATCAAATATGTTTAAATTATAGTTTTGGTTTGATTTTTTTCTTTGGTTGCAAATTAACCAATTAAAGAAGTAATTCATGATCTATAATGCATGTCCAATGCATTGGGTGGGAGACTACTGCTTGAGTAGTGTGGAAAGATTTTTTGAGTCTAACTACTTAGAAGGAACATACTTGTATACATGAACACATTTTTTCTTTGTAGAACTTGTGTGGAATTGTATAAAACATATCTGATTCCTATTTCTGCCGTGGTTCAGTTTAATGGATGCAGTTTGGGCTGCAATTTTGTCACTATTTATGGTGATTTGTGACTGACCAGGATCTTTGTCAGATGTATGGACCTGCGGTTCAATACATGATGTTAATGCCTCTGTCTGCAATGGATGAGGTATGGCTCATTCAGGTTCACACTGATATTTTCAGTAATTTTACATACAGATATTTACTAGACTTTATAGTGATGGCATTTTATCAGTCTGCTGCCTGGAAAGTGAGCAGCAAAGAGGAAGACAAATAGCATGTTATTTTAGAACCCTTTACCAAAGTGGCAAGTTGTTGAATGTACGTCCATTATATTGTGAAGAGTTTTCAGTAACCAGCAGTTAAAAGTTCACTTGATACTAGAGACTTCTTATTTAAATCTCAATGACTTATATTGTATAGTATTGCATGACAGGAGGTTATTTCCAAATCAGGAAATGACATCAACAGATATTTTGTGATCTGTAATACAGCATTCTCAGCACAAGAAGCCACAACCTGTTTCAGATGTATAGTTTATTCTTTCAGCAGAATTGTAGATCAAGCCGGTTCTTTTAGCAGAATTCTTGACAAGGTTGTTTTGTTGTGTGAAACTTTTTGTCTTTTTTAAAAAAAAGTTTTCTTTTTAATTCTTGATTGGTACCTGGTAAACTTTTTTTGAATCTGTCAGCCTCTTTGAGAGTGTTTTTGTAAAATTGTGTGGATTAATCTCTAAATCTTTACTCCTGGTAACAAGTGTAGCAGATTAGTTAAATAAAATTGACTAATGTTAGTGCAAATGCTTGTGCTCTAAAGAAAGCTAAGTACTGTAGCAGCTGTTGTCATCTTTGTAGTGGTTGGTCCAGACATTAGATTGAATTCCTTTGTAAACTCACATCAGGAGGTGGTTAATTTTTTTGGTCACTTTTTTTGCGCTTTATGCACCGTTGATTTCTAGCATAGCTGCAGGGATGCGGAGTACACTCTGCATAATTAGATTAAGAGGAGTGAACGACACGGTGCTAATTTTATACTCTGTTCTTTACAGATTATCTTATTAAAGGTCATTAGTAATGAGATTAAAGCTGTTAGTCAGACACTTTTGAAAGATGCCAATCAATATAATCCACGTAGCATTGAGACCTGGATTTCAAACAGTATTGAGGCTTGTTAGAATCCCTTTCTTTTTGACGAGGTGCTGCTTGGAACAGTTTAGATTGAATTTTTATGTTCACATGCCCTTGGTGGTCTAAAACTTGCAAATAATTACCTGTCAGTAACTGGATGAGAATCAAATTGACCCACACGAGCACCACTACAACAACAGTACATTTGTATAGCGCTTTTCACTTTGGGAGGACTTCCCAAGGCGCTGGATGGTCAGTGTTTGGGACCCGAGCTGGGGGTCGTGATTGGGGAGGGTGATCGAAAATAAGGTTGAAGGGGAAAATCTTGAGATGGGTCTTGAAGGAGGCAAGGGAGGGGGTGAGGTGGAGGGACTGCGGGATGGAGTTCCAGAGAGTGCGGGCAGAGTAGCAGAAGGCCCGCTCGCTAATGGTGGGGGACATGAAGCAGACCAAAGCTAGTGAGGACCAGGATCTTGAACTGTATCCTCTGTGTGATGGGAAGCCAGTGGAGTCGGACGAGGATGAGGGAGATAGGGTCACGGAGCCTGGTGTGGGAGAGGACATGGGCTGCAGAGTTGTGGATGATCTGCAGTCTGTGGAGGGAGGAGTTGGGGAGGTGACAACAACAACAACAACAAGATTCCATTTATTGAGCGCCTTTCACGTCGGGAGGACGTCCCAAGCAAAGGGTTTGCATAGTCAAGTCTCTATATAATGAATGCGTGTATGAGAATTTCGGTGGCCTCTGGTTTGAGACAGTGGCAGAGCCAGGCGAGGTTGCGGAGGTGGGGGGAGTCAGAGCGGGCTATGGCACGGATGTGGAGTAGAAAGTATAGTTGAGGGTCAAACAAGGCGCCAAGGGTCCGGACTGGTTTAGTAAGGTGGAGTGTGCATCCATGGATGGTGATGCTGTCAGCCCCTGAGGTGTGAAGGCGCTTACGAGAGCCAATCAGGAGGGCTTTGGTCTTGTTGATGTTCAACTGAAGAAAGTTTGCTCTCATCCAGGTGATAGACAGGTGCAGTTGGGTGTCATCCGCATACCTGTGGAAGTTGACCCCATGTCTGCGGATGATGTCACCAAGAGGGGAGCATATAGATATTGAAGAGGAGGGGACAAAGGTCAGAACCCTGAGGAACGCTGCACGAGACGATGCGGGGTCTAGAGGAGAAACCGTTTGTGGAGATGAAGTGGAGGCGGTGGGAGAGGTATGATCTGAACCATTCAAGGACATCACTGTGAATGTTAAGGTGAGAGGTGAGGACGTGGATGAGGATAAAGCGTTCAACAGTGTCGAACGCAGCAGAAGGTCAAGGAGGACTTCAACACAATTTATATTCAGGTGGCATTCCCATGTTGTTGGCATGGTGTATATCGGGTACAGTTTCCATTTACAATTTGCTGTTGTGAATATTGATTGCATTTTCATCCCAATGTTTCTCTACTTCCGCTGCCATCCTTTCATGAAGCAATTAAAGAAACTGAATCAAAAGATCTCATGTAATTTCAACTTCAGTGGGAAGATCATCTAAGAAAACTTTCTTGGGTGTCTCTTACCTTGTGAATGATGCTAATTTATATTTCTATGTATTGTCATCTTTTGCAGAAATTACTAGAATGTTTATTGGGTATTCTTGTGTCAGATATGTGTACTGTTTATTTGTAGTCTATTAGATATATTTGCATTGTTCATAAACGAGACTGATATTGATCTTTGAGCCATGGTAAGTGTTTTGCATCTATTGTACTGTTCTTGGGCAGGTAATAAGCCTTTGCCTGAGCACACGTTTGATGTGTATGATGAGAAAGTGAGTGCATAGCTTTAACAGAACAGTGATACCAGATATGTGGAAGAACTATTGGATGGATTTACCATATTAAATTCTCTCATCTTGAATTACTGCATAACCTTGCCCTGTAAAAGGGAGGGGTATTATGGCAGGTGCGTGAGTCCATGCGTGCGGTGCAAATTATGTTAAGATTCAATAAAATTTAACTTAAGTCCTTTTTTAAATGCAGAAAACCAAGAATAAATTCTCAGCTGGTTGCACAACAAGTTGCTCAGCAATATGCGACACCTCCACCTCCAAAAAAAGAGAAGAAAGAAAAAGCTGAAAAAGACAAGCCTGACAAAGAAAAAGAAGTTAGCCCAAATCCAAGCAAAAAGAACAGTAACAAAAAGATAAAGTAAGTGCAATTCTTTCAAAGGCATTTGGAGAGCAAAAAAGGAAATTGAGGAAAAAAATGATTCATCTGAAAATGTTAAAATGAAGTATTCTGTATAGAAACTACAGTAAGGACCTTATTATCCACACTGATGCAAAGACAGTGTGGATAATTGGTCATCATACAAAACACATTGGTTGTAATGTGAACTAAGTGTTTCCTACGGAGTTATACCATCACTATAGTTCCACACCGTGACAGACCTTCTCTTTCAGGTTCTCTAACTGCTTCTCACTATGCCTTTCTCTTGCTGTTAGTATCTTGCAGCTCTGCTTCTCACTTGTGCATTGTAGTCTGATGCTTACTTGTGGATAGTTGGCATGGGTAGCTCTGTAGAGTGACAGGAAATTAGCAATCAAATCACTCTGTGCTGTGCTCATACATGTTTAGATACAATTGTGTTGAGACAGTGTGGTTTGAATTTTTCCCAATTTGCATTACGGCATGCTTTCAATTGCCCTTTTCCTTTTATTATGAAAATACTGGCAGCCTGCATTTGGTTTCCATCCCTCTGCACCAAATTTCACTGGGATTTTTCTAAAACTCTGGATTGGAGGTTTAAAAATAAATTGTTAACAAAATTAAGTTGTAACTCCAACATCTTTCATACCATATGAGCCTTTATGGAGAACTTGGATTCACTTCAACATTTTTCTTTGCTTTTTTTTATTATGCAGCTTTGCTTGCTCTAAATTCTCATTTAATGTGAAGATTTCAAATTTATAAAACCGCCAAATGTTTTGGAAAATCGGTATTGTTGTTTAAGTCACACATAATGTTGTTTGCTTATCAGTCCGCAGTAGTATTTCTGTGGTCAACGAGTGTGGGTATTCTGTATTTGGTGGAATTCAACAGAGTGGGCTTTATTTTTCAGACCGAAATTGGAGCTTGAAAAGGGACCTCCTAGTGAAATCAACAGTATACAGTCTGGAAAAGCGGCAACAAAAACGGACAGTTTGCACACTTCAAGGTATATTATCCTTAAAGCTTTAGAATGCATCAGCCCTTCGCAGCTGAGGTACTATAAAATTTGAAAAGAAACTGGAGTTTGTGTACAATGCAACACACTATGTTCACTTGCAGCTATACTTTGTGTGGTCCCTTAATATTTATTTACTTATTGATACTCCCTATCTCCTCAGGTTAGGTTATAGTATATTTAGTTTCTACGTGAAATTTGAATGATATTTGAGGGACTTAGACTTCTTTGGAGTCCAGTGTTTATACTTTATCATACTTTAATTTATCATACTTCCAGGTCTTCCCTCCACAAGCTGCAGATTATTCAGAGCTCTGAATCCTGTGTCCTCTCATACACTAAACTCCTTGGGCCTATCAACCCTGTCTTTCCCCAGCTCCTCTGATTCCCCATCCCTCAAAGATTCAGGATCCTCATCCCCACTTTTAAAGCTCTCCAAGGTATTGCTCCTCCCTACATCTGTGACTAACTGAAATGTTACCAACCTCTTGGCCTGATGGGCACTGGGCCATGTCCCCCTTCACCATCAATCCCGGAGCTCCTCCTCTTCGCACCCTCCCTTCTTTCAAGGCCTGTCTCAAGACCTTCCTCTTTGACCATGCCGTGCCTTTGGTCATCTTTCCACCTCTCTTGCCTTCCACCCCTCTTGACTCCAACCCCCAGCTCAGGTGCAAACCCTTTACTGTCCAGTGCCTTGCGATGTCCTCCCCATATGAAAGGCGCTATATAAATGCAGCTTTTTTTCCTTGTTGTTTCATGGCTGGATAATTGAATTCTATGTAAAATATGATAACTTGTCATCCACTTACTCATCTGATTTTCGTGGTTGTGGTTTTGTGGTGAACTAAATTCATCAAACCTCAATATTTTGCATATGCTGGAGCTGCAAAGTACTAGACACCTACTATGGATTTGAGGCAAACATGCTGAGCCCTTTTTATTAACATTCCTCTCCCCTCCCCCACCTCCTTCTCCCTCCATCACAATATCTTGAATGGCTTTAAATTTTTGGGTTGTGATTTGTACATTGCAACTTTTATAATGAAAGATGCCCCCCTTCAACACTTTGTTTCTTGTTTACAATTCAGTGATTTTAGTGCTTTAATGCTTTAATTTGTTGATCAAACAAGAACGCGGTTAGAGGTTACTTTGTCAAAGTTCCATCTCTACAGCTGTACTAACAATATTAATCTTAAATAGGGTGCAGAGAGAGTATCTATTGTAACCAAAGGTTTCTTGTAATGAGATTTGACTGCAGTTGTAGCACCCCTGAAGTGTGTGCATCACAAAACGTTTTGTGAACATCTAAATTCACAGCCTCTGTTAAAGATAAAATCAAAAGGGGAACTGATAGGATCTGTGGCTTGAAGGAACCAGTTTATACACTTCAAAAGCTGTTTTTCTGTTCTGATACAAACACATACCCATTTAGATGTCTCAATCAGAAGTGCATTTTAGTGTAGATGTCAATAGCAATCTATTTTCGACAAGAAATATTACTATCTTAAATAGTGCATTGTATTTTGTTTTTATTGTCAGAAATTGGAATGAGTGGAATGCCAATATTCTCTGTGTAAACTAGTTACGTTAGAAACAAATGACCTTTGGCGCCGTGATAATTTGACGTCAACACAATAGAGTTCGAAAGTCTAGGTCATAGTATCTAAGCTAACAGAACAATGGCAAACTCAGGGATTCGTAATTCGCTTTATCAAATCAAAGAGACTCAAGTTGCATTGCCTTTTACAAAGAAAGGAAGATTCTGAAAAGGACAAAGAATTGTATTCAACCATTATCATTTGAAAGGACCGAGTTTATCATATCATTGGCTAACTCAACCTTTTGAATGTGTACTGAAATTTAGCATTGAAACTTAAACGTGTTATTTAGTAACTTTGTAAATAAAGCTAGCATATTAAGCTATATGTTGCTGGTCCTTGTCCAAATCAATCGTCTATAAAAGGCTTAGTGATGTGTAAACAGTGGTAAAGATCTAAAGGGCGAGAAAATTTGCTTATAGGATTAACTCTGACTCTCTACAGTGCAAACTTTAAAATTTGGGAGATAACAATTAGTATTAAATATTGAATTGCAGCTTTTCCATAATAGCTCGTGAGGAAAAGAATGTTATTGTTTCCTTAATGGATATTTGAACGAGGTAAATATTGGAATTACGAACATGTTTGGTATCTGGAGTTAAAAAAAAACTTCTCTTGGAAAACATCTCCACATTTCTAAGTAAATGCATAGCTTCGATCAAGTGTTTGCATGGGCTGAATGGCCTCTTTCTGCGCCGTACAGTCTACGTAAATTTTTTTGTGATGGTTTCACCAAGATTTGTATTCCTCTCCGAGGATTCTGCGAAGCTGAATTAATGTTGAAATGTTCTCTGTTATAAGGGCTGAATGACCGCTCCTGTCTTACGCATTTCTTTGGTGTTTTTAATCGCAGGCCTAAACTGAAAAATGTGGACAGAAGTACTGCACAGCAACTTGCAGTGACAGTGGGTAATGTTACAGTAATTATAACAGACTTTAAAGAAAAAATACGTTCGTCTTCCACATCATCATCAACGGTTACGTCCAGCGCAGGTTCTGAGCAACAGAACCAAAGTAGCTCTGGATCAGAGAGCACAGACAAGGGCTCATCACGTTCCTCAACACCAAAAGGTGAAATGTCGGCAGTTAACGATGAATCATTCTGAGCTTGGCTCCAGACCTGCACATGCAATGTGAAAAGTATGAATAAATACTTTTGACATTTTTTATGTATTCCCTTGGTTTTATATTTTCCTAACAATCATTTATAATGGATGTGCTCCTGAATCTACTTTTTTACAAATCTGCTGTGCACAATTTCCATGTACATTATGTATTTTGTTACATTTGACTTTTATTTATTATGTCTGCAAACTCCACCTTTTTCAACATATCCTTTTGTAGGTTTTGTTGCCAGCAACTCTGCTGTTTATTAGCAATCTTAGAAATGTTAATTGTCTATCAAAAGTTAAACAGAATAAAAGGTTATTAGAAATCAACACATAGAAACACTGGTGCTTAATACACTGTGAAGTAAATGCAGCATTCAACAGACACAAGGCTAAGACAGTGCATTCCAGCAGAGGAGAAGTATTTCTGCAAACCATTGAAATGAAAGCTGACTTGTCCTCAGGACTATTAACTCTTCAGTGGCAAAAAAAAAGCACTGAAGACCAGTACACTTGAGGTAACTGAACAATAGCTGGATTGGGTCAATGTCTATTAAGCAATAGATATGGGTTCCTTTTTACGTTTACTTGAAAACTGCTTTATTCCGTGTCCTGTAAACATTGTAATTATTACTGACCTGTTCTCTTCCCCTTTACAAAGTAATGTCTAATGTCGCTTAAAGCTGCAGTGCCTCATAATTGGCCATCCGATAATTTATGCTAAGTGCAAGCAAAAGCAGCTGTACATGTGGGAAAAGTAGATTTTGTGACAAGCCACTTCATTTAAATCAAAGTACTGTATAAAGTACAACAACAAGTTGCATATATACAGCGCCTTTCACATCGGGAGGACGTCCCAACGACAAGTTGCACAGGACGTGCTACTCATTATTTGGTTCCTGTCTCTGACTGACGGGAACATAGGCTAAGCAAATTTGTACAAACAATCTTGAGCATTACTGAAAGAAAAATAATTTGGTGTCTTCATGTTGAAAATGTTTTTCTACCCACCAACTTTTAAGCTGCTTTGGTTTATATTTGCATACGGAAAATGCTTCATTATCGGCCACTGCAACTTTAAAAGGGAAGAATTGTTCATTATAGGTAATATCCATAATCCATCTTTGCACTTGCTAGCACTGTTTGTTGTATTTTACCTATTGATAATTGTTGCATTGTAAAGCCAAATTCAACTACCAAACCAGAAGAAACATTGATTCAGGATGCAAGAAGTTATGCTTAACCTCTCTTTAGTTCATAAGCATATTAGTAACCTTTTTCCAGCAGAAGCAATTATAAAACTTCTATCGTTGTGTACTTTAGCGAATCATTACCTGGGTGTTCCTCATTAATCCAGGCTGTTCTTTGGGTGAACACTGAAAAGTAGAGAAATTGGACATTCTGAATCTATAATCAACTGATTCCTAGTTTTCAAATTAGCTGATCTCTCATGAATACAATCTTCCATTATTTTGATGGCCTGTGGGTACCGCCTTTCACTTTCTGATGTTGGGTCGGCAGCTGGTGTTGTTTATAAATTTTGTTATAATTAGATTTTTTAAAAAAAACTGTTCCCCCTTTAATAAAATTTGTTGGTGCTCTGTGTTTGCCCCCGCCTGCCTTCCATCTAGGTGTGGAAGGTTGGTATTTCCTGAGCTTGCTAAGAAAACATTCACCTCCAAGGTGGTTAAAGTAAACGTCATACATTTCTGTACCTTATAAGGTCTTGTAAATAATACAAGTCTGAGTGACATAAAGAGCCCAGATTCAGAGCGGACAGGTGTACAGCAGTTCCCACTGAGCTCCTGTAGTTGGTAAAAATACACCACGTGGCATTGTGCAATGAATTTCTGTTTTTTTTTAGAGGAACATTTAATATTCATTATGTGGGAGTTGTGCGGTTTCCCAGAAGTAGTCAAGTATGGAATAGAATTGTTGGAACTTGACCTGCACATCATTAATGAAGTCCCCAGTTCTACTCAGTTACAGGGCCAAGATAAGCTGGCACTGACGACTCTTAAATTAGCTTTTTTGGAAGTTATTTTATGTTAAGGCGATGCATATAACCCACTTACAACTGTGATAACAATCTCTTATTTGACCTGGGATCCAGTAAAAACATTTGTGTGCTAAAATCATATTTAATGTATTGGAAGTTTTTTTAAAAAAAACTTCTGTCTTTGACAGTGTTGCCACTTCTGGAAGAGTTTCCATTTGGATTTTTAATTATCTTCTAGGTAAAGAGAAAGTTTGTCTATTATAAAATTGAAGCCCCATTAACAATTATTTTCCTGTGTTAGCTTACATAAGTGCATATGGTGCTTGTATTTTCCTTTTATTTATAGAAAGATGCACTATGCAAGATTTCACAATCTCTTTTCTCTCCTCTCTTGTATTTCCCGCATTCTTTTTTTACTCTATTTCATAAGTTATATTTTCGGGATCGAACGCCCCCAAAGTGCAGTGTTACTACTTAAATTGCTTCAAATATAATGTTTATTAAAATTTTGTGTAGAATGTTATTGCCTAACGTGCCTAGCTTTGAATATTTTAATCCAAGAGAGGAAGGTAAACGTATTAATGAATTTTATTTGAAAAAATATAATCCCTTACACAGATGTGTAAATGTTGCACATTTACTGTGCAGAATCAAATATGGTGGGAATAACACATATTGGCAAAGATAATTAAAATCCATCTAATTCTTGGGCAGAAGTATGCGGAGTGCAATTTTCATGTAATGTGAATGGACCCTTTATCTATTGGGAAACAATTTTCAATTGATTAGGTGCTGTCCTTTAGGGTAATAACCAGCTTCCTGTGTGCTGCTTAGCCTAGAATTGTTTTGACTTAGGACCTGACAGCTTTTCTGCAGTGCCTCCTTAATAACAAACTACACGGCCAAATAGGCATGTTGTTGATGACTTGGGAACAAGTCACTATTTTAATATTGTTGTATTCTGTAGACTGAATTGGTGCACAGACTTTTTTTTTAAAAACAATCTTTAAAGGAACAGCAATTCTGCAAGTTGAATTTGGTAAAGTGTTGTTAGTCGTTATAATAAGCCACTTTCAAAGTTAATACAACTTGTACAAAACATTTCTATTTCTGGAAACTCATTATTGGGAATAGTGGCACTTCATCTGCCTTACCAAAAATATTTCAGTCTACTTTTATAAACTATTGTAACTTAAATTATTGAAAAATTTAATGTTTGCTGGAAATATTAAAAAAAAATTGCTTGTAAGTAATTTGAAATGGTTCTAGAGCCAACATTTAGAGAATGACAATGAGCTGAACAGTTTTTTTAATGCGCAAGCAGTTCTGTTCTTGTGTATGACTTGTAACCTTTATTTACTGTGTAAAGATGGTTACATTGATGTTTCTTTAGCTTTGTTCATTGGAGACACATATAGAATGCTTGTTTAAAAGTGGCATAACATAATCTTGTGATCTTTTCTGTTGTATTATACAAGGTATATTTTCATTTGCCCTGAAAGACGTCCTGTATAATGCTTTTAAAGTTTTTTGCTCTGTAAATTCAATAGGGCTGACAGCGTGCTAGATTTGTTTTCTTTATCTTCATGCTGATGTGTTAATGGTGGTTTTGTGAGCTGGTAAAATTATTTCCAGGTCTTAAATGTTTTGGGGACTTTATATAATCAACACTGCTTTTTGTCTAGAAAATAAAAGATGTTAATATATTCCTGTTACTGGCATGTGCACGAGTATGTTATTAGAAGCCACTTTATCATTTCCTCTTTAACTGCTTCAAATAGAAATGTCTATTTATGAATTCTGCTTGTAGTTTTTCACAAATAAAATAGTTAAATTTATTTAAATCTTAGTATCTTTTTTAAAGAAATACAATATATGCAATTTAATTAAACAACGTATTAGCACTGAGATAATATAATTTAGTCCAAGCTGTTTAATTTCCTCATGTTTACTGCAGTATCAGACGTGGACATGACTTCAAAGGAGTATGTTAGCACCGCTATGTTAGTATGTTGTCATGTCCACAATACCACTTGAATGTGCAGTGCAAACTGTCACAGTTTTGGTTTTTCTCTCCCTTTTGCTCTAGACTGTATGAACTAAAAACATGACTTCTGCTCATCCTGAAAATGGAACTCTCTCCCTCAATCCTTCTGCCTTGCCCCCTCCCTCCCCACCTTGAAGTCCTGTCTAAAGACAATTTTGATCGTACTTACTGTCACCTTTCTCTCCCCCTGGCTCTTGTCAGACTCCGCCACTGTGAATGCTCTGGGACGCTACCCCACATGAAGGGTGCTATATAAATGCATGTTGTTGTTTAGTTCATACAGTCTAGAACAGTTGGCTTTTGCTCAGTTTATTTTGTTTGCTTTTGGAGATGGAGCATGCCATATTTTCGTATGAAGCTATTCCAGTGTCATCACTGGAAAGATTCTGGCATGCGTAGCCCCCAGTCAAACAAGGATTCCCACATTTTCATAATGTGAAAAAAATATCTTTACTCAGCTACAGAAGGGAAAAGCTCTGTATTTTTGCCAATTTGTCTGAACTAAAAGATGTTGCAATTGAGCAAACTTGGTCGTACAGTAAAGATAAATACATCTACTTTTCCAGGCAAATCGGCATATGTTCTGAATGTATTTGTGTTCATGGAGCTAAACTTTATATTTCATAGAACAAGTATATAATAAACCTCAAGGGTTTAGCATCAAAGAAATAACTATTAATGATTCTAAACGCAGCTTGGCAATCAAAATGTTTGCTACTGTTGTATCGCAGAAACCAATCTTGTAAAATATTAGAATTACAAAATTTTTGACATCTGAAAGGGAGTTCAGTACTGTTTTGAATGGTCTCGAAATTAACTATCTTAATTCCTGGTAAAATGACATTTATATAATCTTATCACCTTTATAAAAAATCAAAATATAGAATAAATTGAGGAGGTTGGGTTTTCCTAAGAATTGTTAAAGTGATCAAAATGGGAAGTATTGCACACCACAGTTACTTCTATACTATAACCTGCAGAGAAATATTTAAGCATTTACATTCTTATTTTGGACTACAACACATACACTATACTTCAAAAATCAGTGAGTTGCATTTCTGAAGTCAATGGCCCTTTCATAATGGTTTTGTCCACAAATAGAGTATAGAACACTTGTTCTCTGTCGCTTAAACAAATCCTGTTTAGGATTTCTGTAAGAAGAGATAATAATATTCTGACTTTTGTTAGGCTATAGGAATGATAATCAGACTTGTGAACAGATGGGTACATTTTAAGTTTGAAATATTGTTTCCAATATTAAACAAGTTTTCAATTTTGTACAGACAACATAGCATTTGAAGTAATCACTAGAAACTGTTTATATAGTGCTCACCGTTCAATTAATTTAATTTAGCACACAAAGAATGTTGTATATCCCTTTAAGCTTGTAGGCATTTCATAGAGGATTAAATCTTGTCTTTCATGTACCTCAGCACAAGCAGAAGAGGATTAGATTTCTAAGAAGGTGAAGTGTTTATGTGGATGTTTTCCAGATTACTCTGTGTTTTATGTGTTGGACCCAGGAAACCATTTCTGATATATGACCACAATGAGGAATGTAATGCTTTGACTTTTTTTAAGGTGAGATAAATAGGCATTGTTCGAAATCTGACCTTTATCGTTAATATAAGTTTAAAAGTTTACTAAACTTGAGCAAAATGCCAACACATGTAATTGTACGACAGTTAAATTTTTTTTTAGGCACTTCTATAGAATAGATGATTGACCGCTAAATATAATTTAAACACTTAGAGATTTAAGCAATGTGATTGAGCAACACAGAATTTTCCTTGTGGTTCCACTTTGTTCGTGTTCAATGAACAGATTAAGCTGCAGGGTGTAGAGTTTTGTTAAAGTGCAGCTGCTCAGTACATAGCCTGCCAGATGATGTTTAACCATAGATTTTATTGCTAAGTATGGTTGGCTTCTAGCACACAGCATATGCTTTACTTATGTCATTTAAAGAAGTGTTACTATGCCTGCCAGCATACGCATTTGGGAATAAACTGGGCACTGATCATTCAGTCTGTCCAGTGCCAAGGGGAATTTATATTCCCTGATTTGAGGTTTGAAATATATATTGGCAGGAATTTCTCCATGTTTAACTTTCTAACCACAGTGAAATAGTTGACTTTCCGAAAGGATCTCTTAAGATTGACGAACTGTTGAGCAATCGCGAGGTTTTGCTTTTGTACTTTATGAGCAGTTGGATTTTGTGACCGTAGTTCTACCTTTTCAAAGAGTGCAAGTCTTTTTTTTTTTAAAAAGGACTTTTGGACTCTACGCATGATCCTCTTGTACAAATGGCAACTGATTTCCAAATATAACCGGAGGTGGTCCTGAATTTAGCAGACTATTTCAAGACACTTCAACTCCTTCAGCTGCAAGACTTTTGGCAGGAGTAGAGAACAACCAACTTAGCCCAGGTTGACTAAATGCTTATTGAAAGCTATTTATAACTATACATTTTCAATTGAATGAGGCAGTTAAGTATATTGAAATTTGAGAAAAGTCACGGTGCCACTAAGTTGGTGGACAAAACTGATATTAATAACCCTCGCATTTGGTATTATGGCGTCTTTGAGATGTCTGAAAGCGCTTCACAGAATATACTGTAAAGTGAATTGATTGTATATTTTGTGGCAGCCAATTGCGCACAGCAGTGTCCCTTGTCTTAGATGAGAGATCAAGAAAATTATTGCTGGCTTGTAATAGATTGTTGCCTTAAACTAAGACCTTCTATGGACAGGATTTACATTACTTTCACTGTTTACGATTAAATCCCTGAATTTTCTTTGCACACATTTTTTATTAAGTGTCATGTTTTGCTCGCATCAGCTGCTATGCTATTCTCCTTTCCCATTCTCCCTCCCTCCCTCACTCCCCCCCCCACCCACATACAAACACTTAAAATTGATGATGTTGTAAATGCCTATTTTATTTGCCTAATTTTGTCTGTGCGGTTGCATTTACATCATGTAAAATTTGATGAGTCATGTCCTATTTGACTCATTCCACCCACTCACGCAGGATTTTTAAATCTTGCATACTCCAGGACATGAGTGGGTGAAAGTGGTGTATGGCTGCACTATTTTGAAATCGGAATTCAAATGGAGCTTTTGCAAATCGATTCGAATTCAGGGGTGTCTGCTCAGACTGCTCTGGGTGAGTTGCAACCTACAAGCAGTGACTGGATGATTGACAAGCTGAGACGTGCAGAACTAAATCTTATAAAACGCCAACGATTCTCTCTGATCTGTGGGTTGGAGTTCACGTCGATTACAATCAGGTTAAAGAGATCCCTTTTTTGTCTGTGAAGCCTTCAGCGCGTTTAAAGGAGAAACTGACATTTAATGCGATTTCCTCCAGTTTACTTACCCAGTGTTCATAATTCTGGTTATATTCCATCAAATGCTTTCAATCGAATTACTTCAATGGATTACCACCAGGTGAATTGACAATACAAGTAAGTGCACGGCTGAAAAAAATAATCGTGAAGATGGAAAATATTGAGACAGTGTAGTGATGTGCCTGTAATAGTGGATTGACTTGGAATCAAATTTTCACAAATCACTTATTCAATTCACTTGACATTTGTAACTGGAAGCCCAGCAACATGCAGTAATCACTGATAAGAGGCCCCATCTATCTGCTCTGGTGGATGTTGAAGATCCCATCGCACTGTTTTGAAGAAGAGCAGAGATCGTTGATGTCCTGGGCAGGATTCTTCTGCATGCAAAAAACCAAACGGGAATTAATTGCCTAGTTATTTGCTTGACGGCACAAATGAGTCGATGTTTGCCCACAAAACCAAACCACAAGGTAATTTGTCTTCTCAAAAGCAAATCCAGTTTGGGCTACAAATTGTCACACTTTACAGCAAATCCTGTGAAGCGCTTTGAGATGACTCGACAACGTGATAAGGAACCGAAGTGGTAATGTGTAAACTGGTTTTGACAAACGGTAATGTATATGTGCATTAAATACTGTACTAGTATTCACTTATTGTATTGCAGACTTCTTTGTGATATCAATGTGAAAGAACCTTGTTACAAGAAGCTTATTGTATCTTGCTGATCAAAAAAAATCCCTCTCGTGAAGTTAGTTACATGTGTACTTGGATCTCTTCTGGAATTCGGGGTCAGACTCTACCACTGTCAAGCGCTCTGGGACGCTGCCCCACGTATGAAGGGCACTATCTAAATGCATGCTGTTGGAATTACAAATGTAATGAGTCAAACAGGTATGAATACAAATTCAGTGTGGGTCTAGATTCACTCCGTTGTATTTTCAGTGTGCAGAAATTTGACAAGGTGTTGAATTCAATTTAAACTCTGAAGCCATTTTATTGCTGTTCTTAAAAGAAACCTCAGAAATTATTTCGTGAATTTAATGCTGATTTTTTGGAAGAACTGAAGGAATTGTGTGATCCCGAAGATGGCCGGGCTTGATCGGGGGAATATTGCACCCCCCTGCAAGTTTTGCACTGCTTTGCAAAAGGACAGTTTCTTTAACGCGCCATTTAAATTATTAGCTGTTCAATTGACAACACCGTGGTTGTGCTGATGCATCCAAAACCACATGGACAGAAAGCAATTCACCTGAAGTGGAAGTAATCAAACATCCGTGGAAATGTCATGAAAGAGCAAGTTAAGGCACCATTTTCAAAAAAAAAAGGCTGAAACAGAATGTGTTCCACTCAATTTAGCAGTGAGCTGATTTGGGGGGGGGGGGGGGGGGATGTCTTGCATGCTTTACGCTCTGTTTATGAAGGATGGTGCTTTGAATAGCATAAAAGAAGCCTTGCCGTTTTCATGCTTCAATGGAGCGTTCTTATCACACCGAGTAAGCCTGGTATGCTTCTTACAAAGTGCCCCTTGGAAACGATTGAGAAATACCAGATGCAGAAGAAAAAGAGAAAATGTTTGCATTAGAAGAGTGGAGGGTTAGAGAAGGAGCGGCGGGTTTGATTTCCTGCCCCACTCTTCTGTGTGTCCGACGCATTACATTTCCTCAGGTGCCTGGTATTTTTTCTAGGAAGGAGAGGAAATGGGAACATTGTGATCTGGAAGTCTCACAGAACATTTCCAGCAGCTGTTTCAGGAGCAAGGATAATCAATTCACACACTGGTTATGGTTATAACGTGATAATTAATTGAATCTACATCATTAGTCTCACTGCAATTGACTGGAGAAAAAATGCTTTGGCGCTTAATAATATTCCTTCTTAACATCCTACACACAGTGTAGGATCGAGTCTATTTGGATCCACTGTTGCTGATTTTCCAAAGAGACGCTTCCCTTTTATTAAACTTCTCTGCCCCTATGTCATAGCCATGCGACACATCAAATATATTGTGTACATAAAGTATAGCTTCTCTGCACTGAATGTCAACCTCAAAAGCTGTGCTCTTGTTTGATAATAACCCTTGCATTTCATACAGTACCTTTCACACCAGGAGGATGCCTCAAAGTGCCTCACAGGATTTACCGTAAAGATTAGTGTATGTATATTGTGTAATAATAATAATCCTTGCATATTATATAGCGCCTTATCACGTCTTTGAAATGTCTCAAAGCGCTTCACAGAATATACTGTGAAGTGAATTGACTGTAATCTGTAGGCGAAACACGGCACTGAAATAATTATATCATTCCGGTTTGTTTTGTGGACTGTATATTTTGTAGATGGGCGTTTAAAAATAACCCAAAGAATTTAAAGTGCAAAGAAGGAAGGAAACCTCGTGCACTGGGTACAGCTAAGCCTTTACAGCAGCTGATGTTGGCAACTGTTATCTCCAATGATGCCTTGAGGTAGAAAAGCGTTACAGAAGAAATTAATCACAAAATTCTGTTAACTGGCGGAAGATCCTGGAAGACATCGAGAATCAAAAATGATATTGCAAATTGCATTTACATATTCACTTCCAACATACTAATGCCTCCTTCCCCACCCTGCCCCCTCATTTGTTCATTCATTGATGATCCCACGGGCCGAATGGCCTCCTTTTGCACAGTAAATTTCTAGGATTCTATTTCCAATTGCACTAAAACCCTGGCTAGCTGGAGTAATGGGGTGCGTGAGGGGGGTCTTCGAGATACCTTCCTGCTGTGAAAGATCGGGTCAGGAGACCTAGAAGTTTTTTTTTAGTGGAGCAACGTTCAGCTACAAAATACACAGTGCACTGCACTTTGCAGTGAGAAGCTTTGAGACATCTTTCTGTTGTGAGCGGCACGATATGAAATGCAAAGATTAGTCCCCAGAGTCAGGCCCTTCATTGCAGCCTACAGTAAGTTTTTATCTTGCCCGTGGCTGGCTCAGATTCCCAGGAGATAAAATGTGACAACAAATATGATGTACTGCAAATTATTGGAAGGCAAAATTCCACCGTTGGACCAAAGATGCTGGATTTCTGGGCTAAAGTTTATAAACCCATGCACCGTCCCTCATTCATTAGCTTCTATGCATAGAATTCCTTATGGATTTTTTTCCTGCCCAGGTATTTTTTGATAGCAGTGTGTATATTTGTCAATGAAACTATATTTAGCAAAAAGATGGCAGTCTCAAAAATTCTAACAAAAAATCTGCAGGATGTTTGTTACACATTGCGGACGCAAATGCGAATTTCTGGCACCTCTGCCAAAAAAAAAACAACTTTTTTAAAAAAATAATGACTCATTGGTTCTCCAACTCAGTGTACAATATAACTACTCTTTACTCAAGCTTGTGATTCTTATTTTTCACATTGGCAAACTCCTAATCTTACAACAACAACCCTATTTTGACTCACTTGTGAGGTGAGAAGTGGCCAGTGGACTGGGAGTATTTTTTTCCAAAACTTATTCAAGACTTATCCAGACTTATTCGAAGCCTAACCCTAACCCCAGAGGTAATCATCGGCTCGAACGCGAAATGGTGTCGTGGTGGATTATCAGCCAGGAGTATATCAAAGAAGGCATGTACCCTCGTGGGTGCTTCAGTGTAGCTCATATCAATTGGCTCCCGCATTTCGCCCACAAAATACAGTCGCTACACTTGACAGTGTATACTGTGAAGCACTTGTCACGTCTCGAAGACGTGATAAGGCGCTATATCAACTGCAAGGATTATTACTGTTATTTATTTATATCAGTCTAGTGATGGGTCAATTTGTGACGATGGCTCCTGGGATATGTTGGACACTATAACTGCGTCTACAATAGTCAATGCAGCACTTTTAACAACTTGGTAAGTCGCAGAAGTGTCGCGTGTCTACTAACTTAGCTCCTACTTCCCTGCAAGACCTCTCCGGCCTCACCAATCATGTGTGTAAGGTTAGAATAACTTATTTCACTTGCAATTAAAAGGCCACAAGATGTATCCCAGGGCTTGTCTGGCCATGTTAACGTAACCTTTGACACTTTCAGTCAGTAGTCAGTAATCATTCCCCAAATATTTTTTTCTCTCCTTTTCACACATTTGCTGAGCGCATTCATTGGGTACTTAGATTTTTCTTTCCAAAAATGCATCACATCTAGAAATTGCTCTGGTCACTTTGAAGACCGTGAAATTTCCCTCGTACTGGTTAGCTTTGTGTGCTGACCAGTTGGATGTCCCACATAACTAAAAGCCGTCTAATTTACCATTGGCAAGTTGAAGAGAATATTTGTACCACTTTCCTGTGAATAGGAGGAACCAGTCACACATAGAGGCAGTCTCATTCGAATGTCATAAAGGTAGTACTTTTTGTCTTGAAAAGCACTTTTAGTTTTGTGTTTGGAAAAAAAATGAATGGAAAGTTAGAATTATCTTAAGTTCAATTGTTGCTTCATACTTGGAAATACAGTACAGTCGAACCATAACGCCTGCAAATTGTTATGGGCGTATTTAAAAGCAACAGGGAAAGAAAATGCCAAAAATAAACTGCAGGATAATGTTTTGGGGAGTTGGAGTGGGGGGGGGAGGGGGAGGGGGAGAAATTGCCTCTTTAAACTTTGATTGTAGCTATAGAACAATGTGCCAACTATTTGATTGGGAAAATGCTGAAAAGGTTTCACAGTGGTCTTTCGGTTTTTACATTTTGTCCTTTGTTGCAACTCCCTGTGTTGGTAATTGTTGGCAGATGCCGGTTTGTGTTTTTTTATATATATATATAGTATATACATATGCATGACTTTTCCTATTCTATTTAATTCTCAACCATCTAAAGTCAGATCTATTTTCCACAGTTTTCAAGCAGGTTGTATCATAGCGATCTGCAGTTAACTGACTAGGAAATTATTCTCATATGTTTCTTATAATGGAGGAATGTATAAATACTCTCCTAGAAAGTTGTAAAACTGTTTGTAGTTTTGAGTTCAGTGTAGTACTGCATCGCTTGCCACGTGGAAAAGGTTAAGAGGAAAGGGTGCATTCTAGAAAACGTATGTAATTCTGATGGTTTGATCTGTCATTAAGTGGGTTCCATATTAGACAAAGAAGTTTATGAAAATATTTTGCCTAGGCATTACAACAACAACTTGCATTTATATTGCGCCCTTCACACAGGGTAGCGTCCCAGAGCGCTTAAAGGCAATGAATGCACTTGTGGTTAGAAAGCTCACTTTTTGAGGTTGACCAGCATCTACATACATCCCAGCTCTGATTGGCGTACTACCTCTTGTAGAATATTAGTTGGGGGCACTCGCTTCACAAGTGAGAGGACCCATGTCTGATCCTTGGAGGGGCTGAAACCTTCGGCAAATTTTGTTTCTCCACACACCTCTGTTTGCCTAGCAGTAAGTAGGAACCCAGTTGTTAGTAGATTGGAGGATCACCTTTCCGGGGTAATAATTCCTTTTTAAAAAAAATGCGGTCACTCAATCCACGACTGTTTGTGGGACGCTGCTGTGTGCAATTGGCTGCCGAGTTTCACCCACAAAATATACAGTCAATTCACTTTGCAGTGTATTCTGTGAAGCGCTTTGAGACGTCTCAATGAAGTAATAAGTCACTACATCAAATGCAAAGGTTAATATAATATTAATTGCCGGAGTTGAGTTTAAATGCTGCGTTCATACATAATAATAATAATAATACTTCAATGCAACTCAAGGATTCACCAGCATAACTCGGCAGGAAACATGCAAATCACACCTGCACAGTATTTAAAGTGAAATAGTTTTCCAAGGTGGTAGGGTGCCTGTACAAATGCTCGAGGGGACTTAGCTGAATTAAAGGAGGCATAAAAAGACATAGTTTTAATAAAAACAGGGAAAAAAGTTAGAGAGCCATATTACGATTCAAATTGCAGAGAATACGATCAGAACTTAACATTTGGGGACGAGGTGGCAGTCACACTGTCAAAATACTACCCTTTATTCCTTGGGATTTGGAGTCGTTTATTTGACATGGGCACATGCTAATGAATGAATGGCTTCTCTCTCTGTTGACTGTGAGGGACCGAAGTGAAATCAATTTGGACAATCTGAATCTTGTTCCAGTTCAGCATGATTCTACAATTGAAACAAGGCTGTAATTTGTCACTAAATTGGCAATCTAAAAGAGTGGCACAGGGAATTGAATGAAATGTCACATTATTAGTTCACGGGGCAGGGGGGTGGCTTCTCAGGTGGACATTATAACATTAACAATCCTTACATAGGAGATGATGCCTTTCATGTTGGAAGGATGTCCCAAAGCGCTTCATAGGGATATACTGTGAAGTGGAGTGACTGTGTGTTTTGTGGACAAAGGCGGCAGCCAATTTGCCCACAGCACAGCCCCACAAACAGCGGTGCAATGACTGCGCAATTGTTAAACAATACATCGTGTTACATTCTGCATCTAACCTGAGGGTGCTTTGTGTAGTTCACAACACACCAAGTTCTTTTGCCTTCAAACAATTCACCAAAAAGTTTATCACTGGAAGAGTGGCTAACTTTTGTTAACCAGTAATATTAGCAAGTGATGAAAATGACTTTTTTTTTGTTTTTTTTGTAATAAAACAGCTGTGGGTTTGTTTTCAATGAACTGGTTCTAATCTACTAAAATCAATTTGGAATTTTGATATGTGGGCTGCTTTGCAAATCTACTAATCATTTCTCTGTTATGCAGTAAATATTATCTCCCCCCCCACCCTCCCACCCCAAGTCAATTACCCCTGAGAGAATTTGAACTCGAAATAATGGCCATTTATATTTTATCCCTCGTGTGTGCTGTTGTAACCGGGAAGTAACTTTCCAAAATTTCCAGACAATAACAAAAGCGACCATTGTGAGGCTTTTGACTCCTGTGTTCTGTCAAACAAATTGTTTGTGATGGCAATTTCTGCACAGGAAGAACGCATTTTGCGTTCCTCTTGGAGGATTGCATCCATTTTTTAAAAAAAAAATTAGGTTCTGGTTCCAACCTTTCCCCTGCAAGTTGCTAAAGCAATCTATAACCTCTAAAGGTGCTTCTGATACGTCGTCCTTGACTAGATGACGGATGCCCATCTATGTGCACTTTAAGCACCTCTTTCTTTACTTTTTGTTGCACCCTCAGAGGAAGTGCTCTCGCTGATGTTCACAAATCACCTTCCGCTGACTGCTTCTCCGGGTGAGAAGCAAACTGGAACCGACCTGCCGTTACCATTTGGAAGTTATTCTGAAATCTGTAACTTTCCAGTGAAAGTTAACAGTGTGCACCCACTGTTCCCCGCCTGGCATGCTCCGCCCTGCCCGGCACCATCCCACCACCGGCGCTCAGACCTTCAGCCTCTCCGCCCCGACCCTCTGGAACTCCGTCCCACATTCCCTTCGTCTCGCTTCCTCCCTTGCATCTTTCAAAGCACGTCTCAAGACCTTCCTCTTCGACCGTGCCTTTGGCTACCCTCCCCGGCCACCATATAATCTTGTATTGTAATAGTGGGTTTCCCCCACTACCAACACACCCAGGCAAAGTCTAACCGGACCCGCAGAGTTTGGCTTCATGGTTTTTGTCCTGGGACACTACCCTGCATGAGGGGGACCAATATAAATCCAAGTTGTTGTTATAGGCTGGTAAAACAATTATTAAATTTTCAATTTCTTTTCCTTAGCAAAAGTTGTAGGAAAATGTACATAATACTGTAAAAAGGGAAGAAATATGAAACTATTTCCATTTGTGGATTGATCTTACCTTATTTAAGATAATATACAGCCATCATAAGTTAAAAGTCATAGAAATGTTCTTCACATTTCATCTTTCGCCACACATGTTCTTTCATCCAAGTCTGAAATGAATCCTTTTCATTTATTCCTTCTCTTATGTTAGAATTGCGAGAGAATTAACGATCGTGGACTGCCCATCTATGAAGATTAATTCAACTCGTCCACTTCAATGTGTTTGTGAGGTTTTAACAAAGCTTCCTAAGTGATTTCCTCTCATCAGGCACTGGGGTGCTTTTATAATGTACATGTTGGGAGCCATATGTTTGCGCACAAGTATTACTTACCAACTCAACGACTTTAGAAAGTTTATTACATTTTAGACAAATTTGGCAAAGATTTTCTCTAAGTCATCTGGGTTCCTGAACAAATGAGAACCATAAATATTCTACACTTGCATTTATTAAACAATAGCTGGACAAGTTCAATGGTTGGAAATCTTTTACAAGTGGGAAAATAACCCAAATAAATATTCTTGTCTTATTTGAACCGCCTGGCCACACACTCATGATATTTTCCCCCAATCCAGCAGGTTGGAAATGTTTTCAACCAGGGAATTGCAAAGCAGCCTGATCTTTAACCTATATTCAACCTGTTCCCAAGTTTCTGTATTTATTACGGTGCTTTTCACTTGGGAGATTCAGTGGTGTATAGCAACAACAATAACAAAAAAATTACATTTGTACAGTGTCAAGTTTGTCAAGTTGGGAGGATGTCCTGAGGCGCTGGGACAGACAGGAATTTGGACCCAAGATGGGGGTTGAGATCAGAGGAGGGGTAGGAGGGTGGTCGAAGGCGCAGTCAAAGTGGAGGGTCTTGAGACGTGCTTTGAAGGAGGCAAGGGAGGAAGCGAGGCGAAGGGACTGGGGGATGGAGTTCCAAAGGGTGGAGGCAGAGAGGCTGAAGACCCGACCGCAACACTGAAATAAGATTTGGGTTTGAGACAATTGGAGATGGGCAAGAATGACATCATGAAGAAATTTAAAAATGAGAACCAGTATCTTTCCCAGAGCCCTGGGACGTCCTTCTGACGTGAAGGGCGCAATACAAGTGTCATTTATTGCTGTTGATCTTCTAAGGTATTGGGACCCAAAGGAGTAGTTTTTTTATTGCATCAATGTGCTGGACTTGCTCATACTGACACTGTGCAGCTCGTGTTATTGATGTACCCATAATATGTCATCACTTCAGTGAGTGGAGACAGACCATTTAGTGAACTGTCCATATCAGTGACGAGAGCGGTTCAAAGTCGCCATTGTCCATGAGCCTGTCAATCTCTTTTTTATAAGTGTGCAATCAACAAAGCATGAAGGTGGAAGCTTCTGTCGACTGACAAGGTTTTGCTCTCTAATGGACAGTGTGATCAATTGGATAAGTCTTAAATTTGGGTTCCAAGGATCAATCTATTTGAGTTGTGTCTTCAACTGATTCCAAGGCTTGGATGTGATGCCCCCATTACTTGCTATCGAACAACTTACTCGGTCTCTTTCCTCTGTCTATTGCTCATACCTGCATTTCCTTAAAGGTTTATGTTTCGCAAGTAGACCTAGCCTTTTAACGCTGACCTTGTGACAGTCACGAAACGAGCGATCCAACTCCGCAGTCTGGATTCAGCAACTTTTGAACTTTTCTTTTTGAGCTATTGAATTTTTTTTGTCCATCTTTCAAATAGCTCATTTGAGGAAATCTCTCCAAATGTAGAATAGTAAAACACAATGGTATCTGAAGTTTAGCATTGTACGCTGGTCTCTAGCAGATTGCAACCCGCCCACTGATAATGATGGGAGTCTCAATGGGTCAGTTTGCTGCCTGGCATTTTGCTGTGTTGTTCAGACCAGGAAAGTTCGATCCCTGGCAGTCAGCTGTATGAGCAGTGGTGGCAGTAGAGACAATTAATAATAATAATGATAATATTTCTTGCATTTGATATAACGTCTCACTGAGCCATTACTGAACTGTGGTGTCTTGTTTGACGCTCAACTATCCTCACCTTCAGAGTTCCTTCCTACCTCTGTGACCTGCTGACACCATATCAACCAGTCCACTCCCTCTGCTCACTCAGCAAGCTCCATCCTCCCGACGTGAAAGGCAATAGACAAATGTATTTGTGTTGTTGTTGTCCTTCAAACCCCACATCCCTACCATGACCCATTCGGCTTTCCCCCACCTCCACAACATCGCCCAGCTCCACCACTGCCTCTTCTCTCAGGCTGCCCAGACCCTCAACCGCACATTCATCACATCCAGACTTGATTCCATATTCTCACACATGGCCATTTGGGAGTTAATGCCAGCATTGATCTGGATGAGTGTTGGTGTAACCTGGCAGGGAAATAATAACAATAATGATCCTTGCATTTGATATAGAGCCTTATCAGGTCTTCTGGATATCTCAAAGCGCTTCACAGAATATACTGTAAAGTGAATTGACTGTATTTTGTGGGCCAAATGGCCACTGATTACAATTACTCCAGAAAATCTACAAGTCTAGTTCAGAGCTCTCTGGTACCTTGGCTGTTGGTGCATGAGCCCAGATATGGTGTGCCTGCAGACTATTTGACCTTGAAGGTTTTTATCCCTGCCCAGCAAAATCCTGTCCTTAACCTACCCGCACTTTGCAGTTTAATAAAGGAAGTAGAACTGAATGACTCTGGTTAATTTCCCCTGGCCTCCCGTCCCCTCCCATTTCCCTAGCCCAGGGTTGCTGATATCAATTGTTGAGCCCCTCTCACAGCCCGGTTGATATCGTCTATCTCAGCACAAGGGATGGAACCTGGGTCCTCCCTGGTCGGCGAGGCAACTGCGCCATTATGGCCTTATCCTCCGACAGTATTTGTTTAAGCAATGATTGGAAACAAACCAACCCAAAGCGAATCTTTCTCCTGCCCCCAAAATGTGTGCGTCTTGGCTTTCAAATCCGTGCATTCATTTTTTTTATATATATATATATATATTCATTTCTATCCTAGCATCTGTTTTTTCTTATACCTTCAGAATGATTTGATCAGGAGCAAGAACTTGGGTAATCCAGATCCCTTTTTTCTGAGGGGAAACTTTTTGACAGCCGCTTTACATGAGGTATGTGAGTGCCTTTGTTTTTCTCGCATAAATATTGCTCCAGGGCCTTTCTTAACTCTGCGTCGAGATTCCACAGAGACGTCTCACACTCAGAGTGTCAGGAGGAATAATGTTTTGCTTCCAGGACGACTGTCAACTCCAGTGCTGTTTTTTAAAAAAATGCTTTGTTGCTTTTTTTCTATCTTAAAATGCCTAATGCACAGTTAGTTCCCTGGAGGAAATGATTTGTTTTCCAAGGACTTAGTTATTCAATGGTTGGAAACTAATGAAGTTACAAGGCAATTAAAAGTTACTTTCTCATTGTCCAGGAAGCCAGGTTCAATCGCCCTCTGGCCTTGACCCTTATTCCCTCTTCCCCGTCCTCCCCACCCCCCCCAGGAAACAATAAATATGTACCACAATAAGTCCTCTTAGTGCCTGCGTGAGGAAATGAGTGTGGCTCGGCTGAAACGTATATCAGTGCCTGCCAGGATTGTGTCAAGCATGATTCGAAACGTGGCCCACCTCTGGCTGTGATGTGCAAATCCCAGGAAGTTAATGATGCAGCAGACTGGAGAAGCTTGAGTGCTCTTTGTGGGTGCAGATGGTCATGTCAAGTCCCTGTGAGTAGAGAGTGGTGAGAGAGAGAGAGAGAGAGAGAGAGAACTGGTTCGTTTGCCTGCACGTATTCAATGGCTGCCTGCACACACTGTCAGCGGGGTGCGATGCTACAGGAGTCTGCTTAGCACAGGAATACGACATTTCACCTGATCGTCGAATACCACACACGACCCAAATCAATGCACGTTGTTTTACGCGTTTAACCTGTTTAATTGCATGTGTTTTTTTTAATGGTGTGGTCTCAGACTCGGATTATCTCTCTCCTTCCCTCGTAATGTACAAGGATTTGGGGAAATTGGATCTGAATTTGTTTCCTATCAGTCTTCTTTTTAAATAGTGCAAAGGGGAAGGAAAAAGAAATGTTACACGAAGAATAAGCAGAAATATAAAACCACAATGTAAAGTAGCAATGGTTAAGGGGTTGGTGCAAAGCCAGGGATAATAATCCTTGCATTTGAACAGCAATTTATCTGGAAGCACTTTGTAGAGTGTATTGACTTTATTTGGAGGGAAACACAACAGCTAATTAGCAAACAAGGTCCCAAACAGCTGTGTTTTGAATGACCAGTTTTATCTGGCTAAGACTCCTCTCCTTTCAAGTAGCGCTATGAGATCTTTAACTCTTTAAATCTTCAAGACCCTCCTCTCCGACCGTGCTTTCAATCTCCCTGCTTCCCCCCCCCCCGACCTCCACCCTCCCCCACCCGACCCCCAGCTTGGGTCTGTAACTCTGTCTGTCCAGCGCCTTGGGACGTCCTCCCGACATGAAAGGCGCTATACAAATGTAATTTTGTTGTTGTTATTGTTTAACATCCACTTAGACTGGATCTCAGTTTAACATCTCAAAGGACGCCAACTCTTTAATGCCACTTTGGAGTTGTCGACCTGGGCTATGAGCTCAAAAGTCCCGATGTGGGTCTTGAACCCCCAAACGTCTGACCCATGGGGGAGAGAGGGTTACCAACTGAGCCAGGCTTGTGCGATACTGAGAAATCTTGTCTTGTTATCTGTTTACCCCACTCTGAGAGTTGATGACTAGTGGGCTGGATACCACACAGAGGAATCACCTGTGCTTTAATAATGCATGAATAAAGATTCTCACTATTCACTGCTGGTTAGTGGAGCTCTTGGGAATGCTTTTATTTGCACATATGAAGAGCTTGGCAGCCGCTGGCGAAAGATTTCAAAGTGGGAAATATAAATGCTCCCAATAGCTGTACCGCTGGAAGCAATTTTAAAACGGGGAATTAGTTCACGTCTCCGGTATTTCTGTTCAATTCCTTCTCCTCGTGACTTTGTTTTCTTAAGATTACAAATAGAAAAAAAAACTTTTTAATTAAAAAAAACTTTGCAAACTTAGCCTTTTGAGGACCGTATTACATTTCCTGCACTTCTGCCCAAACCATTGCACAAGGAACACTGTAAAGTGTAGTGTCTGTGTAATTTGTTGCTTATCCCAGCAGCCAATTTGCGCACAGCAATGTTTCACAAATAGCCAATCGTACGTGGGGGAATTATTGGCCAGGATACTGGGAGAGACTTAGACCTTTAAGGTCCGCCTGAACAGGTAGGCAGGACCTTGGTTTAATATCTCATTCAAAGGTTGGCACCTCTAACAATGCAGAGCATCCCCAGGACTGCATTCGAATGTCATCCTGAATCGTGAGTTCCAAGTCCCAACATGGAGTTTGATCCTTCTGACGCCAAAACAAGATTGCTCCTGACTGAGTCCGGCTCATGCCCGTAGATAGAGTTGGTTTAACTGAGTTTATGGCCGAAGCCTGAGAAATCAACATTTCTGTCTTGATGTATCTTGATTTCTGGTTAAGAATCCTTAATGAAGAGTTTGGAGTCTTTCCAGGAACTGGAAATGTGTCACTCTGACCCTCTGAAAGTAGGTCACACAGCAGCAGAGTTCTCATGAGGCGAGCTCGATATACTCCCGGTTTCCTTGTTAAGGAGTAATGATTAATAGTCGTGTAACTTAGATCAGATTGACGGAAAATGTTAGGAGTGATAGTTACACAGCGCGAAAGAGCCAGTTGGGATCTCAAAACTTATTTAAACAAACAGTGTTGCGGCGAGACACAGTTTTAAGTTGAATCAAAAAAGGAGTGAATTCCATTTAGAGATTTAACGGAGGAGCTTAAATGTTTCAAAGGGATGGGAGGGGTAGGGGGGGGGGAAGCAGAGAAGGGGAAAGAGTATAGCATCGCTAATAAGAGGTGGTATGACTAATTCGAAGCAATGATTTTTGACCCTGGGTGAGAGACGGTCTGTGTAAATAGTGGGTGTGAACCTGTAAAAGTCAGAGAAGGGAAGAAAAAAACAATTGACACGGAAGAAAGCAAATAAGGAGAGCGATAAACTGAAGGAGGGGAACCAATTGAGGGTGGATTTAATGATGCAGGAAGCGGTGGTGACAATGTGGGAGGTGAAATGTATGGAGCTCGTTGAAAACCACTTCTTAAAACTGCAGTTGAAAAGGTTAGTAGCAAAAGAGGCCGTGTAACATTTAGGAGAAAGCCTTTAGATGATGGATGGTTTGGAGACCAGAGAGGTTGGTTTGCAAATGATCACAGTATCACGATTCCACCTGATTTTTGCACAGGGACAGCCTGAATGGGAAAAATATAAAAGGAATAACACAGCGTTTCAAGGAGCTTGGTTCTAAGGCTCTAAGAAGAAGAACTTGGAGAAAATAAAACTGGGAAGCGGGGGGGTAGATCGAACAAGAGCAATATGTTTTTAAATCTGTTCTTCAATGGGTTGCAAAAATGTTGGTGCAGACTCCTGTTACCCTGGGAGCCAAAACCAGTTCTGGCTCAAGCTCCATTGGCTCCCCATCACCGAACGGATCGACTTCAAGATCCTCACTCTCGTGTTCAAATCCCTTCACTCTCTGGCACCTCCCTACCTCTCCGACCTCCTCACTCCCCAATCCATCACCCGGTGCCTCCGCTCGACTGGCACCAGCCTCCTGCTCGTCCCTCACAACCTTCCCCCCCACCATCGGAGGTCGCGCTTTCAGCCAGTAAGCCCCGAAACTCTGGAATAGTCTCCCTCAATCCCTCCCCCTTGCCTCCTCTCTCTCCCTTTTCAAGTCTCATCTGAAAACCTTCCTCTTCGACGGTGCTTACGGCCACCAGCCCCCCCTCCATCCCCCGGCTCGGAGTCAGGCTCCGCCACTGTTAAGCGATCTGAGACGCTACCCTGCATGGAGGGTGCTGTGTAAGTGCAAGTTGTTGTTGTTGATGGAGGTGTTGTCTCTCTTGTTGTCTGAATGTTTTTTTAACCTCGCCGCACAAGTTAATGCGGTAAACTATGTGGTTAAACTCGGTCAGGGCCCCAACGTACCCTCAGGGATCCCCAAGCCTTGGCTCTTGCCAATCTGCGCCTCATACCCTCTGTAATTGGGGAAGTAGATTGTGTCCCTCCAGGGAGAGAGTGTGCATTCTGTACCTGAGGCAGAAATTTCAATGTGGAAGTGACACACACATATATACATGGAGCTCTTTCTGGTTTGAATATTCTTAAGCATGGTGATGAATTTCCACATGGGCCAGATTCCTGGCTGACCAAAAAAGGTGAAAGCAATACCTAAACTTACGGCTTATTTGTTGTGTGGGGAAATTAAAGGAGGCATAATGGGAAAACAAAGCAGTAGAGAGAGTGATGGGACCAAAACATTCGTCTCCATTGCCTTATATTTATATATAACAATAGTTTAAGTCACACTTGCTATCAATCCACGACTGTTTGTGGGACGCTGCTGTACGCAATTGGCTGCCGCTTTTTGCCCACAAAATGTACACGTTACCGTATATTCTGTGGAGAGCTTCGAGACATCTCGAAGATGTGATCAGCCGCTGTATCAAATGCAAGGATTATTATTATCTTACAGGTAAAATAAAACGCCGATATCTGTCAAAAATGAAAACAAACAGCGAAAAGCAGCTGCCTTAACAAGACTTCACTTGACTGCGGTTTGTGTATGGAGATGATTGCCAGAGTTGAGGTAAGTGAATGTCGAGTTATGTAATTAAATTAGAACCATATGCAGAGATACAATTTCCTCAAAATCATGTTTATTGTTAGAAACAAGCATGGAAAAAAAAATCTTGGGTTTCCCACTTGCTCTGTATTTGTGACTTTTACTGCTGACTCTGACCTTTAGTGAAACAGCTTTGCAGAAATTTCTCAATTTAAATCTCGAACGGAGCAAAACATTTGGCCCATCTCAAATTGCTGCCTCCCCTTTATTATTTCCGAGTGATTCATGATCACCCTAATCCTAAAACCCTGCTTTATGTTTCCCTAAATTTTAAGTCTGGCCTTTTCAGCAAAGAGCTAATAATTCGCTGAGACAGACCAATAAACTTAAATGAAGACTTTTATGAAACAAAGAGCTCCCACAGGAACTGGATATCTCCGTTCCATTATTGTGCGCTACCTTAATAAAGGACTTTCCCAGGTTCTGCTCACCGCTCTGCTCTGACTCAGCTGATCTCAATCAGGAAAGTGGTGGGTTCACCACAATCAGCCTCCGTGTAATTCAGGTTTCAGCCTGGCTGAGTTGCTAGCACACTTACCTCTGAATCAGAAGGTTGTGGGTTCAAACCCTACATTGGGACTTTGAACTTATATAAGTCTAGACTGACACATTATCTCTGCCTTGTCATCCTTCAGATGAGACATGAAACCGAGGTCCCGTCTGCTTGTTCTCATGGCGCTACTTTAAGAGAGGAAGGGAGTTTCTCCCAACGTCTGGCCAGCAATCCCCTAATTAAAATTGGTCACGGATGGGTATGGAACATTGCTGTGTGCAAATTGCCGCGTTCTCCTCCAAAATACAGAGTCTATGCAATGATCGTTTCTCAGCGGAGATATCAGCGGATCAACCCCCAGTACATCATGTATTTGCTATAATCGTGAGGCCTGATGCTGAGTTGCAATAAATGCCCAATTTGTATAAAAACAATTTCTGCCTTGGAAGACCTTACAATGTGATAATCGTCTGAGAGAGTCAGCGTCACAGGGACAGGCGATCTGGGATTAGACAAAGCAATTTACACGTGAAGTTCATTGCTTTTGTTTTGTGTTTCTATTAAGATTGTCCTCATTTTCCATAAATTCCATTCAGTCTTATAGTCTGGTTCTGCCACTGCCTCACACCGCAGGCCACCGAAACCCTCATACGCACATTCATTACATCGAGGCTTGACTATGCAAACTCCTTGCTTGTCAGCCTCCCCAACTTCTCCCTCCATAGGTTGCAGATCATCCAGAACTCTGCAGCCCGTGTCCTCTCCCGCACCAGGCTCCGTGACCCTCTCACCCCCATCCTCGCTCGACTCCACTGGTTTCCCATCACATAGAGGATACAGTTCAAGATCCTGGTCCTCACCTTCAAAGCCCTCCATGGTCTTGCTGCCCCACTACTTCTGCGACCTCCTAACTCCCTACCATCCTGCCGCTCCCTCCACTCAGTGGGCTCTGGCCTGCTTCACTTCTCCTGCCTTGCCCGCCCCACCATTGACGGTCCGGCCACTGGTGGAGGGATTGCAATGCATTTATTCTTTCCATTATTTTGATGTCTTTTATTCTTTGCGTCATTTTAGAACATCATTTAATGATTTGTTTCTCGTTTGCAGTTCCTTGGAGTATTTCGCATCAAAAATGTAATATGCCAATGAATGCATAACTAAATAAATATTAGGCAAAGAATCTCAAACACCAGGATAAAAATCACAAAACTGCTACGAACAGTTATATGATTTATTCCTACAGAAAAGCCTATCTGTGGTTGTGAGATGAAAGTTTTAACAAGGCTTGTTGTCTATTTAACATTTTCACAGTACATATATCTAAAAAGAGTCTAAGAACAGCCTTGTGTCTGTCATTAGCACAGTATAGAGAGTATAGTGGCATAGTCCTGTAGCGTATTAATACAATATATTGCATTGGTTAGAGCACTTGCCTCGCAAACTAGAGGACTCAGGTTTGATTCCCGGGCAGGGCGAAACGTTAGGCAGTTTCCTTACTCCACAAGCCTCTAGTTACCTAACAGCAAATTGGTTGATTGGTGGTTCACTTTCCGGCGATAATAATCCCTTGAAAAAATAATAATTTGGTCACTCCAATCCACGGCTGTTTGTGGGATACTGCTGTGCGCAATTAGCTGCTGCGTTTTACTCACAAAATATACGGTCGATTCACTTTACAGTATGTTCTGTGAAGCGCTTTGAGACATCTCAACAATGATAAGGTGCTATATCAAATGCAAGGATTATTGTTGTTATTATTATGGACAGTGAATGCAAAAATGTGGCGTGGGGAATTGCCATTTAGCTCCATGTATCAGTATGTTTAACAGTGCAGTACTTTTCTGCTTAAGTTACATTTGAAACTGCACCGCCCTGTGGGTCTAATTATGTCCTCTGCCTTACCCTCTTCCCTTTGTGTTAAATCTTTGACTCTTAAGTTTCCTATCTTTGTCTTCAGTAGACTCTCCGTCTTTTGAGGAGACGACGCTTTGCTGCTTTGTATTTTCAGCGCAATTTAAATAATGGCCCCACTGAAGCTGCCAGTTGAGCTGTCACACTGCTCTCCAGTGAGTAATGAGGAGGGCCGCGCAGTTAATTATCCAGGAATCTCCCCCTGACGTCTTTCATCGCAGGTTCTTTGAGACAATGTGCCTGAGCAGGTTCCAAAGCTTAAAGGCAGGTGTGTCCTGCCCACACCTGCTGATTGATGTATCTGACTCCGCATGACACACTCCTGTTAAGCCGGGATCAGTGCAGTAATCCTTTCCCGCTGTTCGCTAATCAAGGATACAATGGATCAAGGGATCATTTGAGGACACTCTTGAGGATGTTCTAATTCTGAGGTGGTCTCCGTATCACACTGTCACTTTTACGCTCCAAAGTCGGTTTGCTTTTTCCACAATAATAATAATCCTCTCATTTCGATACAACGCCTTATCGCATCGTGGAGACACCTCAAAGTGCTTCGCTGAATGTATTGTAAAGTGGGTTGATTGTGTATTTTGTGGGCAAAACATTTATATATATATATATATATATATATAAAAGGATTTCAGCAAAGTTTATACAGTTTCCTGGGCCGTGGATGCTTTATATGATGATATAACTGCAGCCTGCTTGCAGAGGCTTTGCAGGTTCCTCATGGTGTAGCTTTGCTTTGCTCTCGACCTGTTGCTGCCGGTGGCTGAAGTGCCCCGAGGTTGGACTATCTGTACCTGACGAGCAACACCATTCAGTCCTGGCAAAGAGCGTTTATAACACTAGCGTTTAGTAACAGCTCCTATAACGTTGAATGTTTCAAAGCGCTCTGTTAAGTGTACTGGCATTTCTGACCTATCTCTTCGACCGCATCTTTCATCACCTCGCCCACCCCCTTCAACCTTCCTCTACGTCAAAACCCTGCCACTGTCCAGTGCCTTATACTGCTGTGAAGTACACTATATGAACGCGAGTCGTTGTTTGCTGTTTGTTTCGCTGAGGATTTAAATGTCTTTGGCTGATGCTTGTACACTAAAGAGGCAACAAAAGACTTTGGAAGGAAAACTGGGGCTTGTTTAATATTAATTAGGATTTAAGGGGAATTGTTAGATCTTGGGTTAAATTCGGGATTTTGTCTGTGACGGTTAAGAAACGTGACGGATTGCATCTCAGTGGCGCTTCTCCTCTTGTTTCTGTCGGCCGTCAGTGTTGCTGTGTGATAGAATCTGCTTCTCAGCGACGTGTGGCCTTAGATTAAGTGCTCAGCATCTCCTGCTCGCAGCTTTTGTTCTGCTTACCACTCTCTCTGCTGACCACACAAGTAACTAACAGGATTAACCAGTGCGGCAGCTGAGCCGGAGAGATTGCAGAGCCGAAATTGAATCGGTCGCCTGTGGATCCGTTCTGAGAAGAACCCTATTGATTCCATCAGACAATTGTGTGTTTCCAAGAGCCAGACGCAGCCCCCGAGGTTGAACCTGGAAGCGCAGGGATTCAGGAGGGGGTAGTCTTGTCTCTGGAGTGTTCTACAGAACGTGTACGTGCATTGCGAAGGAGGCGCCGTCCTTCGGGCGAGACCGTTAAGCCAAGCCCTGCTCAGCCGTCCCTTGCCCCGGCCCGCAATCCTCAAGCCGTTCATCTCGTGGGGCTTGACAGCGATTACATGCGGGGATGCTTCGAGTCGTTTAGACGTTGTCAGCGCTGCTTCGGATGCAAGGAATATTCTAGGTCTTTCCTGTGTCAGATCGGGCAGGGCTGGGAATCGAACAGGGAACCCAGTCTTACAGATTTAGAGCCTGATCACGTCACTGAGACGTCTCAAAAGCCTTTGACAGGAAATACTGTAAAGTAGATTGACTGTGCAGTTTGTGGGCGACTTCCCCCCCCCCACCCCACCCCACCCCTACCCACTTTATCTCTCCCCTCCCCCCTTTTTTTCCTTCCCCGTTGAGACCTGAGTGGCTTGTTCTGGGATTTCAAGGAACAGCCGACCGATTACAGCGCACGGCCCTGGGGGAATCAGAGGACAAACTGTGCAATTAAAACAGGCAGCGCAGACTCTGCATTTGAATAATCAGCCTGAGATTCAAACAGGCAGCCCATGGATCTAAGCAGGCAGTCTGGGGGATTTGAGTGAGGCCTCTGAGATCTGGACAGGCATCTCTTGGATTACTCTGCGCAAACCTTGACATTCAAACGGGCAGCCCTGGGATTGAAAAAAAAAAGGCTGCCAATGGATCACATTATTCAGCCCAGGGCAACCCTTTGGTTTGGAGCAAGCATCCCCCTGATTTGAACTGACAGCCCGTGGATTAGACTGCGCAGTTCGTGGATTCGAAGAAGCTGCCCTGGGATTTGACGAGGCAGCTCGCGGATTACATTATACGCTCCTGACATTAGAGCCGGTTAGAAAAAAAAACAACCCTGAGATTCGAGAGCCCCACTGCTCTCCCCTCCCACCCCCATCAGACCTCCCCACTTCCTCCCCCACCCCAATCTCCCCACTCCACCCCCTGCCCCTCCCCACCCATACACCCGCCCTCCCCTTGTGTTTTCAAACAGCCAGCGCCACGATTTGAACCAAGATCCCTTTCCCCATCGACGGGCCAAATCAAATCATTCCACTTTGAGCAAGTCCGCGGACCACAGGTTTTAGCCCTGGGATTGCAGCCGGTCAGACAGCTCAGAAAGACAGCTGGACAGCTTTCGATCATCCTGCATAGCCCCAAGATTCGAAGAGGCCGAGACCCAAATGTTCCCGGGAAGGGGGTCTGAGCAAGTCGTCTGGGACTCGGAGGCATTTCTGGGTTTGAAGTTGGCTTCTGTCTGGCGTTTGAACAGTAAGTCGTATGAATTCAAAGCGGGCAGGAATCTACTGAGGTTTGAGGTAACCAGAAAACAACCCCCGGGGTTTTGAACCCACCACCGATGGATCCCAATCCAGTACCGTACATCGTCTAGGCAGATGGTCCTCGGGGTTTCGAAGAGAGCGCTCGGAGATTTGAATAGCAACGGGGACGTCAACGGAGAAAGTGTCGAGAGTGAAATTGACCAATTTGCCATTAATTGCCCTGCCACCTTTCGCCCACAACTCATACAGTCAATTCACTTTACAGTCTATTCTGTGAAGCGCTTTGAGACGTCTCAACAACAGGATGAGTCTCTATATCAAACGCAAGGATTATTATTATTATTATCTGCAAGGCTGGGATTGATCACAAACCTATAAAGCTGTGCTCGATTTGTAAGCATTGAAAAATGGTCAAATTCTTGAAATCAATATGAATTTATTTTCCGCTAGAAAATAATATCTCAGGATATTGTAGTTTGGGACACGGCAAGTCAAGCGACTGCCAGGGTGGTGGAAGGGCAATTAGATGGACCTTGGCCTTCTTTCGCCTATCAAATTCTTATGTTCATTCCTGATGAGTGAAGGTTGGCAAGAAACAGCCCTGGGATTTGAGGAAATGTCCTGGTGATTTGACACACTTCATGGTGTGGGTTGGGTGCTGTGGGGTGGGGGCTTAAGCAGACAGCTTGTGGCGGATCTAAATGAGCAACTCACGGTTTCAAATTGGTCGAGCGTTGGTTGGATGACGGGAGAAAAGCTTTAAGATGATGTGGAGGATCTCTAGGATCTAACCAGACAAACGTAGGCCTGTGTCGATCGGGAGAAAAGTGTGCATCGTGATGTAGGACTGGGCTTCCTGCTGACAAGGTTCGACACATTAAAAAATTTGCCATGTTCCTTAATTCACCTGTTCCGTTCCTTGCGCTAATTATGACGAGGAATGCATGAAGGGACTCCTCAAATTTTGCCCCCAAAATTGCCCTCTTAATTCTTTTGAAACACGGCAAGAAGGGAACTCAACTGCCACCACCCCCATCCCCCAGTTCTTGGTGATTTTACTTTTCAGGCGCTGCAATGATGCCAGTGTAATCTCAGCGGAGCCTGACACCACAATCAGCTGGCAATGTGTGTGGGTGATAAGTTATTTCCATTAGTTTAAGCTGGGAAGTTAAATGAGCTGCACCACTCATTGAGATGAGGCGCTGACATTTCATCAACCTCGCCATGCAACATACAAACCCTCCTGTTAGCTGAGCTGATAGGCAGCAATAATGCACCTTTCAATGAGTCCACAATGGAGCACATCATGTGTCGTTCCCTTATAAACAGCATGGCTTTAGCATTGTGCGAAACATAAGTGCTTAATTGTTGATACGTTCTAGAAATTTTATTTTGCTCCCTTCAGTGTATTCGGGGCTAAAACTGTTTTTCTAAAGCAGCTTTGTGATCAGTTTCTTGCAAAAGCCAATTGAGCTTGTTAACTTAAGTGCTTGTTGAAGGGCTGTTTTGAACGAGATTTTTTTTTTTGCAAATGCTCAGTTTCAAATGGGAATCGAAAAGCGAAAGATTGTTGCTCAGATCGGGGTCAAATGGGGTTGGGAGGAGGGAGGGAAGAAGGGAGGGGGCGCTACCAAAACTAACAGTGGGCAACATGCAGCTGCCTTTCTGTGCCCAACAATAAACTACAAGTGGCCGGCACAAGGAACCAGTGCATTCATACATGTTAATGGTATGTGTCAGCTTGGCTCAGTCTCATCCTAGGTTATGGACTCACTCCCTACGTTTGGGCTTTCAGCCCGTAGTCTAGGCTGACACCCCAGTGCTGTACTGGGGGCTGCAATCCCATTCACATGAGACGTTAAACCAAGGTCCCCCCTGCCTGCTGAAGTGGGCATTTAATCTCTCATGAGACTACTGAGAGGGGAACGAGAAGGGAGCTTCTCTTCATGTCCTGGCTGACAACCCCCCCAATTTAATAGGTCATTCAGCTCACGCCCACTTGCGGAATCTTGCTACGTGCAAATTAGTGGCTCGGTTTCAAACTACGCTTGACAGCAAGTGCCAGTGAAATGCTTTGAGACGTTTCAGCGTTAGAGGGGCGTTGTTATCAAATTATTTTATTGCAGATTAAATGCAGATCGGTTCTTCTAAGCTGCCTTCTCGTGCTGTTTCGGAACGTGCAAGCCTGTATGTAAGCAATTGGGCATAAAGCATCCGTTTCATTCAATGCATTCCTACTGACTACCTATTATTTCAAACCCATTGTTTTCCCCTCTCGGTGACTGCGCTCACCTTCATCTCGAACGTCTCCAACAGAGATGTTTGCGTTATATAACGTACAGGGCCTTGTTGCCAAGGTTACGGGACATTTATCTTGTGGAAGTGAGCACAGGCGCAAGTTTGCTTTCACCTGGGAGAAGATTTCAAAGATTCAAAAAAGTGACAATGTGGGTTGTATATATTGTATTGTGTCGTACCTTCTGGAGCACTGTTTCTGATCGTTTCCCCGAATGCGCCTCCTGTTTGTTATGGCCAACCTTCTGTCTCACAGCTTGAGGGGAAAGAAACCATGATCGTGTTTGGAAAATATATATATATATATTTTGACCGAAAGATTTTTGTCTGAAATTTTCCATGATAAACCTCTAAGCCGTCGGGATGTCACCCTGGGTGAAACTCGCATCTGGACTGCGCGATTGATCGAGTCACGCCAACCGCTAACAGTGCAGGAACCTGCAGATATTTTGTGGATTTAGATAATAATAATAAACCTTGGATTTGATACAGTGCCTTATCATGTCTTTGAGACGTCTCAAAGCGCTTCACAGAATATACCGTACAGTGAATCGACTGTGTATTTTGTGGGTGAAACACGGCATCCAATTGCGCACAGAGGTGTCCCCACAAACAGTCGTGGATTGAGTGTCCAATTTATTATTATTTTATTTTGAAGGAATAATTACCCCAGGAGACGCGATCTGCCAATCGACTAACAACCAGGTTGCTGCTCACTGATAGGTAAACAGAGGCGTGTGAAGTAAGGAAACTTGCCCAGCGTTTCGCCCTGCCCGGGAATCGAAACCAGCTCCTCTCGCTTGCGAGGTGATGTCAGCCTGGCTCGGCTGGCAGCACTCTCGCCTCGCAGTCGGAAAGTTGTGGGTTCAAGCCGCACGCCAGGACTTTGAACTCCGAGCAAGCGCTGAGCTTCAGGAACGCTGCATTGTCTGAAGAGATGTCTTTCGATTGAGACTTTTAAAACGGGGTCGAGTCTGTGGCTGATCAGGTGGATGTTAAAGATTCCTGTGGCACTCGTTCAAAAAGAAACATGAGTTTCCAGATACAACCTTTCGTTCAGTTCCCGGTTGTTTGTGGGCCTTTGCTGTGTGCAGATTGTCTGCTCCTGTTGCCTCCAAAACACACAGTCACCGCACTTTACAGCAGAATCCGGTGATGCATTTTGCCACATCCTGACGCTGCGATAAGCAGCTATACTGAGTGCAAGGATTATCATTATTAAATAATGAATGCTTTGTGCGAGGTTAGCTGATCTCAGCTCGCACTGAGCAGTCTGAATTGCCTCAGTGCCTCTGTGCTGGGGATGGGGGGGGTGGGGAGGGTGAGGGGAGATCAAGGATTTCTGCTCCTGATTGCCGACCAGTGATCTCTGCTGGAAAATTCAAGTGTAAATGTCAGACGAGGACAGGGTTTGGCTCAGCCGTGATGCATTTCACAGTCGAACAATCTGCTGACACTCGGTGACTGGCTCCTTAAGTGCAGATAACTGAATGGTGCTTGTGGGATTATTCTCCGGCATCTGTACGTGCGTCTGGGTATTCAGGAGAGAATCCGAGGAGGAGTGGGGGGTTGGGGTTGGGGAGAGGTGAAAATCGAAAGGGAAAGGTACAGAGAGAATGATTCCAAAGCACCGTTTCTAATCCTTTAGCGCTTGCTCTCTGACCAGACATCTGTAATGGTGCCCTCCCACTGCACAGCTGATGATGAAGTGCTGAGAGTCTGGCAGTGGCTCACTCACTGGCAAACGTGCGGTGTAAATGGTGGACGAGGGCACGCCACACGCTGACTGACTGACTGGATCCCTGCCCGAAACACCAGCTGCAGCGGCTGCTTTCAGTTGCTGTGGGGTTTCCACTCGTGCACTACAAAACGGTGTGAGAGTGTGTGTGTGTGGGGGCGCGAGGGTGTGGGGGGGGGGGTGTGACGGGATGTGTGGGGGGGGGGGCGTGAGGGTGTGTGTGGGGGTGAGAGTGTGTGTGTGGTGGGGGGGCGTGAGGGTGTGTGTGGGGGTGAGAGTGTGTGTGTGGGTGGGGGGGCGTGAGGGTGTGTGTGTGGGGGGTGGGAGTGTGTGTGTGGGGGTGTGAGAGTGTGTGTGTGGGGGGGGCGTGAGGGTGTGTGTGGGGGTGAGAGTGTGTGTGTGGGGGGGGGGGGCGTGAGGATGTGTGTGGGGGTGTGAGTGTGGGAGGGGTGGGCATGAGGGTGTGTGTGGGGGTGAGAGTGTGTGTGTGGGTGGGGGGCGTGAGGGTGTGTGTGTGGGGGGTGGGAGTGTGTGTGTGGGGGTGTGAGGGTGTGTGAGGGGGGTGTGAGGGTGTGTGGGGGGGTTGAGCGTGGGCGGGTGTGGTGAGAGTGTGTGTGGGGGGGTGAGGGTGTGTGTGAGGGTGTGTGTGAGGGGGTGAAAGTGTGTGTGTGTGGGGGTGAGAGTGTGTGTAGAGGGGTGCAGGTGTGTGAGGGTGAACGCGTGTGTGAGTGCAAGTGTGTGAGAGTACGTGAGTGAGTCAACTGGATATGAGGTTGGCACAGCCTGTTCGGTGGTCCCTCAGCGGTTGTCCACTGACCAGACCGCACGCGAAAATTCTCAACAGCTTTTGAACGTCACTTTCTTTTTTTTTTCCGATCTTCTTTCTTTTCGGTTTCGCCCCCAAAATAAGCCGTGAATCCGCGCGGCGATGTGTCCAGCGAAGCGCTTTGAGAAGTCTCGACGGCGTGATAAGGCACGATACCAAATGCAAGTATTATTATCTTTATGTATCGAAGAGTCGACTGCATGAATAGTCCTTTTTCAACACCACTCAGAAGCTGCGTTGTGCTTCTGCTCTGAAATGCCTTTGCTCCCAGCAGTACGAAGGCAGCATAATTGTGCTTGACAATGGTCGAGCCCCAGACGGTGAAATAGCAGGCGAGGGAATAGCAGATACACAAGACGTACAGCACCAGAAACCCAGGACTTTGAGACCTGCGGTTGCCACAGAAACTCCCCGGCGATGAATAATAAGGAAAAGTGCAGTATGTATCCATTAATATCTCCAGAAGAGTCTGTTCTTTATCCTATTTATGCCTTTCAACCCCACGGAGATCACAGTGAGTTCAGGACAGAGTGACCCAAACGGAATGTGATTTGCCCTGAAGGGTTTATGCTAAGGCTGGTCCTGAGTCTGTGTGCGCGTGTGTGCGTGCGCTCGGAGTCAAATTAGCAGCTTGCTGCTCACACCAACTCTGCTCCCTCGTCGACCCTGTAAGGAGATTCACGACCTGCTGCGGATTTCCCACTTTGCAGCTTTTTATCCACATGGATCAAAGTAAAAAGGAGAGCCCATGTCCTCTCGACCCTCCGTTTCGACCGCGCCTTCGGTCACCCTCCTACGCCTACGCCTTCCACCCCTCCTGATCCCAACCACCAGCTCGGGTGCAGATCCCTGACTGTCCAGCGCCTTGGGACGTCCTCCTGACATGACGTAATCCTTGCAGTCGATATAGCGCCTTCGAGACATCTCAAAGCGCTTCACAGAATATACTGTAAAGTGAATTGACCGTATGTTTTGTGAGCCAATTGCGCACAGCAGCGTCCCCCGCAAACAGCCGTGGATTGAGGTGACCAAATTATTATTATTATTTTTTTGAAGGAATAATTACCCCCGGAAAAGCAATCCGCCAATCGACTAACAAACCGTGTTAATACAAATGTATTTTGCCGCTGTTGGTGTTGTTGTTGTTGTTGAAGGAGGTCAGGGAGGCTCAAGCCCTCTCCTCAGACATGTGATCTGAGGGAGGATAATCCACAAGGTTTATGCTTTGAAATGGAACGACCTGTGTGTTTGCAACGCATGTTTGCAGCTGTGCAATGAATGGGAGTTTTATAGCATTGCCATCTGGTGCTTCCTGTTGCATGCTACTTGAGAGTGTTTATTGGTAACCACTGAGTATTTTATTCCTTTTCGCTTTCACTCTCGCTTCTCTCTATCTCTCTCTCTCTCTATCCTACATATAATACAACAGCAACAACATTACGCTTATGTCGCGTCTTTCACATCGGAAGGATGTTCCCAAGGCACTGAACAGTTAAGGGTTTGTCCCCAAACTGAGAGTAGAATCAAGAGGGGTGAGGGATGAAGGGTGGGTGCGTGGCTGAAAACACGCTCAGAGAAAGTTACTAATATCCTAGTAGATATATCCTATAATTCTGAAATTCAGCGCTGGATAATATTGATGTACAACAACAAGATTGCATTTATAGAGCGCCTTTCACGTCGGGAGGACGTCCCAAGGCACTGGACAATTGGGTCAGGACTCGAGCAGTGGGGAAATGGTCAGGGTGAGGGGAGGGAAGGGAGGGAGCGAGGGGGGGGAAATGGTCAGGGTGAGGGGAGGGAAGGGAGGGAGCGAGGGGGGGGTAGAGAGTCAAGAGGGGAGCTGAAGGCACGGTCTTGAGACCGGCCTTGAAGGAGGAAAGGGAGGAAGCGACGAAGGCACTGGGGGATGGAGTTCCAGAGCCTCGGAGCTAAGAGGCTGAAGGCCCGGCCACCGATGGTAGGGTGGTTGGGGCGGGGGATGTGGAGCAGACCGGAGCCAGAGGAACGGATGGTACGGGCAGGTAAGTAGGGGGATAGTAGGTCAGAGAGGTAGGAGGGAGCGAGGCCGTGAATGGCCTTGTAGGTGAGGATGAGGATCTTGAATTCAATCCTCTGGGGGATGGGGAGCCAGTGGAGGGGAGCGAGGGTGGGCGTGATGTGGTCGCGGTGTCTGGTGCGGGACAGTACACGAGCTGCAGAGTTCTGAATGACCTGCAGTGTGGAGGGAGGGCCGGGAAGGCCGGCGAGGAGAGAGTTCCCATAGTCCAGCCTTGAGGTGATAAAGGCGTGGACCAGAGTTTCAGCCGTGTCTAGCCTGACATTCCAGTAATAATAATAGTAATAATAATAATCATTACATAGCGCCTTTCACGTCAGGAAGACGTCCCAAAGAGGATATACTGGAAAGTGGAGTGGTTGGGTTTTGTGGACAAATGCACAAACGTAATGGCGGGTTTAGACGCGAGTCATGTTTGCGATTCTCCAAGGCTCCCGCTGTTGTGTTTTTGTCCCTTTGTGCACCTCAGCAGCAACTTGGAAAACGCGACACACTGGAATAAAAGTTTGGCCCATTTGATCTCATCCTTCCAGAACTTCCCAATGTCCTCCCTCCCACCACATCATCAAGCTGTTTTTTCTTTAAACAAGTCCAGTGCCCTGGCCTCAACCACCCTTCCTGGTAAACCCCGTTCCAGTTGTTTATTACCCTCTGGGTAGGTAAAGCAAAAACCTGGTTGTGAAGCGCTTTGAGAAGTCTCGAAGACGTGATTAGGCGCTATATCAAATGCAAAGATTATTATATTGTCTGGTCATTGTTTATAGCTCCTTCCTCTGACACTGGGAAATATCCTCATTGCTCTGCTCTGTCTGGGCAGTTCCCTTATGTCGCAGTGATCAACTGATAACGGTGCTTTTTAGGTCAGGAGGACTTCTTCTTTTATTTATCTTGTTGGCCTTAACGCTCACGAAAATGCTCCATTTGACATTATTCGTTTGCACGAAGGACTTTCTGAGAAACTTCAATCAGACGCAACACACCCACGTTTCTCAAGTGACATTTGAATATCAAATTCCCGCTTCTGACCACATCAGTAGATAATGTACATCAAACCATCATGTTACGGGGGTGTGGGATAACTCGTAAACCCCTGGCAAGTCTGTGTTAATTACATTTGGGATCGTAATCAGTGTGACATTAACTGGAAGTTAGATGTTTAATATGTGTGCAGATTGAAATTAAACAGCTGTTCTTAGACAACGTGACTAATGTGAGTGTCTGAAACTCCAAGGAACAAGTCTAACTGTAACAGTCTAAAGTATTTATCATCTTTGACACTTTTTTAGTTAGCCACCCACTCAAGATTTTCACGGCAGCAATAATAATAATAATTAATAATAATATTTCCTGTAAATCCCAGACTATTGCAATGTTAGCTTTTGATGTCACGTTTTCCGGTTGATGTTCCTTCTCGTTGATCTTTACGTCAACATCAAAGTGTCCAGTGGATATGTTTAGCAATCTTGTTATGTCAGTTCAGGTAATCTGATGACATTAGGGCTGGACATGATGACAAAGTGTGGTCTACTGTTTGACATCTGTAACTTATGAAATAAGGACCTAGAGAAGATGAGAAAGTATGTTGACCTACAAATGAATGCGGACGCAACTTACAGTGCAAGACAATCATAGTTCCTATAATCATTGGTGTAAGTTGTGACTGTTGATGAGACAATTCAGAAATAGTTTGAGAAAATACCCGGTCGACAAAATGTCCACCTCCTGCAGAAAGTAGTTAGTTGGGGGAAGTTATACCATTAAAGTATAACATGGCAATGTTATTGGCCTGGCCGACCCAACACTAAAAACCACTTAGCAGAATTTTATTTGGGGATCGTTACAACAACAACAACAACAAAATTACATTTGTATAGCGGGAGGACGCCCCAAGGCACTGGACAGACAGAGTTTTGGACCCGAGCTGGGGGTCGGGGTGGCGGAGGGTGGAGGGCAGGGGCGGGAAGCAGGAAGATCGAAAGCATGGTCTTGAGATGGGTCTTGAAGGTGGTAAGGGAGGGGGTGAGGCGGAGGGATTGCTGGATGGAGTTCCAGAAGGTGGGAGCAGAGTGGCGGAAGGCCCCAATAGTGGGGCGAGCGAGGCGGGGGATGTGAAGCAGGCCGGAGCCCGCTGAGTGGAGTGAGTGAACTGGATGGTAGGGGGTTATGAGGTCGCAGAGGTAGGGAGGAGCAAGGCCGTGTAGGGCTTTGAAGGCGAGGACCAGGATCTTGAACTATATCCTCTGTGTGACGGGAAGCCGGCGGAAGTCACAAAATTCCTTCAAATGTTGTTCTTCGTCCCACGCCTGCTCTGCTCCACCATCGGTGGCTATGCCTTCGGCCACTACGCCCCTGGAATTCTCACCCTCAATCACATGCCTTGCCCCCTCACTCCCCACTTTCAAATCCCGCCTAAAGACCTTCCTTTTTTGACTGTGCGTACGGTCACCTCCCCCCTCCCCCTGGCTCGGGATCAGACTCCGCCACTGTCAAGCGCTCCATGACGCTACACGGTGTGAAGGGCGCTGTGTAAAAATGCAAGTTGCTGTTGTTCTCAGCTTGCTGTGTAACTGTAAGGGCTTACAGTTTGGTTCCTTGTTAGTTACTAATGAGCCACTTGGAATTGGAACTGAGCCATTGCAGCTCCTGGCAACAAGACTTCCCTGATCAAAGTTCACCAGAGCCTTGACTTGAAAGGCCTGTACTCCTACACTATCTTATAACAGCCCCGATGGCAAATAATACTAATAAGAAGAATTTTTGCATTTGATACAGCGCCTGATGACGTCATCGAACCATCTCTAAGCTCTTTACAGTACTTTGACTGTAAGGTGTAGCGAATGTATTCACCTTCAAGGCCCTCCACAGCCTTGCCCTTCCCTTCCTCTGTGACTCGCTAACCCAATACCAACCCGTCTGCTCCCATCGCTCAGCAGGCTGTGGCCTGGTCCATGTCCCCAGCCCGGCACGCCCCACCACCGGCAGTCGGGCCTTCAGCCTCTCTGCCTCCACCCTTTCGAACTCCATCCCACATTCCCTTCGCCTCGCTCCCTCCGTTGCCTCCTTCAAAGCACATCTCAAGACCCTCCTCTTTGACCGCGATTTCCGCCACCCTCCTATCCCTAACCTTCCCTGCCCTCCACCCACCCCCTGATCCCTATCCCCAGCTCGGGTCCAAATCCAGCTCCTCGGGACGACCTCCCGACATGAAAGGCGCTGCGTGAATGTAAATTGTTGTTGTTGTATGTGCCAGTTAGGCTGCGCTGAACACGAGCGAGTTGCAATGCAGTGGGCACACGTTTCGGTAGTGGGCTTGAGCTAGTAGTCTTCTTACATTTTAAGGTTTGTGTGCAGTTATTGACGAAACGTAACATTGAATAACTGGAGCAATTCATCCTACATTTTCATTTACAGTACATTAAGCAGCCTCCCAGAGCCATGCTTATAAATGCCTACTACTCCAGTAATCTTATTCAAACCATTGGTAACAGACCGTTTGCACTGTGTGCCCATCTCCTACTGAATTCACGCGTAGAAATTATAAGGGTGGGTTGAATTTTTTGGGGGGGGTTAGGTCTCAAAATATTTCATCTGATTCTGAAGGCTTTTTCTTTCAATCTTCAAAGCTTTTGTGTTACAAATCTCGTCTCCTGTTCGGTATGATATTATGGAGGGGGAGAGGGGGGTGGAGGAGAGGGGAAAGAGGGTAGATTGCCATGGTGGATGCAAGGTAACAGGATCCGTTTGCATATTTCATGGAAACAATTTTGATTTGAACGAATGAATGATTGTATGAATGAATGAATGAATGAATGAATGACTGGTCTCAGGCTAAAGGTCTGATTCAGTCTCGGTTTCCATATTTATAAAGTTTTCCTGATTTATAAATCTCTATGCTCCCTTCTTGGTTCAAATATTTGCCTTTAATGCTCAAGGGTAATGAGAACGCCGAGAAAATTAGCCAGCGTTCACCCCTTTGAGCAAGGATATGTCTGCCTCAGAGGACATGCAGATGATGATTCACTAGATTAATAACTTGGATGAAGGGACTCTGCTTCGTTGAGAGAGCTGGGAGACTTGGGTTGTATTCCTTCAGTAAGGAGTGATGCGAATAAGACATTTAAAATAATGAAGGGAATTGACAAGCTCGGTAGTGGATGATGTTTTTCCCCTTGCAGAGCTGATATCCAAAGCAAGGGGACATAAGCTTAGTATCAGATCTGAACCTGTAAGAAACGAGAGAAAAAAAAGAGTACATTCCTGTTACAAACGTGTCGTAACATACGTCGCTGTTAACCACAATTTATTGGCATTGTCAATTTTCACAAATTGAGGGGTTTTAAATTTGACATTATGGGGAGTCCTGTCGTGTAGTGGTTAGAGCACTCTCCTCGCAAACGGACAGGGAGAAACATTGGGCAGGTTTCCTACTCCACACGCCTCGGCTTACAACAATAACAACAAGATTACATTTGTATAGCGCCTTTCGTGTCGGGAGGACGTCCCAAGGCGCTGGACAGTGTACAGCATTCGAGACCCGAGCTGGGGTCAGGGAGGGAGGGGAGGGGAAGGGGGGGCTGACCGATGGCATGGTCGAAGAGGAGGGTTTTGAGGCAGGACTTGAAGGAGTAATTATTATTAATAATAATCACTTAATAATTATTAATAATTAATGAATTAATAAAGTCATTATTAATAAATAATTACGTAGCAGTGAGCAGGAACTGCTGTTAGTTGATTGGCGGATCGCTTTTCCAGGGGGTAATAATCCCTTCAAAAATACTCCCCCCCCCCCCCCACCCGAAATAATAATAATAATTTGGTCACTCACTCCGCAATGGTTTGTGGGGACGCTGCTGTCCGCAATTGGCTGCCGCGTGTCGCCCACAAACGATACGGTCGATTCACTTTGCAGTATATTCAGTGAAGCGCTTTGAGACGTCTCGAAGACATGATAAGACGCTGTGTCAAATGCGAGGATTATTATATTATTGTTATGTGTGTGTGTGTGTGTGTATGTGGTGGGGGGAGGAGAATCTTGTCACAGTGCAAAGCAAAATGTTAAATGCAATCTGTTTCTGCCAAGCCTCCGCCACACCGGCTTTTGCTGGAACAATAAAGAACGAGGTGTTTCTCTATCTTACTTAAATTTCCTTCCCACTGCGAGGCATCAGGAATTTGCTCACTGGGAATTCACAGACATTTGGGCTTTGGAATGAGTTAAAGGCATTTACACGGAAGATAAATGTAGGTAAATTCCCTCGTCGCCCCTGTAATCTGCTATCCTAGCCAGGCTTCTTTATGTACTGTTCAAGCCATTTACTCACGTTCCCTCAAGGCTATTTTTCAGCTTGTCGGCCTTTTATCTTTGTTTAAAGAAGAAAACAATGCATTTATACCTTCCCTGTTAATTCATTCAACTTGAGGGTATATCCTTTCACCCCTCTCCCCTTCCTCTGGCAGTACACATCATATGTCGGAGAGGGCAGGGCTGGCGTCCAGCTCTTTCCCTGACCATCACTCTCTCGCTTTTGGCTGTCAGTCGGGAAGTGTGGAGTCTTGCCCTTTGTACAGTAAGGTTCTGCTCGGCGATGCCTTGGCCGAGGAACGTTGCATTGATAATAGCGCCTTTCACGTCAGGAGCACGTCCAGAACTGTTAGAGCGAGGGAGCGCACGAGCATTCTCCGCCGCCACTCCGAGCGTTTAAGTTCTCCAAAACCATCAGTGGGACAGCAGGCAGAGCGAGCAACTGGGTTTTGGAGGATGTAGGACCCTCAGAAATCACGTCCGATGCCTTCTGGAACTCTACCGCAACCTCATCACCTCACGTCCTCTCTTCCTGCCTTCAAACACTCCTCAAACTTTTCAACTGTGCTTTTAGTCAACATCCCTAATTGTTCCTTCTGCTCACTCAATGTTTTCTATCGTCGTTCAGATCATTAAGACGTTCATCGATGTACAAGACCCTCTCTCAGTGCAAGTTGTTTTTATTTCCCTGAGTTGAATAATCGTGGCCTTTGATACAGCGCCTCATCGTGTCTTCTCGACGTCTCAAAGCGCTTCACAGAATATACTGTGAAGTGAATTGACTGTGTATTTTGTGAGTGAAACGCTGCAGCCAATTGCACACAGCAGTGTCCCACAAACAGTCGTGGATTGAGTGACCAAATTATTATTAGTAGTTTTTAAGGGAATGTTACTACCTTCTGTAGATCTCAATGTGGAGTTTGCCCAACTCACTGCATGTCCTATGCAAAATTCCTCATTCAGTGTACATACTCCCGTACCCCAAGGGCAATTCAAACAGAAACTCCCAGCTACTTCTCTCAAGCTGATACTTTATCCAGTTCTCTCTCTCTTTTTATATAGTAAATCAATGCAGTACCTAATCCTTTTGTTGCACATTTATTCACAAATCCAGGACTTGCCATTATTCACCAATCTCCCTACGGAGGCATTAATCTCTGTGAGAGATTTAAGCTCTGGTATCCCAACTGGTTGGCCATTACTCTAGTCGGAGCGATCCTTATTAGCATTCGCCTACAAGTACACAGTCCCTACATTGCACAATAAATTTTGTGAAGCGCTTTGAGATGTCCTCCTGACATGAGAGGCGTTGTATCACACGCAAGGATTATTGCTGGGACCCAAGAGATTAAAGGGTCCCAACTCATTGGTGGGGCAATGTTGTGGGGCTGCAAATGTAGCTCTGCCATCCCTCGCCCCCACCGCTCCCTGCCACCCCCCAAACAAAATCGGAGCCATTTTGGAATTATTTACGTGTCTCCTGGGCCGGTGAGCACCAGTAAGGTAAGCCAGCAAGTTTTTTTGAGGCTTCAGAGAGAAGCAAATTTTTTGGATTGCGGAAGTGGGGGTGGGGCCTAACAGCCCCCCCACCCCCCCGGGGTCTTGTTATGCCACTGTCCATTTAACAGGAGCAACGATTTGATGAATCGAAGGACTGGAATACTTACTCCCGTGAAATGAAGTCCCATTAGTTGAGAACTGTGTACAATCTCGCGCCTTGTTGCTGGATTGTGGTGTCAGCCAGTACTTGGGAGTCCAACGGTAATGAATTACATTTCCACAGCGCCTTTCACCTCAGGAGGACGTCCCGAGGCGCTGGACAGTCAGGGATCCGCACCCGAGCTGGTGGATGGCTTCAGGAGGGGTGTGGGGGGGGCGGTGGCGAGGAGGGTAGGGGTAGGAGGGAGACCGAAAGCACGGTCGAAGAGGACTGTCTTGAGACGGGTCTTGAAGGAAACAAGGAAGGGGGTGAAGCGGAGAACTCTCGCCCCCACCCAGTCACTGCATGAGGAGAGAATGTCTTTTTGAGCGTTATCTGTTGGATAAGTCAAGGATCCATTGAGTGCTAACTCTTGACTTAAAAGTAAATTAATACAGGGTGGTGTGTGTGGGGAGTGGGGGGTGGGAGAGGGAGATGGGGGAGAGTAGAGAACTGGTGAGGTGGTATAGGGGGGTGTGTTTTCAAGTTTGGATTGAAAAGTGGAATGAAATCGAACCCATGTGCCAGTAATGTCAACGGAGATGGAATCAGTTCAAAAAATACAGCAGAACTTTCCATCTGATAGCTGCAGGCGAACAGAGGGAATCTGTTTCCAATCATCACAATTGTTGCTATTCTTTAAAACAGCTGTGACCATCCCTTCCCTCCCTCTTCCCCTTCTTCCCCCCCACCTCTCTCTCCCCCACCCGCCCCCCCCGCCTCCGCCGCAACCACTACCATCACCACCGTCCTTCACTCAGAACCCGCGAGAGTTGCACGGAAGCCGTTTCAAAAGGTGCGTCACGTCACCTGCGGTTTTTAATAAGGCGAAGGGGTCCACCTTAAAAGCGACGCAGCCGTAAAAAAGCCAAACGATGATTTATTAGACAGTGCAAAACCTCTGGCGCTTTCTCCTCAGATTACGCTTTCCCTCTTTCCCAACAGGCCCGCTCCCCTCCGCCCCCACACCCCCCCCCAACCCCCCAAATATTTCACCCATTTTTCTCTTCCGAAGCCCGCTGATTCCAACCGCCCCGCTTCGCAGTTTGCCCGAGTCGGTCCTTTCTTCCTCTCTTCACGCGTAACCTTGACGTGATTGTCAAGTCAGCTGCTCGCTCAACCTTGCGAGAGCTCTGGGGGTCAGAATCCACTTATGTGCCTTTCACGGCTGACTTCATTTAATTCGCAGGACAGATGAACGATTGTGTGTGTGTGTGTGTGTGTGTGTGTGTGTATGTGTGGTGTGTGTGTGTATGTATGTGTGGTGTGTGTGTGTGTGTGTGTGTGTGTTTTTTTGGAAAACTTTGGGTTGAATGTTTCTCCCGCCCCAGTTTCTGCGACGCTCAGTATCCCCGGCATCAGAACCCACGACCTCACCTCACTGTCCCAGCTGTCGCTCCAGCGCAGTCCTTTCGGGCAACGCTGCCTCGCTGGAAGTGCCGTCCTTCGCGTGAGACGTTAAACCGAGGTCCCCGTCTGCCTGCTCAGGTGGACATTAAAGATCCCGCGGCACCATTCGAACAGAGATGGGAGAAAATTCCCCAAATAAAATTGGTCGTCCACTCCGTGACTGTTTGTGGGACGTCGCTGTACACAATTGGCTGCCCACAAAATGCAGTCAAACCCACTTTGCAGTATATCCTGTGATATACTTAACTTCAAGATATCTTAACAAAGTGATGAAGCGCTCTATCAAATGCAAGGATTATTATTATTATTGTTAAAACTGAGATCCTGTCTGGAACCTGTTCGGACGGATGTTAAAAATACCACGACGGTATTTGAAAAGAAAAAGGTGTTTCTCCCGGTCAATGATCCTTCCGATAAACTTCACGGCTGTTTGTAGGACCTCGTTCTGCTCAAAATGATTGTGGCGTTAGCCTTTTTTTTAAAAAAAAGCAGTTGTTGCACTTAGCAGCAATTACCGTACCTGTTAGACACTTTGAGACATTGACGTTGAAGGAGCTCTATCTAATGCAATCGTTTAATACACATAAAACATTGTTATCTGATGTAATGGATCAGTATTGTGCAGCTCTTTCAGTTCTGATTCTCAAGAGAGTAGATTTACTGACCATCATTTCATGTCTGTACGTCTGCGTACTTATTTTTTCCAAGTATAAGAAGCTGTTTATTTTCCCCCAAGTTCTTTCAATCACAGAACAGCGATGGGTGAAAGCTCAGTTGTATTGCCCCCCAACTGAAGGGTTTTCTTCAACCAAACCAATCTTGTGAACATCTGGCCAAGATCAGCTCACTCAGTGAGTGGCCTGGGAGCTCTCTGGTCTGCACACCTCGGGCTAATGCCCCGGCATTACTATGGAACCACTCATTAGCCACCATTGCAGTGCTTCCCCCTGTTACCACCAGCTACACTGCTCCTACAAGTCACATCACATCACGAGCCAATGTTAACGTGCTTGCCTCCTTTTTCCCATGCAACTTCTGGTTAGATAATAATAATAATAATAATAATAATAATCCTTGCATTTGATAAAGTGCCTTATCACGTCTTCGAGACGTCTCAAAGCGCTTCATGGAATATACTGTAAAGTGAATTGACTATATTTTGTGGGCAAAACGCAGCCAAATTGGGCACAGCAACAGTCCTGAAACCCACCCACAATCCGAAAGGAAGCATCTCACCAGAAATGATGCTCCTCAGTTGTACTTCAGTACATTTTTTGTACGAACAGCGTTCATGTCTCGTGTTTTACTTGAGCAGATCATTCTAGTAAATGATCCCTCAGAACTTCAAGCCCTCAATCGTGTACAACTTTCGGCAGCACAGAATAGGACTGCTTAACCGGAGCGGGAAATGACGAAGCTCTTGGGATATTCACTTAAGGTAATGAATTTTGGCATTCTATAAAGGCTGGCAGAAGAGGAAACTGCTTGTTGTGCGCCCTGGCATGCATTAGGAATAATTGATTTAATTACAGCGTAAGCCTGTCTGAGGACGCCGTTAAGTTATAGCAGATGGGAATATACCTTTGAACAAAGCAAGATAGGAAATGCAGAGGATGCCAATCACGGCACATAAAGCGGAGAAGTGCGTGCCCGCTGTTGTTGGGGAAACCAAATGCGATAATCTAAGAACGACCGTCCTCTGGACGAGAAGTTAGCCCAAGGTCCCGTCTGTGCCTTTTCAGGTGGACGTTGAAGATCCCACGGCACTCTTCGAAAAGAGAAGGGAATTTTCTCTCCCGGAGTCCTGGACAACGATCCCCCGCCCGCCCGTCCGCCCGCCCTTCTCCCGCCCCCACCCTGCGCACACACTTTCTGTGCACAAATTGGCTCCTTGTTCAAAAATGTTCCCCCCCCCCCCCAAAAAAAAGTCACTGAACTTTTCCAATAATTTCTGCCGCACTCTTCGAGACGCCTCGGCAACCTGAACAAGGCGCTGTATCAAATGCTATTATTATTGTTTTACTATTAATGTTGGACCACGGCCAATTAGCACACTGTACTGTACTTTGACTTATCGAAATTCCACCGCAGTCAAACAGCATTCGGTTTCAAAACAAATAAAGAATGGTCTCTCTGTGCGTTGGTGTGGTGAATTTCCTCTCCCTGATTCCCCCAGAGTCTTGGTGGTGAGAGGTGCGAGTGTAGACAGCATTGCGTTGGCGCTAAGGCCTGTCGTCCCTCCGACGGATTGCGGAGGGATTAAACCCTATTCCATTTGCGGCTGGCAGCTAGTCATTGCATTTGTGCTTTGTTTCAGTAGAGAGTCGCTGAAACCATTTAGTGGGAATTGGTGGATGGTGATATACGTCTGCATTAGTTGTGCCAGGACCTTTTTGTTTCCTGATTTGACGTTCCTCTCTCTCTCTCTCTCTCTCTCTCTCTCTCTCTCCCAGCTTCCCCCCCATTTTTCCATCATCTCTTCCCTCTTTCCTCCCCTGATGTTTGTGGGGGATTCATGCCAGGGGTGAGGGTCCATATGAGAGGGTTGAGGGGGGGAGAGAAGGGAATAAAGTCATCTACGAAGGTCCCTTCTTAATAAAATAATAATCCTTGCATTTGATATAGTGTTTTTCACGTCTTCGAGACGTCTCAAAGCACTTCACAGAATATACTGTAAAGTGAATTGACTGCATAATTTGTGGGCGAAATGCGGCAGCCAATTGCGCACAGCAATTTCCCCACAAACAGTCGTGACCAATTTTTTATTGTTTTTTTGAGGGATTATTATCAGACGTGTGGAATAAGGAAACTTGCCCAAGGATTCATCCAGCCGGGAATCGAACCCAGGTCTTTCGCTTGCAAAGCGAGTGCTCTAACCACTGAGTTACAGGACTCCATAACTTCTTAACTCGCTGAATGCTTAGTGTTGAAAAGCTAAAATACCTTCAGATTAAATGAAGTCAGATTCCAGACCCTTACGTTCCCTTCCCCCGAAAGGGACGCACAAAGCACCACTTCGCTCCCTCTCCCCCCACCTCCCCCCCCCCCTCCAAACACGCACGTGCATGTATATAATACACACGCACACACATGCCATTTGAGCCATCTGATACTGTGTGACTAACGTCTTGGTTTCAGGCACAGGTGTCAATCGCAGGAGGTGAGGAGCGTAATGGGAGCTGGACTCACTTTGTCTGAACGTTTTCTTGGCATCTGCACCAAAGCTTTCCGATCTCTCGGGAGGCATAATTTATGATCTTAAATGGCTATTCTACATTGTCAGCCCAATAATGATCTGGAATAAAGCTTGCTTTATTGCCTTTTGACTATATCGAGAAGAGGTTTGATTTTTTTTTGGAGGGTGGGGAGCGTCAGGGGGGAAAAAACTTCCTCTGTAAAGCTGTGACTCGACAACAATAGTTTTTATGTTTGCACAGTGTCTTTCACGTCGGGTGGATGTCTCAAAGCTCTACGCAGAACCAATTTGCTGTGGTGGGAGCGGGGACTGGGGGTGGGGGGCGGTGGGTGGGGGGGGGTGGTGGGAAAAGACGGTTAAAAGTGCGGTCGAAAAGAAAGATCCGTAACTGGAGTGAATGTGGCCTTTCTTTCACTTACCCAACTGACCGTGTCTCGTACAAGTTTTTTTATTTCAGATTTCCAGCGTCTGCAGTATTTTGCCTTGTGTTCCAAGCGTGTTCTATCCACCCCACTGCTGAGATTCCCCCACCTCGCCCCCTCCCCCAGTAAACTTAATCCATCCCCTGCCAGTCTTGCTAATCAACCGTTGCCATGTGAGCAACAGCGGTGTCTATCTATAGGAGGCTTTGTGCTTCGATGTAGTCGAGTCGAGAATCCTTGCCCTTAAAGCTTACTTAAAGTAAGCTGTCTCTGGGGGGAATAAATCTCCATTCAGTTCCACTTGACTTATAAGACAATGGCTTAATGTTCCCATAATTGTCTAAAATGCAATTGCTGTAAACGTCTAAGCTGCTTATAGTGGTGGTTTTTACAGTGCAATTATGGGATCTCACCACACATCAAGTTACCGCTTGCATTTTTTTTGTGAAAACTGGCAGATTAACTGAAGCGTCCAAAACTCTGAGCTAGGGTGACAGTCCCGCGTCATACAAGGCAAAATACCGCAGATGCTGGAAATCTGAAATAAAAACAGAAGTCGCTGGAAACACTCAGCAGGTCAGGCAGCATCTACGGAGAGAGGAAAGTGAGTTCACGTTTCAGGTCGATGACTTTTTGTCAGAACTCTGTCATGATTTTAACCCCCCACCCAAAAAAACACAGGTGATGCTATGGTTTTCAGTCACTGTTATACTTAATAGCAAAGGACTCCAAAAGCTTGACATTTGATGCTTAAAATGACTTACAGGATATTGCTGGCTTGGGGCAGGGTAGGGGAGAAAAATATTGCTGCTAATTCCTTACCATCACTGAGACGCAGTTAAGCTGCGTGTGCCTTGTTGTGCGTCTTTATATTTCTCAAGCAGTCGTTTGTTCAGTCAGTCAGTTAGTGACATAAGACTGCGACTGTGAACACAGGCTGCTGTCTGGAGGGAACCTGTGATGTTCCCAGCTCACACATGGCTGCTGACAGCTCAAAGGGAAGCAGACAACAAAGTTTGCGTTGCTATTGACTTCAATGAAAGGCGGTTGAAAGGCTGTTTTTGGTTGCCCCCCCCCCCCACCGCCTTTTACAAACTGTATAGATGTCCCCTTGTCTCTTATCGAGTAGATACCACCTTGATTTGCAGAGTTCTTCACAACCCATACGTGTAAGCATTAACCTTACTGTGCCATTTCAGGCCAACTAGACAATTTATTATAATAATAATCCTTCCGTTTGATGTAGCGCCTTATCACCTCTGTGAGATGCCTCAAAGCGCTTCACAGAATATACTGTAAAGTGAATTGATGGCAGCCAATTGCACACAGCAGTGTCCCACAAACAGTTGTGGATTGAGTGACCAATTTATTATTATTACTGTTTTAAGGAATTGTTACCCCTGGAAAAGCGGATGCCAATCAACTAACAACCGGGTTCCTACTTACTGCTAGGTAAACAGAGGCGTTTGGAGTAAGGAAACTTGCCCAATGTTATTCTCTTCCTTCCGGATGTCCCGATGTGGAGTCCTGTGGCTCAGTGGTTAGAGTACTCTCCTTGGCAGTGAGAGACCTGGGTTCCATTCCCGACATGGCGAAACCTTGGGCAAGTTTTCTTACTCCACACGTCTGATAATAATCCCTCAAGAAAAAAGCAATAACAATTTGGTCACTCAATCTACGACTGTTTGTGGGACATTGCTGTGCGCAATTGGCCGCCGCGTTCGCCCACAAATATACAGTCAATTCACTTTACAGTGTGTTCTGTGAAGCGCTTTGGGACGTCCTCCCGACGTGAAAAGCGCGATATCAAATGCAAGGATTGTTATTTTATTATTATTTATGTATTTTTATAAATATTTATTTTTGGAGAGGATTTTGCTTTTTTTTTCATTCGCTCAGCGTAAAGCACATGGACATTGGTGTTCAATTGTGTCCTCTCTTCTAAAATGCTGTTTAAAAAGAAACGTCATTTCCATCTTAGCAGGATTCAGCCAATTTGCTTCTGTCACCACTCAGAGAAATAAATAGTGATTCATTACCAAAGGTCAAGTGGCTCATTTTCTGCTGTTAAGCTATTTAACTTGCTTGATTACATGCAACATTCCACTGAATGGCTCAACATACAGCCGTGGCAATGTAAGATGGGAGAAAGCAGTAAATCATTCATTAGCACTTGAGCTAATTGCTGGTAATTATTCCACATTTACGACACAAGGTTCTTTAATGGCCAGCAACAGGACATTACCCACCCAGCCCCCACCCCCAACCAGTTGTTGAACGTTGCTTTTAAGAGAGGTGGTGGACCTGTTTCCTGCAGTTTGGGCTATTCTGAGCATCTCACTATGGGTGAGTGAAAGAGTCAATGGGAGGGAGTTTTTACTGTTGGGCACTGCTGTGTGCCTCCTAGCAGACATCGTAAGAGTGCTGCAGTCTCTGTAAGAGGTATCTCTAGCTGATGGCGACTACTAGTGTAATGTGTGCATGTGTGTGTATGCGAAGGCCCCAAAAGAAAGTAATAATATGAAGAATAATTCTTGTAATTCTTGTATTTGTGGAGTCCTGTAGCTTTGCAAGCGAGAGACCTGAGTTCAATTCCAGGCAGTGGGCGAAACCTTGGGCAAGTTTCCTTACTCCACACAGAGCCTAATAATAATCCCTCCAAAACCCAAAACAATAATAAATTGGTCATTTTCAATCTATGACTGTTTGTGGGACATTGCTGTGCGCAATTGGCTGCCGCGTTCGCCCACAAATATACAGTCAATTCACTTTACAGTGTGTTCTGTGAAGCGCTTTGGGACGTCCTCCCGACGTGAAAAGCGCTATCTCAAATGCAAGGATCATTTTATTATTTATTATTATTTGAATACAGCCTCTAACACTCAAATATCTCAAAGCGCTTTACAAGTATTCGCTGTCAAATGGAGTGAATGTATGTTTACAGTCGGGTCAGTTTGCACACGGCAATGTTCTGCAAACAGCCAGGAAACGAGTGACCAATTTACCTGGAGGATTGTTGGCAGGACATTGTTGGCTAAACTACTGAAGGTCACCTCGGTTATTCGGGGGTGCTGTTCCTTTCACAAAATCACAGCCCGTGCTTTTGAAGATTTGAAACAGAATTTACCATCAATCCACAGGTACCTATTTAAGTGGATGAAAGTTCAACATTAATCACTCGACCCAGCGTAGCGGAGTCCCTGCTAACGATGTCCCTTTGCAGTTAGGTTGTCAGACTGCTTTAAGTACTCCTCTCCCTTTCCCTCAAGTAAGAACACGTTAAGCTCAGTTACACGATACTGCAGGACTTTTGTGAAGACAAGCTGCAGAATTTAGGTTTGACACTCTCTTCTGCTGTAATTAACAAGATGTAACAAAGGATCTGAAGTTGGTTTAGTGCGGCTCTGGTAATTAGCCTAGGTTCGGGTCTCTTCAGAGTTCTGCACAATTTCCTTCTGTCGAGTAAAAGTTGAACTGAAACATGGCGGTGACTCTGAGACAGAAAGGCTGGCTTAGACTCTGAGCTCATCTGGTTTTGGTTAGGAAAAGTAAGAGCTGTTCTATTTCAGCTCTGTTCAAAATGTAAAGCACTTTAAGTTCTGCAGCAGTGAAGCATACCGAGAGATTTAAGGCACGCACGTGCAGTTATATCAAATGGAATCTGTTGAATAAAGCTGTGTAGTGGTGCTGGTGCCAGTGACTAAAGCTCCTGGATTAAGCACAGCGCAGAGTCTATCCCAGTGCTCGACTGGCTCTGTTTAGGTTGGACTGAAGCAATGTGTCACTTGTATTCTCCACACTGTCAGAAATTGACAAGCCTTAAAGGGCATTCTTTCTTGGAACATATCCTGCTCTTCACTGTAACAACTCGCAGAGAGAAGCCTTTTGTTGTCTCCAGTTTCTTTGAATTCTGTCACTAATCTTATGGCCAGCGTCTCCTCTGGAGTTCTGTTAGGGCCAACTCCGTTTGCAGCAGGAACACTCTGTTGCTCAATTTTATTCCATGCTGGGAGCAGAGATTCTTCTCATTCGGCTCCTGTTAACCCTGCAAGACAAAGCCCCTAACAGGTAGGATGGTCTCAGCTGAACACGCAGTGGGAAGCCAGGCAGACAGTGCTCTCATGGCAAGCTATGTGGTTTCAGCTTGTTAAACTGCAGCAGTTTATCCCAATGCACACTGACATATTCCCCGTTCCACCCCACCCCAAACTTTGGTTCTTGCCAACTCGCGCCAATGTTTCCCGGTGAAGTGTTTATTATCCCCGGAAAAGCGATCTGCCGATAGACTTGACAACCAGATTCCATTTACTGCTAGGTGAACCGAGCGGTGTGGAGTAAGGAAGCTTGCCTAATGTTTCGCCCTGCCCGGAATCGAATCCAAGTCCTCTCGCTTGGGAGACGAGTGCTCTGACCACTGAGCTACAGGACTCCACTTGTAGCTCCACTGTAGATGAATACAGACGTGAAACTCTTTCTGGTTCGGATACGGTGATGGGTTTCTGCGTGTGTCAAACACCCAACCATAAAAATATTTGACTCCATTTTGCTTTAGAGAGGTGTGGGATGCTGAGCTTGTTTTATTGCTGTTTGTATTGTGACGCATTGAATTGTATTGGCCCTGTCATCGATGAATGCTTCATTGAAGTCTGTTGGATGGTTCTCCCCTCACCCTCCCATCCCCGATGATCTGATCGTTACACAAAAAATGACAAACTGAATAATGGATTCAGGCAGCTTTTGAGCTGTGAAATCATATTTGTCAGTACTTGGATTGAAGCAATCTGACTGTTCTTTTCAATTGTATGAGTGATCCACAACCTTTATCCTGTACAATCTTCAATTCTGGTCACCAGGCTGACAGCAGAGAGCATTGACATTGCACCTTATTACACAGTGCCATCCTCACTAACCACATATTTTAGATATACAGTAGATACATAGATTTTTTTGGAACTTAATTCCCCTTTCGTAATAATAATTAATAATATTCCTTGCGTTTGATATAGCGCATTATCACACCTTCAAGACGTCTCAAAGCGCTTCACAGAATATACCTTGAAGTGAATCGACTGTATATTTCCTTAGGGGCTCTGACTGAATAAAAAATTCTTCTGCATCTTTCCAGCCCTCCTCCTCCCCCATCACCTCTCCGAGGACGTCAAGCTTCATTGGAGCCTCGGTGCTCGCTCAGTCCTCCCAAGGGTTTTTGAAAAAAAAAATGACTTGACAAGATAGAGAACAGCTGTCTGTTCCAATGTGGAGCTAATTATGACTCTTAATCTGGAGATAATACAAGCGTGCCTTTTCATTCTTTAATGAATTTGCGTGAACCCAGCAGCAATTCAATGCCAGAAGAACATGACCGAAAGATTGGGAGAGCTGGGCGCTTTGCAATTAGTGATGATATGGGGGTGGGGCGAGAGGAACGTGATAGCTAGCTTTAACGCACATCCTGTCCTGAACTACACATCACAAAACCCATACGCCATCTAACTGACAGTAGCTCTTATTTCACTCGCTCACTCACTCACATATGGGCATGTCCTTTTGGAAAACCTCAGCGAGATGACTGTTTTGTCAGAGGCAAGGCAGCGTGTAATGGAAGTGTTTTGGTGCAGTAATCAAAAAGCTAAGCCTCTTTTTTTTTTAGCTGGCTGAGCAATGTTGCGGAGAGAGAGAGAGAGAGAGACACACAGAGAGAGAGAGAGAGAGAGAGAGAAAGAAAGGGAAAAGACATAAATCTCTGGGATACAGCTGGGTTTCTAGCTGCGTTAATGAGAAAACAGGCAGTTGCTGCGGCAAAATGTGTAGAGATATTCAGAGAATGCATCTGGTGCTTACAAGGTGCTATTTAGACAATTCGAACACACACTCAGGAGCAAGTGACAACATTTTTCTTTTTCTTTCCCTTCCCCCCGCCCCCCCACCCCCAAGCCTTGGCTCTCGCTAGCCTGTCCCTGATACGGCACTGGGATTAGACAAGCACTGTGCGTTCCTCCGAGAGCATACGTCTGTGTGTGTGGTGTGTGTGTGTGTGAGAGAGGGAGAGAAGTGCGATTGCACATCTCATTCCAGATACGGGGAGATTTCCACTTGTTGGTGGCAATACACATATGGAATCCTCAGTCTTGTCTGGATGCTATTAAACACGGTGATGGGTTTTCGCGTCGTTTTTTTTTCTTCAGTTTGTGGGAAAAAGCATTTATTTTTCGGAACGCAGAAATACCAGCTGCGTTTTGCATTAAGATCCATGTACAGTGTTGACGCACGGAGGAATGAATCCTCGTCCTCACTTTCAAAGCCCTCCCCGCGCCTGCCCCCTCCCCCCCCCCCCCCCCCCACCCTCCCACTCCTTTACAAAGTTGCAGGTACCTGTTTTCCAACTAACGTGGATCCATTATAATCCCTCCAAAACCAATCAATAATCAAAAAATTGGTCATTTTCAATCCACGGCTGTTTGCGGGGACACTGCTGTGCGCAATTGGCTGCCGCGTTTGGCCCACAAACATACGGTCAATTCACTTTGCAGTCTATTCTGTGAAGCGCTTTGAGATGTCGAGAAGACGTGAAAAGCGCTATATCAAATGCAAGGATTATTATTATTATTATTATTGGGCGGGTGGGGGAAGAAGCCTCTCTGATGTTGGTGCAAACTCTCTGTCGAGCCCGTCAAACAAGAATTACCCAATTTCGGTCTTGCCTTCAGCGAAAATAACACAGTCATGGACCGAGCCACCAAACTTATTATTATTCAACGACTTATCTGCCAAAAAAAACCTTTATTCCCACTCCCACCCTCCCAGAAGATTATAAATTCACCAGAAGAGAAGTTGAAGGAATCCAGCTGCAACTCTGTTTTTGGGGAGGAGGGGTTGGAGGGGGGGGAGAGAGTATCAGCATTACACTGACTGCACTCACAGTGTGACCTCCATGGTTGAAAATTCAATGGGAGCCCCATCTGCTGTCAGATTCCCAGGGAAACCTTCACTTTTCCTGGTCTACACCTGTGACCCCCATCACCTTCTGTTCCACTAGCACTTCCTTACACCTGCTGTGGGGAATATCGATGCTTTGTGAAGCTCTTTTGTTCCAACAGTACACTCGCACTGAAAGGACCCCGCAACACCAGGGGTAATCCGAGGCTTGTTTTAGCTCGCGGCAAACGACGCACCAGACTGCTGTGGGAACACGCAGCCGAGCGCTTGCCAGCCCAGACCATGTCTCCCATAAATGTTTAAAGAAAAGACCTTATTTCTGTATAAAATTTCGCGCGGAGAGATTCCCTGGTATTCTGTGATCATTGCATTATAATGGGCAGAAAGATTCATATGATTTGCTTGCAATCCATAGACTTGATCACCTGTTACAGCCATGACCTCCCCTGTCCCCCACTCACTCCTCCCTCTTGGCTATAATCCCATCCCAACCCCAAAACAGAACAAAGAAGTATCATAACTTAACCCTCTGGTGTAACAAACGCCCTATAATCTTGGTCAGGTTTTCTTGTTGTAAGTCCGATAACAAGTCTGAGAGGGGCCCTATTTAAAATTAACGCTCCTTGCATTTGGCACAGCGCCTTTCAAACTGTGAAGATGTCTCAAGGCCTCCCAACTCTTTCCTTCACAAGCTGTTCCTCTCCCGCACCAAGCTACCTGAGCCGATTTCTCCCCCCACCCAGCCCCCTACCATCCTCGCCTGCCTTCACTGACTCCCCATCCCCCCGAGGATCGAGTTTGAGATCCTCGTTCTCATTTTCAAAGCCCTCCACAGTCTTGCTTTTCCCTAGCTCTGCGACCTACTCGCACCTTACCAATCTGTCCACTCCCTCCACTCAAGGGGTACTGGGTTTATGACCCCCACCCTGCCTGAGGTCAGGCCTTCAGCCTTTCTGCCCACTGGAACTTCATCCCGGAAACCCTCCGCCTCACGCACCCCCTCCCTTGCCTCCCTCAAGGCACGTATCAGGACCTTCCTCTTTGATCGTTCCTTCAAAATCTCAGGCTGCGTTTAAGAATTTGTCAAAATACTGGAACGCCATACAGACGCAGAATTTCTCTTCAACGGTTTCGAAAGCAAATTAGATTCCATTGACTTCTCCCTCATGGTTTTCCTTGATTCCTGGTTCGCATTCATTGGTCCCGGGGGCAGGCCCCACGTTAAGTGAATAAAAGCTGGCATCATGTCTCATTTTACTAACCGGTAACATGATGGTGCTTAATGATGCAGAGCCCAAACCACTGTGGATGGAGCATAAAATTTTAGCAAAGACAAATTATATGACCTGTTGCTTGAGACCATCTACAGACACTTTGACTAATGGTGCGTTCGGAGTGGTAGGAGAGGAATCTTTTTTTCTTGCCTTTCTGTCACTTTCCTTTCTAAATGACTTTTTTTTACACACTGCTTGCTGTGTTGTGGACTTATGCAATGGATGTTAAAATCCCCAAACTGTGAAGCTTAACTTTGGACCGTCAACAGCAATGTGCAAAGGCTGACCGAAATATAAACCCCACAATAGACACTCTGCATTTCAAGTAACCGAGAATTTGAATCGATTCGATTCAAGTCCCATCCATGTCGCATCTTTTTTTTCACATCAAAAGGGGTTAACGCAGTAATAATACATGGAAATATGGGAATGTTGAAAGAAAATTCACCAGAAAAGTTGAATCATTGACCTTAAAATTGGTAAATCTTTTAAATCCAAATTAGTACTCAATGGGAAAAACACAAATTGATGGCATTCTGTTTGCTGAGATTTTGATTGACTGATGAAAGGTCTAAATTTTTTTTTCCTGGATGAATTATTTATGTCTGTAGCCCAATGTGACTTTGGAGGACCAATTCTGTGAGTCACGGAACAAACCTATAATCCTTGCATTTGATTTAGCCCTTTATCACGTCTTCAAGACTTCTCAAAGCGCTTCACAGAATATACTGTAAAGTGATTTGACTCTATATTTTGTGGGCAAAATGTTTCCTGCAGAAACCTGGGCTTCAGAAAACAATGATAACATGGAAAAGACAGCAGATCAAATGATGAAACACACTTCAGAGAAAGCACAGAGCAGACAAGTGAAGACTGTAGCTTGTCATCACGGAGTACTGAAACACTCTAGCGCAATTGTCCACTGTGAACCTTTCCCTGTGGTTGACACCTTTAAACTAAATGGGAGTTTGGTTTTGGACTGACAGCTTTGTGGAGGTTTCAAAAACTGATGAGATTCACCATTGACTGGCTGTAGCCTTCATTTACAGCAAAGTATCAGGAGGAGGATTGTAATCAAAGCATAATTCTGGATCCTCTCCTATAAAAGAGCCTTTAAGAGACAAATGTTCTACTCCATCACGATAGGGATAATAATCGACTTGAGTCAGAGGAGGAGAGCGGAGGAGAAAATTGGTGCAATCTTTTTTAAGATGAGAGTTAACTATGAATCATGTTGGAAAGAACAAGTGGCAAACATTAAAACCCGAAAGTCCACATCTAAGCTGATGTCAAAGACTCGGAGAGAGAGAGAGAAAGAGTATATCTTCCTGATCGATGGGTAGCGATGTGGACATCCTCTGTCACTTTGAAAAGGAAGTGCTGAAATTTGAAGTGTGTTTTTAAAATCCCAGTACCTGATGCATGAAATTCTGATACAGACAGACTGATGATTCTTAAGGCAAAACCTTCGGCAAGTTTCCTTACTCCACACAACTCTGTTTATCTGACAGTAAGTAGGACCTTGGTTGTCAGTCGATTGCTGGATCACTTTCCGGGGGTAATAAACCCTCGAACAAAAATCTGGATACTGAATCCAAGTCTGTTTGTGGAACCCTGCTGTGCACAATTGGGTGCCACATTTTGACCTCCAACTATAAAGTCAATGCATTTTACAATATGTTCTGCGGAGCGCTTTAAGATGTCTCAGTGATGTGATAAGGCGCTAGAGCGAATGCAAGGATTATTAGTATTATTATTAAGTGCTCTGAGATATTATAATAATCAATTAAGTTATGCAGCCCTTGCATAGCTAAAATAAAATAATCCTTGCATTTCATCCAATGCTTGACCACATCATCCAGCTGCCTCAATGCATTTCACAGAATTTTACTGTGAACAGGATGACTGTGTATTTGCAGACGAACATGGCAGCCAGTATTTGCACAGCAATGTCCTACAAACAGCCATGACGTAACTTAAAGGAGTGAACCCTGTTCGAAATAGCACTGGCCGGGCAGTCCCTTTACATCACCCGAGACACAAGGCAGACAGCACCTAAAATTAATAACAAACATGAAAAGAAATAATGAAAACAACCAACCCACTTTAGATTTTCTAGGAATAAATAGAATAGGAGAGTGTTCAGCAACCTTTTCAAAAAGGAGTTCAGAAGTTGTCAGCTTTGAAATTGTGCTGAAGGTTTACTTATTATGTAGGCAATGACTCTTTGCCCGAATTTCCATAATTTCCATCAGCATCTGATATCTAAGGTATTTGACTTTTGCCTCTGCAGCTGTTCTTAATATTTTCTTTGTCTCCTTTGCTGCACGAATATGGTGGTTCCTCAGGGAAGAACGATTCCTTCAAAGTCTTTTTCTAATGCATAACTCTTGGTGGGGGAGGGTGGGGGGAATTCTTAACTTAAGCCCCCAATAGCTCAATTGGTAAGTGTGTAGCCTGGTGTGACACTGAGCAACACAGACCAGAAGAGTCCGAGATTTGAGTCCTGATCTGTTGTTATTTATCTGATCTCAACTGGAAAGAGCAGTAAAGGGTGCAGTTATTGGCTTCAGCCTATTTGGAATAGCAAATAGATTTTATTAAAAAAACGGTCATTGTTACCATTCCTGATCAATATCCAGCAAACGCATTAAGAAATGTATGTTTGAGGATGCCTAGAGGTGATGACTTTGATTGTCAAATAGCTCAGTGACCCTGGATGAGGAATGGTCCTCAGTCAAGTGACCGGAGGTTGTTAGTCCACGCAAAACAGTACCTTAGTGCAAGGAAGCCAAGGGGAGAAAATCATCACAAGAAACCTTGGAGGAGTGTAGAAAAAAAAGGCTTATTGGACATATTTTCGCACGATAATTGTGGCGCGCACTAAAATTCAGTCAATATGAAAACAGAATTTGTTACTGTATTTGCAGGCACAGATTAGGTCACTAAACACCACTCTCGATCTGTCCTACGTGAAGAAAGAACCAGATTTTCACTCTCCATCACTGAAAAATGCTTAAAAGACATAAAAAGCTCAGATTCAAACCCTTCGGAAAGAAACGTTTAAGTAATGCAAACGCCACAAAAATCTGATGTTTGTGTTTTTTTTTATTTTTGCTTGAACTGCTCCTGCTTTCTCCGGTCCAAAGTTTGCTTGGAACAAAGTGCATAAGTACAGCAATTTCTGTAGCTTGACTCAGCCTGGATTCGGAGGGGTTTAAAAACATCCATATGGAAAGGAGTTGCTATGATACCTAATACACATTATAAAGTAGCCAATTTTGAGCAGGAATGCCATTGTGTGAAGGCTGTTTAGAAATGATTGCATCTTGCAACAATACAGTTCCACTTGTCAAATGTGGTTCTCCATCGTGCTTGTGTTTTGAAATTTTAGCATTCAGATACAAGAACAAATCGACAGGAGAAGCATTGTTGGCAAACCGGGAGGCTCAGTCATCAGTGGCCCCACTTTCAGCCACAACGCCCGAAAACTCTGAAACGGTCTTCCTCTATCCCTCCGCCTCGCCCCCTTCTTCCCCATCTTCAGGTTGCGCCTGAAGACCTTCCTTTTCGACTGTGCCTCAGGTCATCTCCCCGCCCCCCCAGCTTGGCATAGTGTTGCGGCACTGTCAAGTGCCCCGGGACGCTCCCCTGCGTGAAAGGCGCTGTACAAATGCAAGTTGTTGTTGTCGTCGATTTAGTGCTCCAACCCGACAAGCTCAGGGAAATCTGAGGAAATGGCTTTGGAATGATTTTTCCAATGCTGAGTTTATGCTGCTGGGAGCAAAGATCCTTTGCTGTGCAGTGAGATAGCACATGGAGCCTCATCCAAGTCGCTTTCAACATAGAAAACGCTGGGCAAGAAAAGACCAAGGTCCATCCTTCTTGGGGGAGATAAGCGAGGTCTCCTTGAAGCTGAACTGGCTCCAAGGTGACATGCCTGGCAACGGAATGTCAGAATTAATGCAGCCCTCTGTGGCGGACTCGGTAGTCCAGTTCCTCAGCCAGGAGGATCTGCAGTATTCCAGGGCACCGCTGATGACAGCACAGCCAGCCTGGCACATCGGCAGGAACTGGAAGGGCAGACTAGTCACTGGGAGCAGGGAATCCTCCCACTCAGCTCCTATTAACCCTGTGAGCCAAAGCCCTAATGGGTAGGGTGGTCCTAGCTGGACAAGCAATGGGAAAGCTTGCAATATCAAAGGCAAGCTATGTGGTTTTAGCTGGTTAGACGTCAGCAGTTACCCCAACACACACTCTGCGGTCTCCAAGCCTTGGCTTTTGCCAACCTGGGCCTAATACTTTCTGGAATTAAGTAAGCAGGATGTGTCCCTCCAGGGAGATAGTAAGCATTCCATTCCAACAATCTAACTCTGGGATTTCCACGTGTAGGTGGGATGAACGGAAATCTCAGCTTGGTTTGGATACTCTTAAGCCCAGTGACAGAAAAAATACTGTGAACAATGGAAGAAGGCAAACGGTTGGTTTTGATGGTCTGCATGTATCCACCTTAATCCTGTAATAATAATGGAGATCGGCAAGATCGGGTGTAATAATAATAATAACAATCCGTGCAATTGATACAGCGCCTTATCAGGTCTTTGGGATGTCTCAAAGCACTTTGCAGGATATACTGTGAAGTTTATTGCCTATATATTTTGTGGGCGAAACGCGACAGCCAATTGGGTACAGCAGTCGTGGATTAAGTGACTAAATTATTATTTTTTAATTTTTATTTTGAAGTGAGTACTACCAGCAGAAAACTGTTCCACCAACCAAGTTCCTTCTTACTGCTAGGTAAACAGTGGCGTGTGGAGTAAGGAAACTTGCCAAACGTTTTGCGCTGCCGGGAATCGAACCCGGGTCCTCTCGCTTGGAAGGCGAGTGCTCTAACCTCTAAGCTACAGTGGTAATATGTAAGCGTATCATGTACAGTACTATGGAGCCAGGGGTTCTTCCCTCTTGGCTCCTGATAACTCTACAAGCCAAAGCCCTAAAAGGAAGGGTATGGGTCTTTGCTGGAAAAGCAGTGGGAGTGCTGTTAGATCCCAATCTGTGCAACTGTAGAACCCTAAAACTCATAGAAAGTTACAGTCTATTCTGTTCCCGGTGGCTCTTTTAAAGAGTAATCCTTTCAGTCTCATTTACCTGCCTTTTCCCCATCCCCACCATACCCCTGTAGTTCTCTATAAATAGCTTTCAAAAAGATCAGTATCAACCATTGCTCCCAGCATTGCACATCCTAACAATTCTGTGCGTGAAGAAATAAGTCTCCTAACCTCCCCCGTTTGCTAGTTTCATTGAACAGGGAATGCACTGCATTGAAAGACACCAACTTAGACACCATAGTGAAATTGGCATTGATTTTCAGCTAACAACGGACTTACTTAAAGGATTTGGGAAAGTCTGGATTTAAAACGAGGAAAATCTTCTATTGATTTCAGTGGTTGACCTATCTATTCCTACTGCACTGCTGTTCTGTTTATTTCTGATAGCTACTTGGTCGAATTCTAACTGCCAATGAATCAGACAACTATATTTTTCTATTTGACAACGCTCACTATAGCGGACCATTTTTTTTCCACTGGGAGAACATCTGGACAAATGGTTCCTTAATGTGGTATTCATGTTCCAGTAAATTATTCTTGACCCTGGAGCATGAACTATAATCATCAACTACATGAACTGTCTCATGTTCAGACCAGGTTTAATGTTTAATAAATGATGAATTGCTCTGTGCATGTCTGCTGGACACGTTTCCCTTACATCTCACATTCTTGTCCATGGATGTAAGAGGTTATTTGCTTAATAAGGAGCACATTTCCAACCATTCTGTGTCATTTCACTGCAAATTGATAGAATGATTTTTTTTAAAATCAGTAAACAATTGGAATACATATTGGTGCTGTGTCTGTGTTGGTTGATAAGAGTTTTGTGCAAGAAAAATATTGCACTTGTAACGTGAATTTCTTTAAAATCCTAATAATCCTTGCATTCGATATAGTCCTTTATCATTCCGTCAAGACGTCTCACAGTATTTTGCAGGAATTTTACTTTACAGTGTAGTGACTGCGTATGTTGCGGTCAAATGTGACAGGCAATTTGTGCACACAAACATCCATGAAGTGTACGGCTAATTTTATCTGGAGGATTGTTGGCCAGGACACCGGGAGAGAGAAACTTCCTCCCTTTTCAAATAGTGCCATGGGATCTTTAGCCTCCACCTGAACAGGCAGATGGGACCTCGGTTTAAAGTCTGCAATGCAGCACTTTACTAGGTCGACAGCCTAGACTGTGAGCTCAAACGAGGTACCAACTGAACCAGGCAGACACTGTTTCTATGGTTATCTGTTTCCCTTCTTGTGTTTGATGATGTTCGACCTGAAATGTGAACTCACTTTCCTCTCTCCATAGATACTGCCTGACCTGCTGAGTGTTCCCAGTGACTTCTGTTTTTATTTGCGATATAGATAAACCTCTTTTCCGCGCAACCTCAAATATATTATATGTGCGCTGATAATCCTGTAGCTCAGTCGTTAGAGCACTCACCTCGCAATAAATTGCAGCATTTTTATTTCAATTAAATTTAACTTGAGTAAAGCAAGCAGCCATCCCTTACCTTATGTCGCGTTCACACCATCTCACTAAAGGCTTTCATCGCATTGCTGGAATATTTCCCTGGAGTGCCCAAATATGTTCATCTGATAAAAGATCGGGAGAAAGTACTTCCACTGGAATTGCATGAAAGATCCTGTTGTTCGTTCTCTGGCCCTGTTTTCACTAGAGGCTTTGTGCTGTCATAAATCGGGCTTAATCTTTCAAGTCTCCAGTGTAAACTACTTATTAAGCTGTTCAGGAAAACCCACAATAACATCGCCTCTCAGGATGTGGTCCTGTACTGGGATTACATTTCCGTAGTGTTAACTCGGAAGCAGATCGATAGCAGTAAATTCACCTCTAAATACACTCTGAATTGATTTTTGAATATAATTGTGCTCTTCGTAATGTTTGGTTGTGTAGATTCCAGGTTATCACAGTAATATTCAACATCATCATCCTTGCATTTTACGGTCGCTGACACACCTCAAAACACTTCAAAGCATTTTACTGTGAAGTGTAGTGTAGTGACTGTGTAGATCTCAGTGTAAAGGGGCAATGTAGGATATTTTGATTCGTATTTCGGTTCGGAAATCAGATTGCTTTGCTTCCCGAGTATGTAAAGGAGCCTGACATAAACAGTTCTTGCAAACATGCACTTTTATTTATTTTTTTGGTCAGCCAGGTAGGTTTCTGATACACGCGGAAACCCATCACCATGCCATCACCAAGAGTATGCAAACTTTCTCATGGAAATCCCAGAGATAGATTGTTGGAACGGAATGTGCATTCTCCAGCTAGGACCACCCTACATGTTAGAGCTTTGACTTGCAGGGTTAATGAGAGCGCTCTGGGATGATACCCTGTGTACCCTGTATATAAATACAAGTTGTTGTTGTTGAGTGGGGTGATTCCCTTCCCCCAGTGACTGGTCTGCCCTTGCAGGTCCTGTCCATTCCGACATTCCAGCTCCACGAGACCCGCTTACCAAGGAGGATAGTCTCTGGATTTGTATTCACCATCTTTACCCAATAATAGTCCACGTCTAAAATTCGCCCTGGAAAATACACATCCAATAATTACAATAATGTCAGGAATGGGGAAAACTCTGAGGCTTAATCTGTTACCTTCAGTGACATCAACCCCCACCACCCACCCCAGCTTGCAATTTTTTTTTAATCCTTTAGGAAAAAGGTGCCCGTACTCCTGACGTGAAAAGCGCGATACCAAATGGAAGGATGATTAACTTTAAATTCTGAGTTGGTTTATGCACTGAGCAGTAATCTGACAGACAAACACATATGCTATTCCATCATCTGTATTGCAAATTACCACCACCAATAGAACCATAGAAGTATACTCAAAATTACATTTGAAGGAAACAAGATATTGGACCCAAATGGTATTTAAACTCCACAAGAGTCTTCACCCCTTTAGTTCCTTCTCCTTTATGTACGGATCAACTTCTTCAATACATTGAAGCTTTTTGCTGCAATCGTAGCTTGCGTCATTGAGTTCCGCATTCTCACCACCATCTGCATAAAGGAGTTCCTCTTAAAACTCCCTTTTAGATCTGCTACCGGCTGTCACACATTTATCTTCGTGCTCACCAACAAGTGGGAAACAGCAGTAGTCTTAGTTTCCTAAGTGCAGCATTTTCTTCCCTTGATGAAAAGGGGCCTCATCGGGTTTGGGTCATTAGCCTCCGATTTCCATCTACATTAAAATTGTTTTCCCAGCAATACAAATGTGCAAAGTGGTTTTGAAAGGCCTGATTTGCAACTCACCCTGTGGCAGCAGCTGACTGATGCACAACTGAACCCTGACAGTCACAGAATAATAGGAGACTGAAGAGTTCCTAACCAGACAAGCTCCCACTCTTCAGTCTATTCGACCCTTCGGCCTATTCGATTTCATCCCATCAGTATATTTTTTTTTGGTCTGCTAGTGGTGTCTGAGAGGTCGAGTGGTTCCAATCAAACACCTAAACGTTGCTCTTTAACCCTCTGGGTAAAGAAATACTTCCCGGTCGGTGTCTGCCCTGAAATTCCCCGATTTTAAGACCGCTGCCGTTTGCAGAATAAAACAAACAATCGGCTCGTTGTCAACCAGGCGAGTTAGTCATTTGAAGTACAACAGCTTGAGCACAGCTTGTGGCGACACTGTAACATTGGATGCCTGCTGACGTGTTATTCACTGGTTAGAGAGCAAAAAAATAAAATCACCATCATGTTTTCATGGAATATTCCTGGTCTCTAAGTCCCCCATTAATGAAACAGTTTATGATTTCAGACCAGAGCTGGTGAGCGAGGAGTCAGTAACAGGAAGGACTGTTTTCTTAAACGTCGGTGATGGCTGTTCATTTTTTCTTATTTCAGCGCTTTGGGACGTGAAAGGTGCTATATACAAATGCAAGTTATTTTTGCTGTTAATTGGGCGGGTATTTTTATTTGGCTGGAAATGCCACTTTTCCTTCTTGTTCACCAGTTTTCTCTCGTCTTGGTCTGAGTATGGTTCTGTTCTGTGGTTTTGCTTGTTGTACAGATACTGAAGTACTGCGCAGTATGACGTGTTGATTTTTACTAGCGTTGTGTGGGATTGTCTAGGTATCGGGGCGAAAGGCCTAATCTTAAAATTAGAGCGAGGCCATTTAGGAGTGAAATCAGGAGGCAGTTTTTCACCCAAAGGGTAGTGGAAATCTGGAACTCTCTCCCCCAAAAGCCTGTGGTTGCTGGATCCATTCACATTTTCAAGACGGAGGTAGATAGATATAGGTCAGGCTATTAAGGGATATGGAGCAAGGGCAGGTAACTGCACTTGAGGTACAGATCAACCATGATCTTATAGAATGGCGGAACAGGTTCGAGAGTCTGAATAGCCTACTCCTGTTTCTGTGTTTCTACGGTCTGTTTCCATGCTGTGACATTCAATGGTACTGGGGCTACAATTCGCAGTAACATCTGGATTTTCTTCCCCTTGACAAGTGCCTACCAGCTGTTTGGCCCACAGTCCAGATTAACAGCTGCTTGACACCTAACAAAGGCACACAGTGCTACTGTACAAAGCAACACCGATCAGTTGTGAGTAAAACCCTGCTCGGGTTCGGCACACAAAGCGTCAGTAGAAGACTTTAATTGAGAAAGTGGTCACTGTGGTTCAATGAAGCAAAGAATCGATTCCCAGATACTTACATTTCTATTCCTCCTTGAGCTGGGTAGGTTTTATTTAAAAAAAGCGTCTTAACTTTGATGCATGTCTATTCCAATGCGTGAAAGAGAGATGCCAGCACTGGGCTTGCTAACCATTGTCTCCAGGGTAATTGCCACAACAGCAATGTTGCGTTCGGTTTCAATACAAGACCAATCTCATTAGCAACCCGCTGTGATCATTAAAAGGCTATTATATATCTGAAACAGCGTTACTCCAAAGGGAGGTAATACACATTAGAGTGAGCAATGTAGCGCGGAAACCTACAAACCTATTTCAAGCACTTTCCCTGACACACGTTCCTTACCTCTCCCAACTCCAGGGACAATTGTTGCACTGAGATCATTTAACCCAGCTCAGGGATTGAATGTGAGACCACTTCGGATCAGTAGAGCTCTGGCAGTGTGTTTTTTTGCCCCTGCGGACACATGAATATTGCAGATTTCTTATGGGATTTGCACAAAGATTGATCATACTGCCGTGTTTCGCCCACAAAATACACAGTCAATTCACTTTACAGTATATCCTGGGCAGCGCTTTGAGACGTCGCGAAGACGTGATAAGGCGCTTTATCAAATGCATGGATTACTATTATTATACTTTAAACACTAATTGGAAGTCCGTTGCATTAAATGGCTGTGCAACGTTGCTGCTTCTTGAAAGGCTAAGATTAAGTGCTCCCTGATGTTATCCGATATTTTGCTAACCTCTTATTAATTCGCGAAAGGAAATGTAGCATTAATAACATATTGGACTTTTGTTTTGATAACTCCCCATGCATTAGGCTAGTAATCAACTATCCCTGGCACTGAAATGCAAGCTGTAGTTGGCAGTTGCAATAGCCATCAGGAAAATCGTACAGTAAATGAACAACCCCAGAAAGGGGGAAATGTGCGAAAATATCCGTGGAAAAAAGAGTCTGTGGGAACCCCCAAAAATTAGCACAAGTCATAATTATGCTTTTTTTATTACATAGAAAGCAAGTGCAGCTGATTTCCGCCTGACAATACACAAGTGCCTGCAGCTCAGTGGTTAGAGCACTCGCCTCGCAAGCGAGAGTACGTGGGTTCGATTCCCGGCAGGCCGAAACATTGAGCAAGTTTCCTTACGCCACACGCCTCTGTTTAGCTAAAAGTAAGAGGAACCCGGTTGTTAGTCGATTGTTGGATCGCTTTTCCGGGGGATAAATAATTCCTTAAAAAAATAACGGGGACAGAGTTAACTTGAAACTCAGTCCTTTTGGTGCATTGAGTTGTGTCCGACAGTGCCATAATTGAACAGAACTGCGGAAAACATTAAAATATAAAGAACGAGTTATTTGAAGGACAGTCGTGATATATCACTTTAATACAAGGTCTGATTGTCAGCATCTGTGTTATTCATGCAGCAGTGAGTACATTCATGTTGCCTCTTCAATTATGGAACCCGTGGAAATGGTGTAACTACCCAATAAAAGATACAACTAAAATGAATCGGAAGGAAACCACACATGCTTCTGGAATGTTAAGTGGATTCCCCCGCACCCCCCCCCCACTCCCACACACCCCATCCCCCCCACAATTTCCCTTTGCAGCTGCTGAAAGCGCATCACCACAAAACAAAATCATTTCGCCTCTTTACTACCCGATCAGCCGCTTTTAAGCTTCCGAAGGCGTGAAAGAGAATATTAAACCCGATAAATTGCTCCACAGTAAAACACCGTAAAAGCTCCACTTCTCTTATTGAGCACTGAATTGGAGTTTTAAGTGAGACCAGTTTACCTGCCGCCCGGTCACCCTCCAAGCAACCGGCAAGAATCACTCTGTGCGAGCATTGAGCCCACATTGAGTACAATAACAGCCCTTGCATTTGATATGGCGCCTTATCACGTCTTTGAGTTGGAGGAGGGGAGGTTGTGGGTGGGTGGGGGGGGGGGCGGGGGTTGGGGGAGTGGTGTGGTGGGAGAGGGTGGTTGGAGGAGTGGGAGGATTAGGGTTGTTATAGCTGAGACCCCCCAAAGATACAACATCAAAAGTCAAAAGACTGGAAAATCAAAATGTATGTAAATCCCTTTGCATTGCTTGATAACAAGACGGCTTTTCGGAAGGATTCGTCCACTTATAAAACGGGGCTGTTCGATAAGAGGCCAGAATAGTTTACGCTTCTCATTCCCATGTTATTATTATCGAAAGTGGCTGTTAGGTAACCAGGGTTCTGAGTAATTTAGGTTCAAACAGAGACCGCCATGGTTTATGAAGGTTTATACACTCTATGTAGATCGTTTGTGTTTAATTGTAAATAAAGTACAAGGGAGGAATGTTCTAAAATGTCTTTCCTCTATACCGTTCTGACTCATTTTTTTTTTAAAAAATAGCAAAGCTTTGCAAAGCTCGAAGGCCACTTTTCCGGCCCGTCTACATCTCTTCATCATCCGAAAGAGGCACTTCACGTTTTAAATGTTCATGACTCGGATATTTTTCTTTCCCTTTTCGATAGAAAGGAAAATTCGCTGTATCAGAGGCAATCATCTTCACTGTCTATTGACGGACACAATCGGTATTTTGTGTTTGATGCCTCCACCAACCTGACCACCTTTCACTCTCTGTCACTGTCCCCTCTCCTGACTCCTCAGAGTTAAATCTGCACTTAAGAGGATTATTCCCAGCAACCAAGACATGAGCTCAGCTGAAACAAGAACGCCTCCGCTCCCAATTCATCGCTATATATAAAAAAAAATCTCAAGGCTTGAGCTTCTGGATTTAAATGCTTCACTCGGGGCTTCTCGGAGATAAAATCTCATGAGATTTTGCCTTTCAAAATGAGGACAAGAGGAGCTGCCAAATCCTGGGCTGTTTCCTGGGTTAAGGAGGATTATTGAAGCACGGTTTGAGAACCATGTCATGGTGTGTGTGTGTGTGTGTGTGTGTGAGGTCGACGTACTTTATTTCCTGACTGTACAGGGTGTTCACAAAGTCCTGTTTTCTGCAGTGCCCTGACCAACAACTGAAACACGTGGAAGAAGAACGAGATGATTGGATTCAGAAGTTCTTAGTTGTATTGAGTACTTTTTTTGTTGTTTAACTGATGTAGATTTCCAGGGGATTGGTGTGTGTGAGTGAGCGCTATCATTTTCATGGCAGAGAATGACCCATCGTCAAGTTCAGTGCGAAATCTTCCATAACGAGGATGGAGTGAGGAGGAAGCTACACTCGACTCATCTGCAACAGATCAATTAAAAATTAATTGTATGAAAAAAACAGGGAGGGGGTGGGGGTAACAGGACTGTGTGAACACTCTGTACAACTTGGGGGCTGGAGGAATGAGGTGTGGAATTGAAAATAGTTTACAAAAAGAACTTGATCGAGGATCTTGATCAGATAATCCCTCTCTAAAAAAATAAGCACCGTCGGAGAGGAAGGTTTTCAGGCAGGACTTGAAAGGGGGCAGAGAGGGGGCATAGCGAAGGGATTGAGAGAGAGTTTCGGGGCGCAGTGGCTGAAAGCGCGACCTCCGATGGTGGGACGGAGGGTGCGAGGGGCGAGCAGGAGGTCGGTGCCAGTCGAGTGGAGGCGCTGGTTGGTGGAGTGGAGAGTGAGGAGGCCTTGGCATTAATTCTGAAGGCGAGGAGTGAGAGGGTTCGGGAGAGTTGACCTCAGGGTGACGTTCAGGAGAACGAGGGCAAAACATCTGAAAGCTCATCCACGTATCAGGCTGAGATCAGTGGGTTATCTCACTCTCTGTCCTTTGGCCCAGAACTTGTCTTATTTCCTGCAATGGTTCTCAGTGAACAGAAAATGGGGAGTTTGATCGGGATACTTTGCCCCTTAACATTGTCCACTTGCAATTATCCAAACTTTTGAACTAAGGTCACTTTGTCAGACTGTCTCTCCTCAGTATAGTCCACTGCATTCAGTGCCTGTAAAGTAGTGTCAGGACCAGTACATTGGTGTACAGATAAACTCAACTTAACTATATCCAGCTGTCCTCTGTTATTTGTATGAGACAAGAACAAGCGAAACAGTGCTTAATTTATGTTCTGTTCTGTAGTCAGTGAACAACCACAGAGATGGTATCGAACGCTTTACGCAGCTATAATTTACACAATCGATATAAATCAAATCTACTTTATAACTTCTTTTCTTTCTCTTGGGAACGGGCTCCTTTCTAAAATTAAAAATGGAATCAGCTTATTGATTGCTGCAGAGTGCGTTTCTTTTTGAAAAGACTAGTTTTACCTGCGTTATAACAGCAACAACAACAAATTGCCTTTGCACAGCTCCGTTCATGTCAGGAGGACATCCCAAAGCGCTGGACAGTCAGGGATCCCCACCCAAGCTGGTGGTTGGGATCAAGAGAGGGTGAAGGACGGGCTGTTACTGAGCGACTAAATTGGAGAAACCCAGTTACAGATACTTTACATACAAGAAATGAACAGGATTTTGTTTGACTAATTGGTGGTCATGATTCACTCGCAAAGGAGCACCTTCTGTTGGCAATTTACTCACATCGGAAAAGCAATTGGCCTGATGGGAATGATTAAGCGATGCAGAGGTCATCTGTGTCTCTCGGGTGTGCTGTTCTGGTGTTGCTAATCACACTGGAGGAGAAAAATCTTTTAGTTTCTTTGAAGGGGATGGGTGGGGGGAGAGGACAAGGGAAGGCAGAAAGGGACCCCTCAGAGCTGAGCTGGCTCCGAGGTAACATGATCCAAGGGAACCTCTCTCTAGTTTGGATACTCTTAAGCATGGTGATGGGTCTCCACACGTGTCTGACACCCTAATGATGGACAAAAAGTAAAATCTGTACTAAGTGTTAGTAATATTGCACTGGGAATGAGATCGGAAGATGTTAATCATAGAATCGTAGAATATTATAGCACAGAAGGAGGCCATTCAGCCCGTCAAGCCTGTGCCGACTCGAGTAAGATCTGGTTGATATACAATCTTTTGTATCGAATATGCAGATGCAATTTTTTTAATACCTCACTGTCCACTGATTTCTGAAACATCCTCGACTCTTATTAATAATAATAGTAATCCTTGCATTTACAGCAACAGAATATGCTGTAAAGTGAATTGACTGTACATACTGTGGGCGAAACGTGGCAGCCAAAATCATACAGCAATGTCCCACAAACAGACGTGGACTGTGTGACCAAATTTTTTTTTGAATGGATCCTTACCCCTGAAAAAGTGATCCGCGAATTGGCTAACAACTAGGTTCCTACTTACTGCGAGGTGAACAGAGGCATGTGGAGTAAGGAAACTTGATCAACGTCTAAGCACATTTGCAAGTGAGAGACCTGAGTTCAATTCCAGGCAGAGGGCGAAACCTTGGGCAAGTTTCCTTACTCCACATAGAGCCTAATAATAATCCCTCCAAAACCAAAAACAATAATAAATTGGTCATTTTCAATCTACGACTGTTTGTGGGACATTGCTGTGCGCAATTGGCTGCCGCGTTCGCCCACAAATATACAGTCAATTCACTTTACAGTGTGTTCTGTGAAGCGCTTTGGGACGTCCTCCCGACGTGAAAAGCGCTATATCAAATGCAAGGATTATTATTATTATTATTATTATTATTTGCATGTTGCTATATAGTGAAGTCACCAAATAATGGTCACTCTGATTAAATTCTTGATTTAAATAAAATGTTTGCTAAAGTACTGATCAATTTCCCACCCATTCTTCTGCCTTAATTTAAGTAATAGCCATCTGCTTCCTTTAAGTCTACCTCAGATAACTGGACATTTGAAGGTTAATAGAATTGATTGCTTCCTGCAATGACATATTGCTTTCAAAAAGTGTTGATGCAAAGACACTTTCACAGGTGAACAAAGCCTCCAGATATTAGAAAGAGCTGCATTTCTCCATACGAGTCTCCAAGCACTGAGATAAACGTTATTCTTAACGTAAGATATGAGAAGCAGCCTTACTGAATCGAATGTAAATGGTTTGCGACCATCCACTGCCACTGCTATTAAGAGCTTTAACGTTTTAGTGAGCTATGCGTGTTCCATATCATGTGGCCACTAAATGGCTTTTATACAGAAATACAATATGATTTACATTTATATAGTGCCTTTCACCTCGGGAGGACATCTCAAAGTGGTGAAAACTGTTGGCAGAGCACCGGGCTGGGGGGTGGGAGCTGAAGTGAAGTTCAGAGGGGAAAGATTGACAATAGCAACAACAACAACTTGCATTTGTATGCGCCTCTCATGCAGGGAGGCGGCCCAGAGTGATTGATACTGGTGGATCATGAACAAGGTGAGGGAAGGAGAGCTAAGGTGGATCTGGTGTATACTGTATTATACAGTACGGTATTGTAGGTAAAGAGCGACAACCACAAGCAATGTTTAACACAAATCGTGAGGTCAACCTTGAAGGTAGGTATTTATACAACAACAACAGGGTGGGGGCAGAGTGGCAGAAGGCCCGGCTGACCGTGAGGCGGGGGGCGTGAAGCAGGCGGGAGCCCGCTGAGCGGAGGGAGTGAGCATGTTGGTAGGGAGCTAGAAGGTCACAGAGGTAGGGGGGAGCAAGATCAGGGAGGGCTTTGAAGTTGAGAACCACGGTCTAGAACTGCATCATCTGTGTGATGAAGCCAGTGGAGTTGGGCAAGGATGGGGGTGATAGGGTCACAGAGCCTGGTACTGGAGAGGACATGGGCTGCAGAGTTCTGGATGATCTGCAGCCTACAGAGGGAGGAATTGGAGAGACTGACAAGCAAGGAGTTTGCATCAAGCCTGGATGTTGTGAATACTGTGTATGAGGCTTTCGGCGGCCTGCAGTGTGAGAAAGTAGTGGAGCCGGGTAATGTTGCGGAGGTGGGGTAAGGCAGATTGGGTCATGGCATGGATGTGGGGTAGAAAGGACAGTTGAGGGTCAAACAAGACGCCAAGGTTCAGGACTGGTTTAGTAAGGTAGAGTGTACATCCATGGATGGTGATGCTGGCAGCACCTGAGGTTTGGAGGCGCTGACGGGAGCCAATCAGGAGGTCCTCGGTCTTATTGATGTTCAACTGTAGAAAGTTAGCTCTCATCCAGGACTTGTCTGACAGACATTCATCCAGGGGATTGAACAATTGTTGAACAAGATTTGGTGCAGCACCTATAATTGAAGCCTTTAATTCACTGGCATTAGCTTTTGTTTCCAGCCCTCATGGGATTTTAGCGTCATCTCATTAAAGGCTGCAATAGTTCTTGCAGACCAGAATTGGGTCATTAATGATGCGGATAACCTATCTTCCTTGTTAATGGCACTATTTCATATCCTGTTAGTGAATAAATGAAAGACAATCTTGTATATTAGAATAATAATAATCCTTGTGATATTGTGAGTGGGCGGTCTGTAAAACAAAAGTACAATTACATCTTGTAACTGAGTCGTGGGGTCCTGTAGCTCAGTGGTTAGAGCACTCGCTTTGCAAGCGGGAGACCCGAGTTCATTTCCAGGCAGAGGGCGAAACCTTGGACAAGTTTCCTTACACCACACACCTACTAATAATCCCTCCAAAACCAAAAATAATACTAAATTGGTTATTTTCAATCTACGACTGTTTGTGGGACATTGCTGTGCGCAATTGGCTGCCGCGTTCGCCCACAAATATGCAGTCAATTCACTTTACAGTGGCTTCTGTGAAGCGCTTTGGGACGTCCTCTCGACGTGAAAAGCGCTATACCAAATGCAAGGATTATTATTATTATTATTATTATTATTATTATATTAATAATAATAATATTGTGGATCTGACAATTGGTGTCCATTTTCCACTGAACAATTTAAGCCCATTGTTGAAAATGGCTATTAGACTTGAACGGCGGCTTCTCTCAAATCATGATTTACTATATTTCTTTTAATATACAGAAGAAAAAATGAGAATTTTGAGAAAACCTTCTTTGCGCTAGTTCTTGCAATTGAAACCCTTAGGACAAGATAACGCACTTCTGAAGGTTATCTTGAACTAATAGATTCGATCGAGTTTAAAATAATGATGAATTATTGCTCGGCTCATTAAGAAGATTGAAACTCGGGTCACAGAGTAATTTGTTATCTGTAGTGCTCTTAAAGTGGTAGTGTTGTAAGATGCAGAAATTGTCAAATAAGCAATTAACCCAACTAGTTATACACTGGCTGTGGAATCCTCCCTTGCCCCAGTCTCCAATTTGAGCCAAAAAAATCTACTGAACTTGAGTTCACTGACTTGTCGCTGTTGGTCAAGTCCCATGAATGATGAAAGCTCCATTAAATTGGACCAAGTTAGATGTAATTTGGAAGTTGTCCTGAGAACAGATGATCAATGACGTTAGTTTTTCCAATTAAAGCAAGCAAGTCTACATAATTGCGTGGGGGGGGGGAATGGGTGCGGAGGCAAAAACAAGAAAAGCAGAGATCCAATTTCAAACTGCAATTTAATTTGCCACCAGGAAATTGAACAAATCCAAACTGTGCAAGGTTTCTGCCTCACATATTCCAGAACCAGCACTGGGGGAAGGTCAGATGGAATATCAGAGGATTAAAATATTTGGTGAGGGCCTTTTTATTTTTATTGCATTTTTCTAAAAGTACCAGGGATGGCTGAAAGGCAAGGCCTCACATCCAACGAAAGCCTTCTCTTATTCTGTTCAAGTCAGAAGTTGTAAATGTGTTTCACTTCCCCACCACCGCCAGAGGTATTAGCTCAGTTTTATCATAATAATAGTAATCCTTGCAATCGATATAGAGCCTTATCACGTCTTCGAGACGTCTCAAAGCGATTCGGAGATTATATTGTCAAGTGAATTGATTGTGTGCAGTTTTCAATCCATACCATGTCCTGTTGACAGAAACCCTTCTCAAATTTATTGAAAGAAAACTTGGATAACTGGGCTTCTATTTGGATTGTAAATTATCTTGGGTCTTAAACTTCTGAGTTTTACTTGGGTGGGGGGGGGGGGGGAAATTTCACTGATCTCAGGTAAAAGCTACCTGGTAGGAAACCATTAGTTTGTGTGGGTCAAGGGTACAGGCTAAAGCAAGAACGCTTTTTAAATGTTAAATCCTATGCAATTTTCCTTGTTTGGATGTTTTATAGCGCTCTGAGACACTACCCTGTCTGGAGGGCGCTGTATAAATGCACGTTGTTGTTGCCTCATTCATGCTTTTGTCTCGCCTTCTTCGATCAATCAATCTCCAGTGTTCCTTTCGAGGATTAAACCTGGGTGTGTTTCGACCGGCTATCTGAAGATATATCTAGAGCTGTTTGCTCCTCGGGATGTGATTGCATGTCAGGTTGACTTGAACGGTCAACAAAAACAACTGGAGGCTGTAGCAGTAATAATAATGCCTACAGTAGAACTAGTATGAGCAAGATTGTGTGCGTGTGAGTGGGTACGTGATTGTGCAATTGTCTGCTGACACAATGGTCTTTGCAGCAGTTTTTATCAATAACCTTGGGAGAAATCTTAAAAGCTTTCGCATCAGCAAGTGGATTAAACTACGGACTGGGACTGGGGCTGGGACTGGGTGCTGACACTGTGTTTACAAAGGTTTGAATGTAATCCATACCTTCCCCCGCCCCCCCCCCCCCACCCACCCCCCACACACAACGACACACTCATTGAAAAGATTTGCGCTCATATCAGGGTGGGCAGCGAGGGAATGGAAAGAAAGGATTTTTCAGGCTGATTTTGAAACACATTGTCAGCGAGAGTTCTTGTTTGTTTTCTGTGACTGGCACGATTTGGCTGCAGCTATTGGGAGCTCTATTCTACAGCACTGATGTCTCTTACTTTAATGAGCACAAAGAAAGTAAAGATGCCAGATGTTTACAGAAGCGGAGCAAGCTGCATCTGTGTGTGTGTGTGTGTGCGTGCGTGCGTGCAGATTACAACAAGTTGGCAATGAGTCTCCGCAGATCTGGGAGTGACCCATTCATCCATCAGAGTTGCACTGGTTTCTCAGTGGTTTCAAGCTTTGAAAGTTGTGGGTACAGCGTTCCCAAACTTAAACAGCTGAAGTTAACTAACGCAGGAAGAAACATTGCTTTTTTTTTTTGGCCTGCCCTTTAGCATTCTGAGAGTTGAATTGTAATTTATGGGTGGCATGTTGTAAGGCAGTAAAACATGGCACGATTGATGGTGCTGCCTCAAGTAATTTATCAACGGCATCTCAACCTTGATTTGTGCCTTTCTTTGTGTGTTATTGACGGTGTCCGTGGGACAATGAGAGGCCGCAAGATCCTGCACTTAACCCAAACGCATTCGTTCGCAAGTTGCTGAACATCGAGGATCAGTTCTATTTTTCCGTTCCATGTTTCGCCCACAAAATACGCAGGCAGTACTTGACAGTATATCCTGCGAAGCGCTTTGAGACGTCTCGATGATGTGATAAGGCGCTACATATCAAACACAAGGATTATTATTATTACTACTTGTAAGTTTTAAAAATATATAGTAATCCTTGCATTTGATATAGCGCCTTATTGTGTTTTTCAGACGTCTCAAAGTGCTCACAGAATATATTGTGAAGTGAATTGACTGTGTATTGTGTGGCAAAATGCAGCAGCCAATTGCACACAGTTCAGTGGTTGTAGCTCAGTGGTTAGAGCACTCGCCTTGCAAGCGAGACATCTGGGTTCAATTCCATGCACGACGAAACCTTGGGCAAGTTTCCTTACTCCACACAGAGCCTAATAATAATCCCTCCAAAACCAAACAATAATAAATTGGTCATTTTCAATGCACGACTGTTTGTGGGACATTGCTGTGCGCAATTGGCTGCCGCGTTCGCCCACAAATATACGGTCAATTCACTTTACAGTATATTCTGTGAAGCGCTTTGAGATGTCTAGAAGACGTGAAAAGTGCTACATCAAATGCAAAGATTATTATTACAAGTGTCCCACAAACAGTCGTGGATTGAGTGAACAATTTTTTTGGAAGGAATTATTATGCCTGGAAATTGATCCGCCAATTGACTCATTCTGCCCGATAAACAGGTGTGTGGAGTGTGGAAACTTGCCCAACATTTCGCCCTGCCCGGGAATCAAACCCAGGTCTTCTCGCTTGCGAGGCGAGTGCTCTAACCACGAAGCCACAGGATTCCAGTTTGTCAGACACTCAGGAATACCCTTGGTTCTCTGCATTCCAAGAACATCCTTTTACATGTGTTTGTTGTTTTATTTTGCTTGGTGCCTATCATGCTGCTAATGGCAAAACTCAGGAAGATATATTCAACAACAAATTGCATTTATATAGTACCTCTCATATACTTGTGTATGCATATATATATATATATTTTAAACCTTTGATTCTAAATAGTCAATTAATGATACAGATTCGACTTTGTTTCTCTTGAACAGGATTCACGGCTGAAATATAACGTGATTAAAATCTTGGCATTGTGGAGGTAACAAATAAACTGAACGCTCCTCTCTTGTACCAGAAAGCAGGGTCTGATTTAAAACCCGTTGCTCTTCGCCTTTGTCTGCTTCTTGCCTTTCAAGTGTGCCATGCAGTGCAGCCTGGCACTGAGCCAAACTGTGCTCAGTGTCTGAGCTTTGCTCATGAACAGGAGGCTTGTGAAGAATAGGATTGAATTGCTCCCACGATTATTTAATAAAGATGCATAGTAGCCCCCGTCCTCTCCTTGCAGCAATTAGGCAGAATGGTTTCTTGTAGAAAATTGCACATTTTTATTTTAAAAAATCAAGTATTTCTGCCCATACATAATAATAATTATGATGAATAATAATAAATCCTTGCATTTCATATTGCACCTCTAACATCGTAAGGTCTCGCATCATTTCACAAGGTGACTGCTGCTGCCCACAAAATACACAGGCGATTCACTTTACGGTATATTCTGTGAAGCGCTTTGAGACGTCTCGAAGATGTGATAAGGTGCTATATCAAACACAAGGAGTATTATTATTATAAGTGTAGTGACTGTATTTTTCAGATAGCTAAATAAGAAAAGCAGAGTGAGCTGGATTTGTGTTTGTGTGTATGTGTCCAGATTACAAGAAACTGGCAGTGCATCAGAACTGCCTCCACATTACCCGATACTGATTTTAAAAAAAATCTTAGGGGAGGATGTTGAAAACGCTTCACGGGATTTTACAATAAAGTGTCCTGATTGTGTATTTTGTAGGCAAACACTGTATGCCTTCAATAACATTACCACAATCACACTTTAAATTCTGTCTCACAGCTAAATCTTTAGATTAATCACTCTCAACTAATCACTCACAGTTAATGCATTTGCTACGGCTATTTGCTTTTTTTTGCACATGCTTATCAACCATGTTAAATTGCAAGTGTAAAGTGAAAGTGAAGCCAACACAGGGAGTGAAAAAGTTACAGATTGTGTCCTTAAGTCCACGACTGTTTGTGGGGACGCCTCTGTGTGCAATTGGCTGCCGCGTTTCGCCCACAAAGCACAGTCAATACACTTTACAGTATATTCTGTGAAGCGCTTTGAGACGTCTCGAAGACCTGATAAGGTGCTATGTTAAATACAAGGATTATTATTGTTAAATCTACGTTTCAACTACTGGAGAATCTCGATTAACAGGCACGTAACCGTATTGTTGATCGCCAACAAAATACACAGTCACTCCATTTCACGTAAATCCTGTGAAGCACTTTGAGATATCTTGAGGACATGTTAAAAGCTCTGCATCAAATGCAAGGATTATTGTATCATCGTTTCCCTGACTGACGGCTTCAAAAAGCTGTTGTGGAGATGATTCGGAACGCAACTTGGACAGATCTTGTTACTGTTTCACTGACACTGAATGTTGTTAACTGCTACCCGCTGTGTGGCACTCGGAATCTCTTTAGCAGTGCAGAAACATATCGGGTTCCAATCCCCGGTGCTAACGCCAGTTCCAGGATTTTCAAGTCGTGCCCCTTCTGGTGGGGGGAAGCTCAGACAAATTCACGCTCAGCATTTCACTGCCAGCGACAAGCTCGCTTTGGCGAGGCACCTCTGATGATCTGTGTGGGTTTTTTTTTACCCACACGCACAGATGTAAGGCTAGCACTACAGTGCTGTTCTCCAATTGTAGGCAGGAAATTAAGATTAAACAGATGGACTGTGGTTTCTCCTTGTAGTGAGGGGTTCTGACATTTAACGTAACTGGGGACCCGAGGGCTGGGGGTGGGTGGTGGCGGTTGGCGGGGGGGGATGGCCTGATGGGAGGAAGAGACCAGTTGGAAGTGGCTACTTTTGCCAATCTCTCTCCATGTGAGACTGAGTCTGGCTTGATCTTTGCTGGTTGCAACAGATGCAGTATTTAGCACTTCTGCACAACTGTGCTCCTTCCACTTCAGTTCATGCGCTCGGTTGGAATTAAATTGCAAAGCTGACGTGATTTTTTATATATATATATATATATCTGGATGGCACTGAAGAGTCTAGTTCATTTGTTTTAAGCAATTATGCCGGAGTGATGGGAATCGTCTGATGAGCAGTTAACCTCACTTCAGAGGTGAGGGATTTTGCACTGAACTCAACCCAGAGTATTTAATCATTGCGCTGCTTCCACTGAACGGCTCAGTGCGATGTTACGTTGAGAACAAAGGCACGTGAGGAAGGGCCCGGGTTCCACGTTTGATCGGGGGTTCGCGGGTTGATCGCCCTTGAGCTAGTGGGGTGGGGGGAAGTGGGGAAGAGAGGGGCTGCAGTTTATTTTTACCATTGTGTTTTGTTGGGGGTAAATGGATAAAGCTTCTTATCAGTGATCCCAGCTGGTAGGTTCATGTGTGAGTGACAGTACTTAGCTGAGATCAATCAGATGGCCTGTCAACACAATACATGAAGGAAAACCATCTGAGTGAGATATTGGAGGTTTGCTGACACCCATCGAACCATGCTCTAGCACACTCCTTCCAGAGGGCGAAGGGAATAGAGGGGTTGAAAGCTTATGTGGAGAATAAACACCGGCGCAGACTAGTTGGGCTGAACGGCCTGTATGTTTTGCTCACAAAATATGCCGTCGATTCACTTTACAGTATATTCTGTGAAGCGCTTTGAGACATCTCAAAGACATGATAAGGCGTTGTATCAAATGCAAGGATTATTATTATTGCTATTTCCGTGCTGTGTCAATCTGTGTCCTAATTCTGGGAAATCGGAATTAAATGAATGACAAGAGTTGCAGGTGGTGCGGGGTTTTGTGCTCGGAAGCGGGGTAACTGAGTGCACTTTTCCCAAGGACAGCAGAAGAGGTGTGTGTGTGTGTGTGTGGTGGGGTGAATGCTTTACTTTGTGAGGAATTTCAATGAAAACCACACGTCAATTGTACAGAGGTGGTCAGTTTGTTCTTGATCTGCTATCTTGCTAGCCTCGGGCATCCCCTTGATGAATGGCTCTGCAAAGGAACAATGAGAGCGCGACAAAGTCTGGCACGAGTTTTGTGTAAAGGCTCCTCCCGAAGGGAAAGACTGCAGGGATCTGAAAAAACAAGTGAAGGAAGTAAAGGAGCTAATTGTTAGTTCAGTGTGAGTTGGAACAGAGCGATGGGGACGAAGGGATCTAGTCACATCAACTGGAGCAATCTGTAGAGTTAATCGTGACTCTATTCCTGTGGATTCACGGATTTGGCCCTTCACCTATTTTCCCAATGAGACAAAAGTCGGAATAGTAGCTCTCTACGTGTATACAGCGCCTTTTGCTTAAAAGGAAACAAAAGCCTTTGTGCTCGCTCTGTAGAATGAGATTAATTCGAAATGAAGTGAACGCTATTATCTTGGCAAATGTGTTCAGCCAATCAATCTGCACGGCAAATAACAATAATGAGACGACTGGTGAATTTAATTTTGAATCAGGAGATGAGGAGGAAATATGATCAGGAATGAGAGGAAGGGGGAACTTATTATAATAATAATTGATAAAGCGCCTTATCACATTTTCGAGCATTTCACAGAATATACCGTAAAGTGTAGTGACTGTATTTTGTGAGCGAAACTTCACATTTCTTTCAAATCACGGAGGCAATTAATGACTTGATCAGAAAAAAAACAGCAATCGCCTGAGACGGAATTTTTTTTGGATACACGTTTAGATAAAGTGAGCCGTTAAAGATAAACAGAACAGAAGATAAGGCTTCTGAGTTAATAATAATAATAATAATAATAAAGAATCCTTGCATTTGATATAGGCGCCTTATCACGTCATTGAGATGCCTCAAAGTGCTTCACAGAATATATTGTAAGGTGAATTGACTGTGTATTTCATGGGCGAAGATTTTAGTCAATGGCAACCATCACCCCAAACGGTATTCTGTGGCTTAACTTTAACTTTAGCCAGCCTAAGGCGAGTGACCTTGGAAACCGAGGAGCCACAGGGATGTGGGGTTAATGCTGAATAAACACAGTTACAAGCATTAAGCAAACAGTGAAGGATTTATTACACGATTGAAACGTTTCGAGTATCTGCCAGAGGTCATGCAGGAATTAAGTAAAATCAATATCCACACTTCGGATTGTTAACTGATACAAAATAAATCTATTCCTGTTGCAATATCCCCTGTGAATTTCTGCTTCAAACTCCCTAAAGTCTTGCAATGCGCTGTCTGTTTTTTTTCCGAGGGGAAATCCAAATCTTTCAACGCTTGTATTTGTGCTGGGGGAGCAAGGCTGCATTGTTTGAGCTGCCGTTAAGTGATGAGACATTAAACTGAGCTCCCGTCTGCCTGTTCAGGTGAACATTAAAAGATCCCGTGGTGCTGTTTATTGAAAATAATTTCTGCCAATAGCCTGGGCAATGATCCTTTAGGAAAAAAAATCGATCGTTTACCTCCTGGCTGTTTGTGGGATATTGCTCTGTGTAAACTTGCTGATGCATTTGCTTACAAAATGCACAGTCACTACGCTTTACAGTGCATCCTTGTGAAGTTCTTTGAGACATCCTCCTGCCATGAAAAGCACTGTATCAATTGCAAAGATTACAACGCTGGTTATTATTATTTGTGCGAGGTACAGTTTCCATTTGCTATTTTAATAATAATGATGAATAATAATCCTTGCATTTATTTTAGCGCATTATCACGTCTTCAAGTCATCTCAATGCCCTTCGGAGAACATACTGTAAAGCGGACTGACTGCATATTTTGTGGGCGAAATTTTCACAGGAACTCAAAGCAAATTCTCGATTCCTCTCCCTCTTTCCACTGGCTGAGACGCTGAGCGCTGGGGCAATCGTGGGCGAAATTTTAACATTGCGTTCGCTCCCTTGCGAAGTGTGTGAGATGTCGTTTGCAAATTGACGCCAAACCGACATGATGGGCTGGTTCGAACCGTTTAGATTGTTTCACGTTTATCGCTCATGTTCTTGAATGGGTCGTGTACGAGGGCGGGTGACACGTCAGCCTCAGACTCCTTTGGGTAAGGACGATGCAGGCATGGTTCAATTCACTGCTAAACGGTCTAGTTGTCAACTCAGCTGGTAAGGTGCTACAATTGACCTTTGGGTCAATGGCTATGTAAAGTATAATCAGCTGGAGGGGTAGGGCTTGCTCCTATTTGCTATCCAGTGACCCCTGCTGGAAGTACTTAATACTAAAGTGCTTCCCAAGATTGATAACAATCCTTGCATCTGCTGTAAGGTGCACCGACTGCGTGTTTTGTAGGCGAACGTGGCAGTCAATGTCCGCCCATCGGTGACCGAGAAGCAGCCGTGAAGTGAATGACGACGGCAATAACAGCAAATTGCATTTGGAGAGCGCCTTTCAGATCGGGAGGGTGTCCCAAACCGCTGAACAGTCAGGGATTTGGAGCCTGAAGTAAAATGACTGTTGGCCAGGAGAAACTCTCTTTTTCTCTCTCTCTCTCTCTCTCTCTGAATAGCCTGTGGAATCTTTGACGTCCACCTGAACACCCAGATGGGACCTTGGTTTAACTTGTCATCCAAAATACGGCACCAACAATAATGTGGCGCTCCCCCCACACTCCCACTAATGTTGCAAAAGTCAAAGTCCATGATGTCGAGCTTGAACCCATAACCTTCACTGTGAGTTTCCTCCCCATCAAAAATGCCCCAGGACAGATGTATATTACCCGTCGGTCATATAGTGGAGTCTTGCAGTTCAGTGGTTAGAGCACTCGCCTCCCAAGCGAGAAGACCTGGGTTCGATTCCCGGCAGGGCGAAAGGTTGGGCAAGTTCCCTTTCTCCATATGGTTTACCTGGCAGTTAGCAGGTACCCGGTTGTTAGTCGATTGGTGGATCGCTTTACCGGGGACAGTAATCCTTTTTTTAAAAAAATTGGGTCACTCAAACCATGACTGTTTGTGGGACACTGCTGTGCGCAATTGGCTGCCACGTTTCTCCCGCAAAGCGCTTTGAGACGTCTCGACGATGTGATAAGGCACTATATCAAATGCAAGGATTATTATTATTATCTGAAAGAGTAAAATGGCTTAACATCTCCGCCATTGTCCTCAGTAAGAACTGAAGCGATGGGTACTGAAATGTGCGTGTACGTGTTTGTAGGCAGAGTAAGAGAGAGGGGGATGAGTGGGATGTAAAAAGAGGAAGCTCAGACGGTTATTACAAGGAAGTTAAGTAAATTTGTTGACCAGTAACAGTTTGCAAAATGTTCTTATCCAGAAAAAAAATTGATGTTCTGAAATGAAACCAAACAGGAAAAATGTGTGCAAATTCAGGAAACGAGGAAAAATAGCAGACTTGAAGGATGGAATGAGGGAAAGGGAGGTGACGGCTATGATTTGAAGGCCTTAAAGTCACATTTTGTGGCGAGTTCTGAAGGCTATAAGGGCTCCCTTTGCAAAGGATAAGATAGTAAATCTCTGCATTGCTGACAGTGTTGCTCTTGACGGGCACAGTCTGACTTTGTTTCCAATGCTTGAAACCTCAAAACCATAAAGAAGATTTTTTTTGTTCCCCTTCCGTCCTTTTAGATGCAAAGAAATTAGTTGTAGTTAAGGTTCTGTGTTGATTTTTTAAATATATATATATATACAGATATATATTAGCAGAGAGAAACAGAAAAATAACCACAGGCCATAATTGTGATCTTTTTGTCTGAGTTTAAATCTTGATAATGGAAAGTAAGTGTGTTCGCTGTGAGTCATTAGTTGGTGATGTCAGGGCAGGTAATTGGACTTGAGGTACAGATTATACAAAATGTTGGGACAGGCTCGATGAGCTGAACATCCATCTATGTTTCTACATATCACGTCATTGAGACGTTTCAAAGCTCTTCACAGGATATACTATAACGTGAATTGACTGTCTATTTTGTGGACAAAACGCAACGGCCAATTGCACACAGCAGCGTCCCCACAAACAGATTTTTTTTTAAGACGCAGTGTACTTTCAGCATTTCTGCTCGGTTTCAAGACTTGCTGCCTCTGGGTGCGTTTTTTTTTAAAATTCCGCTGTCGTCTCAAAGCGCTTCAACAGAATATGTTGCAAAGCGCATTGACTGCGTATTTTTTGGGTGAAAAGCAGCGGCCCATCTCTCCTTACCTGTACATGTGCTGTAAACTAAAGCAGATGGACGCAGCTTACTGCAGAGAGTTCTAAGCAGTCCCTTGATCTGCAACTCGCACACCGCTGATTGATGGCATCCCGGGAACAGACCCACACTCTGTCTGGAGACAATCCAAGATCCAGGGCTCTGGTACTGTTTATGTAAGGAGTCTGGCCGTGAAGCGACTGTATGTCTAAGCTGGGGTTGAACACTCCATATAAAGGGGTTTAACTTAGTTCCTGGAAAAAAGAACACAGTTGCTCACACAGTTCAAGTCAGTGTCCAGCTAAGGTACAATGCACATCCTCAGCTGAATAGAGAGTGAAACTTCATTATAAAGCTATTGGTGTCGCTCTCCATTCAGCCTGTATGTAGCTAGTCCGAACGAGAACCGGTTTAGAGGGTCCTGTGTCACACGTCCGGTAGCAGGTAAGCAGTGCGGGGGGGGGGGGGGGAGAGAGAATGCACATTTCATTCCCGACACGGTAATTTGCATGTGTGAGTGGTGTAGGTGGAACTCTGTTGAGTTTGGATCCTCTTAAAGAGCACAGTGATGGGATTCCGCATGTGCCGGACAAAAAAAAATCTGCACATGGTGGAACGTTTGGACTACATAATAATAATCCTTGCCTTTGACATATATAGTACCTTTCCCATCTCAAATCGCTTCACCGCATTTACTGCAGAATGTAACGACTGTGTGTATCTTGTAGGTGAACGCAGCAGGCAATTTGTGTAGCAGCCATTGCCCCCCGCCAACCCCCCCCCCGCCACAAACAGCCGTTAAACAGACAAGGCATCTGAATCAATCACCAGTTTGGGCAACACTGAAGTCGCAAGGGAGAAGAAGCAAATTAAGCAATTCGATTCGAATCTCGTTTTTAATTGCAAATTAATTGAATTTAATTGAATTTGAACTTGGTGGCATTACCCATAAACAAAGACACCCGTTCCCGAAAGGGGAATCGCGTCTTTAACTCCGACCTAAAATGGATCGGGACCTGATCGCGGTGGGAAAAACAAGCTCTCGGTTGTGAGTAAACGTGAGCATCTCTCCTCCACTTATTGGTTGAGGATAAGAATAACAATAATAATCCTTGCATTTGATATAGGGCCTAATCATGTCTTCGAGACGCCTCAAAGTGCTTCACAGTATATACTGTGAAGTGTAATGGCTGTGTATTTGGTGGACGAAACCCTGCAGCCAATTGCGCACAACTGTGTCCCACAAACAGTCGTGGATTGAAGTGACCAGTTTTATTATTTCTTTAGAAGGAATTATTACCCCCGGAAAACCGATCCGCGAATCAACTAACAATTGGGTTCCTACTTACCGCTGGGTAAACAGGCGTGTGGAGTAAGGAAACTTGCCCAACATTTCGTCCTGCCTGGGAATCGAACTCAGTGCTCTAACCACTGAGCTACAAGATGCCGGATAAGAACAAAGTTGAGGCATTAATAATAATCCTTGCATTTGATGTAGCGCCTCATCACGTCTTCGAGACGCTTCAAAGCGCTTCACAGAATATAATGTAAAGTGAGTTGACTTGTTTTTTTTGTGTGCGAATCGTTCCTGGAGAATGAAAATGGTGTCGGTGTATTGTCGAGAACGTACAGCACCTCTTTGGTCTCGCCTGCGTGCAGCTGGTCTGAAAATGCGAAACATAAATGTTATTTTCTGAGCGCTCTTAAATGTTACAGTAGTAAAATTCAGAAATACTATTGAGATCGCCAACCATTTGCCTCCAGCTGTGACTCTTGACAGCTGATGTATGTTCTGAACCAGTCAAGCAAAATCAAATAAATGTGTGCAACATTCCTGCCACTTGCTCGCTTAAACATACTAATTTAGGATTATTACAAACACATGAAAAAGATTAAAGAGATCAGGGCTCCTTTATTTTTAATCAAAAAGAAAAATATGGATCACATCAGAAGGCAGAGTCGTCAGTATCACAGCAGTAGCCTTGTACTGTCCGCATTAAACTACATTTACTGCATTCATACTTAATGTTATGGCCAAAGAATATTAATATTTCTTCTATCTCCACTGGTTGCTTGGGGGAACGTATTGGCTAAATTTACGCAGAGAATTCTGGATTTGACAAATGCCTCGGTTAAGCTGTATTTTTAGGATCCATTTGGTTCAGTTTCCACGTCAAATGAATGCTGAGCTGCAATATCGTCAACTGTCTTTAAGTGACATCAATCCAATTTTGGCTTCAGAATCAAATCGAAGCTGTCAAACTCATGGTTCTTCTTAAAGTTCTCTTAGTTCAGAATGTTCAGGACAATTTGTACTCCCAGCTCTTGTGTTTTTTTAATATATATATATATATACACAGTATTATATATATATTAATTTGTGTGGAGTAATTCAAGTATAATTCTACACAACTCTCCCGAATTTCTAGTAACAATAATCCTTACATTTGATTTAGTGCCTTTCATGTCGAGATGATATCCTAAAGTGCTTCACAGGGTTTTACCGTCTTCTTTGGTGAAGCACCTTAGCCAAATGAGGGAGATAGCAACAACTCGTGGTCGGGTCCCAGAGCGCTAATCTCCTGGAAAGATTAAATTCAGCGCACTGATTATAAATGTCGAGAGAAAAAAATACCTTTTTTTTCTGCTTCACACCCTACCTGTTGAAACCCTGGTGAAACAAAAGTTTCAATCCATCCATTGATTTCCCCGCCACTCGCTCCATGTAATCCCAGTAAGTAGCATTTCTGTCCAGTCCAGGTAACAGTGGAGGACGGAGTTTATTGAGGGAGAAAGAGTTGACAACTCGAGAGTGACCTGTTTAGATTCTTGTTCTTGAGTGTTGCAGACCCTTGACTGGTTCAGATCATACCTCTCACACCGCCTTCACTTCCTCGCCACAAACTGTTTATCCTCTAACCTCTGCCCCATCTATTCCTCAGGATTTTGTCCATCGTCCGTCCCCTCCTCTTCGACATCTACATGCTCCCTCTTGGTGACATCATCCGCAGACATGGGGTCAACTTCCACATGTATGTGGATGACACCCAACTGTATCTCTCTGCCTCCACCCTTGACTCCAGGATCCACTGTTGTCCTGACAGAATGTCTGTCAGACGTCAAGTCCTGGATGAGAGCTAACTTTCTTCAGTTGAACGTCAACAAGACCAAGGCCTTCCTGATTGACTCCCGTCAGCGCCTCCAAACCTCAGGCGCTGACAGCATCACCATCCATGGTTGCACACTCCACCTCACTGAGCCAGTGCCAAACCTTGGGGTCTTGTTTAACCCTCAACTATCCTTTCTACCCCACATCCGTGCCATGACCCGCTCCACTTTCCCCCACATCGCCCGGCTCCACTACTGTCTCACACCGCAGGCCACCAAAACACTCATACACACCTTCATTACATCGAGGCTCGACTACACGAACTCTTTGCTTGTCGGCCTCCCCAACTCCTACCTCCACAGGCTGCAGATCATCCAGAACTCTGCAGCCCGTGTCCTCTCCCGCACCGGGCTCCTCGACCCTATCACTCCCATCCTCGCCCGACTCCACTGGCTTCCCATCATACAGAAGATACAGTTCAAGATCCTGGTCCTCACCTTTAAAGCCCTCCACGGTCTTGCTCCCCCCCACCTCTGCAATGTCCTAACCCCCTACCATCATGCTCGCTCTCTCCACTCAGCGAGCTCCGGCCTGCTTCATCTCCCCCGCCTCTCTCGCTCCACTATTGGCGGGTAGGCCTTCTGCCCCCACTCTCTGGAACTCCATCCCACAGTCCCTCCACCTCGCCCCCTCTCTCGTCACCTTCAAGATCCATCTCAAGACCCTCCTCTTCGACCGTGCTTTCAATCTTGCTGCCTCCCCGCCTGCCCTCCACCCTCCCTCGCCCCGACCCCCAGCTCAGGTCCATAACTCTATCTGTCCAGCACCTTGGGACGTCCTCCCGATGTGAAAGGCCCTATACAAATGCAATTTTGTTGTCGTTTGTGATACTACTTACACGCAACAAAAGTTTTTTTTTCTTTTGTCCTGGGAGTTTATCTCTCTCTCTCTCTCTCTCTCTCTCCAGTTTGGGTGCACATATAATCTCTCAAAAACAGCTGATATCTTAACCCTGCGAATATTTGTCAAGGGCAAAGTTCTGTATGCTCTCAGCTCCTGCACAGTGACCCTGAAAACAAAAAAAATACTCGAACAGTCGTGAATCACAGCAAACAATTCAAATAAATGATAAGAAGACACTTTTAAATAACTTGTACCTCACTCCTCCTGTTCTCTCCCAGTTTCCCTTCGTGCCCTGGCACCTCCCTGAACTGCTTACTCCCCACCCCACCACCCGCTACCTCCGCTCGGCTGGTTCCTGCTTGTCCCTCGTCCCCTTCGCTCCATGATTGGCGACTGTGCCTTCAGGCGTGAGGCCCCAAAAGTCGGGAACTCTCTCCCTCAATCCCTCCGCCTTGTCCCTGCCTCGCCACCTTCAAATCCTGCCTAACGACCTTCCTTTTTGATGGTGCTTACGGTCACTTCCCCCTCTGGCTCGTTGTCAGACTCCGCCACTGTCAAGCGCTCCAGGATGCTACCTCGCGTGAAGGGCGTTATGTAAATGCAAGTTGTTGTTGTGTGTGTGTGGGGGTGGTGGGGGGAGTAATTGTGTGTTTTATAGCTATGCAGTAGATAGATCTGTGTACTTGGAAAAGTTTGCAAAGACAAAGATTACATCCATCCTTTGGATAAGACGTTGAATCGAGTTTCCCACTGCCTGTTCAGGTGGAGGTTAAAGATCCCAGGTGTCCTGGCCAACAAATCCCCCAAATAAAATTGGTCGCTCACTCTCTGGTTGTTTGCAGGACATTGCTGTGCACATTTCAGCCACAAAATACAGTCAGTCCACTTTACAGTGTGTTCCGTGAAGCGCTTTGAGACGTCTTGAAGATTTGATAAGGCGCAAAATGAAATGCAAGGATTACAAAGATAATAATGACAAATAATGATAATCCTTGCATTTGATATAGTGCCTAATCGAGTCTTTGTCTTTGCAAACCTTTCAAAGCATGCAAATCTAAGGGTTATTGGAGTTGGGTGTGGGTGTGTGTGTGTGTGTGTGTGTGTGTGTTGGGGGAGGTGGGAGGGGGAAGGGAGGTGAGAGTTGGGGGCCTGCCATCAAGCATGCTTTTGAGGTCATTCACAAATCAAGCGTGCGGTGTTTAATCTGTCTCAGGCATTCAGGTCACGGGTTATCAAACCAGAACGATGTAGTCTGCAGAAACGGCGTGCACGTGCGCAAATTGCATTTCTTTTGGCACTGCGCACCACTTGAATATTCATGAATGGAACCGTTTCCTATGTAGTTGTGCCAAGACATTGTAGATTAAGATAGGTTGCCTCCACCTCTTTGCAATTGAAAACGCCCCAGGGCACTGAGCTCTCCCCAGCAGTGAAGCATCACAGTCGCGGTTTGGGAAAGATGTTAAAAGTCCGATCGCGGTATTCCGAGCCTCGTTGTAAATCCTGGGCCGTGTAGTTGCCTGGTTTATTTTCTTCTTCTCTTCCATACTAAAAATGCTTCGGAGACATTCCAGCGACACAAGGCTAATTAACCCTTGAGACCTCGTCTAATAATGTTGGCTTAAAATAAAAATTACAAAGCTCGCGGGTTAAAGACGTTTTTACAGGTCACCGAAACTCATCTGTTTGGATCTCTTTCGCATCAACAACAACAGCAACAGCAACAAATTACATTTCACGTCGGGAGGACGTCCCAAGGCGCTGGACGATCGGGGTTATGGATCCGAGCTGGGGGTTGGGATCAGGTGGGGTGGTGGCAGGGAGGGGAAGGAGGGTGACCGAAGGTGCAGTCAAACAGTAGGATCTCAAGAGAAATTTTTTAAAATAATAATCCTTTCATTTGAATAGCGCCTTATCACGTCGTTGAGACGTCTCCGTCTCCCTTCTCCCGCACTCCAGATAGGTAAGGTGTTGTTTACTCTGCCTGTAGATGATGTATGGTGCTTATTAGAAGTTAAAAGGCTGTGCTGTGGGAGTTGCCTGTGTGCAGGTTTGCGGACTTCAATCAATTTCAATTCGAACTGACTGACTTACTGCCAGCATTGGTTTTTTTACAGCAAGCACTGTACTTGCATGTCGTAGGTTTGCTGCCGTCCTTCCCCTTAATTATTTAACTTGTTCTTAATGATTCCGACAGCGAAACACTCTTCTTACTGCCAGTCATTAAACCAGGAGAAGCGATGAGAGGAAAAGAAGGGGGGAAGAGTAGAGGGGAGTAAGACAACTCCTCCCCCCCAACCCCTCCCCGATTGGTGGCCAGGACACACTCGGAGGTACACTCTCCTCTTTTCAAATAGCGCTGTGGGATCTTTAACATCCACCCGAACTGGCCGAAGGGACCTTGGCTAACATCTCATCTGAAAGGCCGGCACCTCCAACAGTGCATGGCTGCCCTCTTTCCTCCCCCTCCCCCAAGCACAGCGTCTTGGAGCGCTTAACGGGGGAGGGGTAGGGCTTGATGCTGAGCTCGGAGATCGGGAAGGTGACCGTAAGTGCATTCAGGGTAAGTAATGGTCAGCTCATGCCCAACCTCCTCCCCCTCCCCCATGATTGTAGCCTCCAAACAATCGTACGATGATTTGGGGTGAGGCCCCGGTGATTGTAGCTCAGCAAGCGTCGACTCTGTGAGGAGAGGAGAAACTTGGTGGGGAGGGGGGAGTCTTCATCTTAACTGAATAAATGTGCCTCACTGTACATGGAGTCCTGTAGCTCAGTGGTTAGAACGTTCGCCTCGCAAGCGAGAGACTTGGGTTGTATTCCCGGCAGGGCGAAGTATTGGGCAAGCTTCCTTACTCCACACGTCTCCGTTTACCCAGCAGTAAGTAGGAACCCGGTTGTTGATCGATTGTCGGATCGCTTTTCCGGAGGTTATAATTCCTTCAAAATAAATGTTTTAAAGATAATTTGGTCACTCGATCCACGAATGTTTGTGGGACGCTGCTGTGCGCAATTGGCTGTCATGCTTTACCCATAAAATATTTACAGTCAGTTCAGTTTACAGCATGTTCCGGGAAGCGCTTTGAGACGTCTCAAAGATGTAATAAGGCGCTATATCAAATGCAAGGATTATTATTATTATTATAAGTTACACTAATCACAGTGGCTGGGCAGAGCTCAGTGTGACAATTATGGATGGCCACTCAATCATGTTACTGATGGTTGCGTGATGCTGTGTGACAAGTGGCAAAATAGAAGGAGTTGTGATTTGTTGGGAGAGGGGGGGGAGGAGGAGGAGAAGGAGGAGGGGAGAGAAAGGAAAACAGAACCTTCAATGCAGCCAGAGTGTGGTCAGTCTCGGAGCGTGTTGATGTTCTTGGTCAATTTGCCCAGGGCATCTCACAACTGCTTCTGTTTCAGGATCCTGTGGGAAGTTAGTAACACGATGGTAAAGCTGGTGTCCTTATTGTCAAGGATTCCACTCTCGTTATATAGCTGTGCTATTGCTGAGATCAGGATCACACTCTGGCTGACTGACAAGCAATGCTAATTAAATTACTCCGGGAAAGGAGGGCGGAGAGAGGTGGGGGCGTGGAGCAATTGTTTAAAACTGCGCTGCTTTTAATTAGGGGGTAAAAACCGAGCCTTAATGATCGCAGAATGTAGATGCTTCACCTGAGGACCTGAGCTAATTAATCACAATTAGTCGCTCACCTTATCACCAAACCACGGGCTTTAGTTAAACTCCTGTTATTCGTTCTACTTGAACAGACGGATTATTTAACTCTCTATTTCTGTCCTGGAAGAATTAGTTTGAACATGTCTCCTGTAGAGCCATCTTAGAAAACTCCTTTAACTCATTGTTAATCCACATTCTCGTGTTCAAACCCCTTCACTCCCTGGCACCTCCCTATCTCTCCGACCTCCTCACTCCCCACTCCACCCCCGGATCCTCTGCTCGACTGTCACCGGCTTCCCGCTCGTCCCGCGCACCCTCCCTCTGCCCCACCATCGGAAGTCGCGCTTTCAGCCACTACACCCCAAAAAATCTGGAACACTCTCCCTCAATCCCTCCGCCTTGCACCCTCTCTCCCCCTTTTCAAGTCCCGCCTGAAAACCTTCCTCTTCGACCGTGCTTACGGTCACCAGCCCCCTGCCCCCGGCTCGGAGTCAGGCTCCGCCACTGTTAGTCCTGTAGTCGTAGTCGTGGAGTCCTGTAGCTCAGTGGTTAGAGCACTCACTTTGCAAGTGAGAGACCTGAGTTCAATTCCAGGCAGAGGGCAAAACCTTGGGCAAGTTTCCTTACTCCACACAGAGCCTAATAATAATCCCTCCAAAACCAAAAACAATAATAAATTGGTCATTTTCAATCTACGACTGTTTGTGGGACATTGCTGTGCGCAATTGGCTGCCGCGTTCGCCCACAAATATACAGTCAATTCACTTTACAGTGTGTTCTGTGAAGCGCTTTGGGACGTCCGCCCGACGTGAAAAGCGCTATGTCAAATGCAAGGATTATTATTATTATTATTATTATTAAGCGCTCTGAACCTCTACCCTGCGTGGAGGGCGCAATGTAAGCGCAAGTTGTTGTTGTTGTTGCCCCTCCAGAGAGTGAGAAAGTGGGTGTGTTACATTCTAGACGCGGGAGACATTTCCACGTGTCAGTGGGTTACATACGTGGCACTGTGTCTAGTTTGTATTGTCTAAAGAATGGTGATACGTTTCTGCATGTGTCAGACACTAGGCTGGCCACTTTTTTAAATTTGTAAATATACATATCCATACACAGAGACACACACACACATACCCAGAGACACACACCCAGACACACCCAGACACACACACACACCCAGACACACACACACACACACCCAGACACACACACACACACATATCCAGAGACACACACACACACCCAGACACACACACACACACACACACATACCCAGAGACATACACACGCACAGACACACACATACACACACAGACACACACACAGACACATACCCAGAGACACACACACACACACACAACAACAAGAAGATTACATGTGTATAGCGCCTTTCACGTCGGGAGGAAGTCCCAAGGCGCTGGACAGCGTACAGCATTTCAGACCCGAGCTGGGGTTTAGTGGGGAGAAGGGATACAGACACGCACAGACACGCACAGACATGCACACACCTGTTAAGTGATATTCTGAAATAAAGACCGAACTCCCTGGGAACACTCAGCAGGTCAGGCAGCATTTATGTCGAAAGGAAAGTGAGTTAACGTTTCAGGTCGATGACCTTTCATCAGAACGAACCCTCCCTTCATCCCTGTTAAGGGATACAACAACAACAACAAAATGACATTTGTAAAACGCCTTTCACGTCGGGAGGACGTCCCGAGGCACTGAACAGTCAGGGATCAGGACCCGAGCGTGGGGAGCAGGGTTGGGATCAGGGAGGAGAGAGAAGTACGAGGGCGGCTAAAGGCACGGTCGAAAAGGAGGGTCTTGAGTTGTGCCTCGAAGGAGGCAAGAGAGGGAGGGAGCGAGGCGAAGGGATTGTGGGATGGAGTTCCAAAGAGCTGGGGCAGAGAGGCTGAAAGCCGGCCGTCAAGGGCAGGGTCGGGCGGGAGACCTGCAGCAGGTCAGAGCCTCCTGAGCGGAGGGAACGGACAGGATGATAGGGGGTCAGCAGGACAGACGTGTAGGTGGGGGCAAGGCCATGGAGGGCCTTGAAAGTGAGGACGAGGATTTTTAATTCTGTCCTCTGAGGGATGGGGAGCCGGTGGAGCCGGGCGAGGGTGGGGGTGATGGGGTCACGGAGTCTGGTGTGGATATTCTGATTTTGACCTCTGGACCTGTTGAATGTCTAATGCTGAGGTGGTGTTCTTTCTAACCATACTAGCTTCATACTAAATCCAGAAACCATGGCCACCAGATATTAATAATAATCATAATAATAATAATCCTTGCATTTGATACAACGCCTTATCACGTCTTCGAGACGTCTCAAAGCGTTTCGCAAAATACACTGTAAAGTGAATTGACTGTACATTTTGTGGGGTGAGACGCAGCAGCCAACTGCGCACAGCAGCGTCCCCACAAACAGCCGTGGATTGAAGCGACCGAGTTATTTGTTGTTATTTTTTGAAGGAATTATTACCCCTGGAAAAGCGATCCGCCAATCAACTAACCCAGCGCTTGCTAACAATCCCACCGAGACACTCGAAGCTAACGCACCGTGAAGAGCAATTCCTCCTTGTGCTGCTACGGCAACAGCTAAACACCCAACTAATGCGATCTCCACATTGATGAAGTTACACCCACCCCCACCCACCCCTTGGGACCGCAGCAGCAGGAAGGAGAAGAGGCGGCCACCAACTAGAGTGCAGAGGAGTGTTGATGTATTTTTTTTTTGACGTGGGTTTGAAAACACCTCCACTTCACCACAAGATCACAGAGATTAACCGCACAGTGCAGCTCAAAGAGCAAGCACCTAGAGAACTGCCTGCAGCAGCTACTGACAATGAGAATAAACACCGATAAGATTGAATCGGAACTGCGTTAACACCCAAATCGTTCCACCCCCACAGTCACTTCAGGGACAAGTCGACACACGTTCAAGAAATCATACGCGAACCTGTATTTTTTTTTGCCCTCGCTCGTCCTCTCCGCTTCGCCATCGGAGGCTGCGCTTTCAGCCAATACGCCACGAAGCTTTGGAACTCTCTTTCCCCCCCACATCCCCAACCAATCCCTCCGCCTTGCCCCCCTCCTTCCCCTCGTTTGGATTACGACTGAAGACCTTCCTCTTTGACCGTGCTTACAGTCACTTCCACCTTTCCCCCAGTGCCTCTCCTAATTTTTACCCGTTCCCCCACACCAACCCAACCCCCACCCGACACACAAATTGCAAAACAGCAGCTCGAGAAAAACTTAAGAGATTTTATTCCCTGGAAAGGTGCCAAAATTATCCACGCAGAGCTTGGCAACCATTTAGACCTGATGTAGATCGTCACATAGTTACAGAGAATATGACAGCACAGAAACAGGACATTACGTCCCAACTAGTCCGTGTTGGTATTCAGAGACCACACAAGTCTCCACACCTCCTAATCCCTACTCCTACATCCTTCTGTTCCCTCAATCAAGTGTACGTCAACTTTCCTCTTAAGGACATTGATGCTTTTTGCTTCAAACCAAATCTCCGAACCCCGAAAAACGCATCACGTTCAACGACACAGGAGAGGGTGTTTAGCCTCTGGTCGGCAACAACAACAGCAACTTGCATTTATATAGCACCCCCTCACGTACAGTAGCATCCCAGAGCGCTTGACACTGCGCATCTGACTCGCGTGGAAACCCAATTGCCACCTCTCGAGAACCTCCGAACAAACCCACACACACAAGTGTGCCCGACAACCACTCGGTCCACTCGTCAGGCCAAAGCATTCGTAAGGCAGCAAACGAGGATCTGCTCCAGTAACGTAGCTGACTTGTCGCTTAGCGCGAATCGATTCACGGTGGCTTGAGTTTCAAAATTTGTCTTTAACATCTGTGCAATTAATGAGTCCCATCTGGAACCGCTCGTTTTATTTGGCTATCAAAATAGCCCATTAATTACCGCTGTGCTGCAGAACGTAACTAGTTTTGTCAAATGAAAACAGAACGTCTGAAAGGCACCTGAAAGCATTGGGGTCCCTTTTTTTTTCACAGTTGTATCAGTGCCACCTTGTGGTTGAGAGAAAACCGGCTGAGAACGAAGACATTTTTTTTTGTCCAAACATCTCTTTTACGTGTTGTTGCAGTTCCCAAAGCTTCGTGCCTCCTGCTCCTGAGTCGGAAATGTATCGGGATCAAAAGCCTTTGCTCGGAAAGTATTTTGAACTAAGAGCTCTCGCCAAGCCCCGGGAGCTTTTCCAGTGAATAATAGTAATAATTCCCGGGAATAATAATCGATCGGAGGAAACGTTGGGCAAGTTTCTTTACTCCGCACACCTCTGTTTACCTGGCGGTAAGCGAGAACTTGGTTGTTACTTCGATTGGTGGATCGCGATATAACGTAGGCAATTACGCACAGCAGTGCACCACCATCGATCGTGGTAATGAATGACCAAATTATTGAAGTTTATTGTGAAGGAATTATTACCTCGTTATATCAAAGAGTGAGTCTCCCTTTGAAGCGGTTTGAGTAGTGGATTTCCCCCCCCCCCCCCTATTTGCAGCTGAAGTAATCGAGGTGGACCTCAAAGAGGTATTAAACATTTCGGAATAAGAAGGTACCTCCTTGCGATTCCATTTCCTCCTCATTTTCTCCTCCAGCGGGAGATCTGATCTGCCTGTGGGGGTCTCTGTGGTTGCTGGCTGGTAGGATCTGAGCCTAAATTTAAAAAAAACTGGGAACAACTGGAAAATGAACTTCATCTGAGAATCTGCCCGTTTTGGGTTGATTGGATCATTCCATGTTTAGAGTTCAAAAACCTCATCCTTGCCTTCAAAACCCTCCACGGCCTTGATCCTCCCTATCTCTGGGACCCGTTAACTCCATACAGATCTCTCCGCTCAGCCAGTTCCATGCCCCCTGCCCGGCCCACCCTACCCTAGGCGGTCGGGCCTTCAGCCTCTCGGCCCCCACCCTTTGGAATTCCATCCCGCAGTCTCTTCGCCTCGCTCCCTCCATTGCCTCCCTCAAGGCCTGTCTCAAGACCCTCCTCTTCGACCGTGCCTTCGGTCACCTTCCTAACCCTTACCCTCAACAACAGCAACTTGCATTTATATAGTGCCCCTCACCAGGGTTGTGTCCCAAAGCGTGTCGGAGGTGCTTGATGTTAAGCCAAGATCCCTTGTGTGCCTGTTCAGGTGGATGCCAACGGCACTATTTTGAAAAGAAAAGCGAGTTTCTCGGGTGTCCTGGCCATCAACCACCGCCACCTCCAATAACATCAATTACTCATTGCAATGTCGGACACTGCTGTGTGTGAACTGGCTGGCGCATTTGCCTGCAAAATATACGGTCAATACACTTCACAGCGGAAACCTGTGAAGTGCTTTGAGATGTCTTGACGACTTGAGAAGGCACTGTATCAAACGCAAGGACTAGGCTGTATAAATGTAGAAATGCTGTCATGATGTGAAGTGCAGAGAGACTTGAAATAACCACGGCATCCTTTCTGTTTTATCTGCAGCGCCTTGTTGAGAGTAATTCCCATTGCATGCAAGGCATGGGTAACAGAAGTCGCTGGGAACACTCAGCAGGTCAGGCAGCACCTACAAAGAGAGGAAAGTGAGTTAACGTTTTGGGTCGATGACCTTTCGTCATAATAATAATAACTTAAAAACAATTGGTCACTCAATCCATTACTCTGTGTCTGGACGCTGCTGTGTGCAATTCGCCCACAAAATATGCAGTCAGTTCGCTTTACAGTGTAACCTGCGAAGTGCTTTGAGACGTCTTGTGATAAGGCGCCGCGTCAAATGCCAGGATGATTATTATTACCTATGATTATTATTTCAGGTTTCCAGTATCTTCAGTATTTTTGGCTTTTGCGTGGAGTGCAGTCAGTGTCGCTGCTCGTTGGCAGTGTTGCCTGATGGTGGTGCACTTGTGCACTTATGCAAATAGTCTCTGAGGCAGAGTGCGTGCCATTTGACACGGGAATCTGCAGGTGCCTCGCGAGGCACGATTGAGAAGCGCCGTGCTTCAGTCCGGCCACAAAACAAACGGCGTGTAACGTGGTCCAGCTGTGGCCAAGGCGGCCGGCTCCAAAATGGCCGAAGACTTAATAATAGCGAGGGGCAGATGGAACGTGGCACGTTTCCCAAGGGGTCTATTGGCGGCCAGTACCTTTTTATTGCACTGCGCTGCCACCCACAGCGGCTGCACAACTTGAGATTTTTTCTTATACGTAACGGGCGAGGAATTTGATAGCGATTTTCTAAATTTTGTACGAATGTCTCCTTGGTGTTGCTGATCTGTGTCCGTTTGTCTGTCTGTCTGTCTATGTGTATCTCTGTCTGTCTTTGTCTCCGTCTGTCTGTATCTCTGTCCATTTGTGTGGAGTCCTGTAACTCAGTGGTTAGAGCGCTCGCTTTGCAAGTGAGAGACCTGAGTTCAATTCCAGGCAGAGGGCGAAACCTCGGGCAAGTTTCCTTACTCCACACAGAGCCTAATAATAATCCCTCCAAAACCAAAAACAATAATTAAATTGGTCATTTTCAATCTACGACTGTTTGTGGGACATTGCTGTGCGCAATTGGCTGCCGCGTTCGCCCACAAATATACAGTCAATTCACTTTACAGTGTGTTCTGTGAAGCGCTTTGGGACGTCCTCCCGACGTGAAAAGCGCTATATCAAATGCAAGGAATATTATTTGTTTGTCGCTGCCTGTTTGTTTGTTTGCTTGTTTGTTTGTGTCTGTCTCTGCCTTTCTGTCAAAGAGCACCTCTCCTTTCACTGCTCCGCGAGGCTGATTGCTTTATCTGCTTCCTTTTTTATATACTGTGGGACAAACTGAAGAGAAGAAGGAGTTAAGCACTGGTGCAGGTTTTCCTGGAAGCCACTGACTGTATCGAATTGTGCCTCCAAGGCCCTTCGCTGAGCCTCCGTCATTAACATTCTGTTTCAGTTCTGGGCCTTAAAGGAGCAGAGTTACCATCGCTGGGGCTAAAAATAGAACCAGCTGGAAATACGCAACAGGTCAATCAACATCCCAAACTGGGCTGCAGGTTCCTCCAAGGCCCACTCGGTTGTTCGCTGACCTTCCAATTCATCCGCGCTCAATAATTTGCTTACGAATACAAGAGTCCCAATGCCTCACAGTAAAATCCCCGCGTGAGATGTTTTGACAACGTGATAACAACAACAACTTGCATTTATATAGCGACCTTCATGGTAGATGGTGTCTTGGAGCGCTTAACAGTTGCAGAGTTTGACGCCGAACCGGGGTGGGGGGAGAGAATTACAGAATTACCCCTGTAATGTGCAATCAGCATATACATGGCTTTCAACACTTGTCCTTGGAGCTCTCCACTCCTGGTGGGTAAAAGCAGTGAGTGACTGATTCAGACCCTTTCCCCAACCAGCTTTAATGGTGATTCCAAATTACATATATTAAAGCCAAGTGCTTGTGGATTTGGGGAATTAATTCTCCTTTCCCCCTCTCTCTCCCCAACCCCTCGCAAGTCTGAACACACAAGGATCACTAAACTCTCGTGCCCTTTATCCAAACACTGAGATTACAACAAACTCTCCCGAGTAGTTACGCGATACACTCTGAATATTTATTAACTTAACATTCTTGCAAGCAGAGCGGGAATTGCCATCTTAAGCAAGCGTGACCCGGAACACATATTGTAATTACAGAGTGGCTTGATGTGGGGTACCTCTTGATGTGACTAGCGTTCCTTCACTATTTGCATATTCTATTAATTTATCAGATTGCAATGAGAATTTTCTCTGGGGTGTAAAATGAGTTGGAAAAATATCAAGCGGAGGAGGATGGTGGGACACAAAGAAGTAGGGGATGGGGTTGGGGAAGGATTCCTGAAGATTTACAAATATAGGCAAGCAGTAGAATATCTGGCATTTTATCCAATACAATTTATGTAACGCCTTTCAAGTCAGGAGGATGTCTCAAAACACCTTTGTTGGCAATCTGAGAATCCATCTATTGCTTAATCCCTTGCCCCGGTTTGCAGCAGAATTAATTGTTTGTCTGTACATATCGCTGGCATTTATTTGAAGAACAGGCCTTTTGACGTTTTAAACAAAATCGGCACCTTTGTTGGAATTTCTCGGACATTGGAAGCAACGGGAAGGGAATGAAATTGGTGATACGTCACCTTGACCGAGTTATGGGTTGCCATTAAATTCACACTGACGGTTTCTGGGCAAAGTGCAACCAGGAAATGGGGGGGAATTGCATTTTTTTTCACAAATGCTGTTCGCAGTTTTCTCCCCTAATCGTCATTGTTTTAACCCTGTGTCTTGTTAGCCCCCTTCCCCACCCCCTCACACACACATACACATCCACACCCATATACACACCCCTTTGACTACAAATGACCAGTCGCTACACTTTACAGTAAAATCCTGCAAAGCGTTTTGAGACGGTTTCAACAATGTGATGAGGAGCCATATCAAGTTTGTAGATTATAAACCTTTGAAGTTTCAGTGATAACTTTCAAAAGTGAATCGGATTTATACTTGGAAAGAAATTGCAATGCTATGCGGAAAGAGCGGGGGCGGGGGGAGTGGGACTAATTGGTTAGCTATTTCAAAGAGCAGGACACGATGGGCCGAATGGCCTCCTTCTGTGCTGCAGAATTCTATGATTCTAACTTTACCAAGCTTCGGTTTAGAAGGAACGACAGCTAGCTCGATTATTATTTGTGAAATGTAGAACAGTTTCTTGGAAGAGCATTCCCTAATTGATGAAATGTATCCCACAGCCATGCCAGCACTCACTCACGTGCGTCTTTCTATTTGTGGAGATAAATAACAGATGGATGCATATTAATGAGTGGTGAACTTAAGACCTGGACCATATGCCTGTAAAGTGGGATGTGGATGAGTCAGTCTCGCAGGCAATAACAGGACAGCTGCCCTGGGCTGTTTTCTGACCCACATTTCTGGGCAACGGCTGCTGATATTCCCAGTTTTCACTTTTTATAACAATTAAGTGCAGAAGAACATGTTTCCAACTGACACTGAAGTAATCAGTCTGGTGAGACCTTGGCTTTTGTCAGATTTTTTTTTTACAGAAGCCTCATTTTTTTTCTTAGCAGTTCTCGCTGATTATGAAGGCTCAGTGGAAGCTAATTTGACTACAGCGATTTAAAAATTGGCGGATTACTTTCCGGGGCTAATAATCCCTTTAAAAATAAATAATAAATTGGTCACTCAATCCACGACTGTTTGTGGGGACGCTGCTGTGCGCAATTGGCTGCCGCGTTTCACCCACAAAATATACAGTCAATTCACTTTACAGTGTACCCTGTGAAGTGCTTTGGGACGTCTCAAAGACGTGATAAGGCGCTATTATCAAATGCAAGGATTATTATTATTACAGGGGAGCTCTGCTCTGCAATGATAAATATGCAAAGTTATTTTGTCCAGAAATTTCTGGGAATGTCCACACATCTCCAGAAGTCCTGAATTTTATTGAATCTTACTAAGCAGACAAAATAATCTGTAGTCAAATGTAATGACCCTTGCATTTTGATACAGCGCGTGATCATGTGGACGTAACGTCTCGAAGAGCTTCACAGGGTTTTACTGTAAAGTGTAGTGACTGTGGGTTTGTAGGCAAATGCTGCAGCTAATTTGGGTATAGCAATGTCCCACAAACAGCCATGAAATGAACGGCCAATTTATTAATCTAGGCCTGTGGGGGTGCTGTGGGCCAGGATACTGGGAGAGAAATTCCCTTCTCTTTTCAAATAGCACCACGGGATCGTTACAACAACAACAACAACTTGCATTTATGTATCACCCCTCAAGCAGGGTAGTGTCGCAGAGTGCTTTAACGTGCGGCTGAAACTGAACAGCCAAACTGGTCTGCTTGTCTCTACGGTTCTGGAATGGTTTCAAGGCTAATGTATGGCTTTACCGATGGTGGGGCGAAATGCGGCATTTTATAATGTGGTCACATCGATTCGCACCAAGAAACCCTGCAAACTTCCACGTTTAGATTTCAGAGCAGATCCAATTTAATCCCCCCCAAAAATAACAATCGTCATTTCAGACAGATTATATAATCATCGGGTTGAAGTTCCAGACGTCGAACAACCTCCATCTGGGATTTACTGATCGATTATACTGTGTGCTACAACAGCTACCCTGCTGGTGCCTGCCATTCAGTCCGATGTGAGCGAGCGAGATACAAGTGGTCAGATGTCCGCTTTGTTCAGTGTTAACGGGCATTAATGTCGAGCGAAGCTTTCCACAATCAATGTTACCGTGCTGTCCAACTGGGCGAGAGAGAGAGTGTTGCAATGGAGATAAGAGTTCAGGCAAGGAACATCTAACGTCAAGCTCACAAGTTCCCATGAGTTTTTTTTTTACTTCTTCCTGTTATAAATATTAAGGCACTTTCTGGTAAGCGAATCTTGTAACCAATTGATTTGGGGGCTATTTCTCCCTTTTTTTAAATTCCCAGAGACAATGGCAGTTATCTTCCATTTTAAGAAAATAATGACATCATTCCCATTATTTTCGCTTTGTTTGAAGAAGTTGATTTGATTTCCTTTGATGTATATTTGATATACTTTCGATCTTTGTTCTCTTTCTTCCGCCCCACCACTAAGATCAATGTCTTTTTTGTTTTTTTCTGCCAATGAAAACGTAGGGCGAAAATCGGAAATAAAACAGTATTCGCTTCCGGGTAAACAACAACAATTACGTTTGTCAGAATCATCAACTGACTCTGTCTGTTTGTGGGACGCTGCTGTGCGCAATTGGCTGCTGGGTTTCTCCCACAAAATATACAGTCAATTCACTTTACACTATAATAATAATAATAATAATAATAATCCTTGCATTTGATATAGCGCTTTTCACGTCAGGAGGACGTCCCAAAGCGCTTCACAGAACACACTGTAAAGTGAATTGACTGTATATTTGTAGGCGAACGCGGCAGCCAATTGCGCACAGCAATGTCCCACAAACAGTCGTAGATTGAAAATGACCAATTTATTATTGTTTTTGTTTTTTTGGAGGGATTATTATTAGGCGTGTGGAGTAAGGAAACTTGCCCAAGGTTTCGCCCTGCCTGGAATTGAACTCAGGTCTCTCACTTGCAAAGCGAGTGCTCTAACCACTGAGCTACAGGACTCCACTATATTCTGTGAAGGGCTTTGAGACATCTCAACAATGTGAAAAGGCGCTGTATCAAAATGCAAATATTATTTTTATTTTCTCATTTTTCTCCCCTCTGCTCCTGGTCCAGTTGACTCTTATTGGGGTGCGGTTCCACGGATGTTGGTTGTTCTCCGATACCCGAGTCCCTAAAGTCAGCACAGACACAATGGACCAAAATAGCTTCATTTCATGCTTAAAATGTCCAGGCTTCTATTGCCTGCAGTGCTCTTGTGAAGCTTAACCCTAGTATATGACCTCCACTGTCAATGGACGTGGACTTCTGTTTCTTGAGTGCTCCCATCAGCATGACAATAATAAACGATAATCATAATTGCTCACTCAGTCCACTGCTGTGTGTGTGGGATACTGCTGTACCCAATTGGCCACTGCGTTTCGCCTACAAAATGCAAGTCAATTCACTTTACAGTGTATCCCGTGAAGCGCTTTGAGATGTCTCGAAGATGTGATAAGGCGCTGTATCAAATGCAAGGATTATTATTATTTTTAATACAAGGGAAGCTAGCTATACATATCACTGTTATGTTTGTTCCTAGTTTTCAAAAGCAAGACTTTCATGCTTTCGGCTGCTACTTTTATATATATATATATATTAAAAAGGCATCTTGCAAATTCTTCAGAATATGTGCAATTTCCACCTTCCTTTTAAAACAAAACTTTTGTTGCGTTGATATCAATATTCATTGTGTGCGCTATAGCACTGACGCACATCTGGAGCTACGGAGATCACAGTTACTTGACACCAGGGGTACATCTGTAGAACCTAATACAAGAAAGAATCAGTCCGATAGATCGGTGGTGGTTGACCAACAGCGAAATTTTGATTTTTTTTAATGAAATCGTTTCTGCGACTAAAGCCGTAACCCAGGCGTAAAACGGAAAATAAACTCTGTAAATATTTGCTCTAAATAATTGCACGAGGAGCATAATTGAACCAATTGCTGAACCAAACATAATTGAACAGATTCCTGAACCTAATATAATTAAACCATCTGCCTGTTCATGTGGACAGACTCTTGCTCCTAATTGCTATCTAGCTCGAATGTGACTCCCGAGTTTCCTGGATTGTCTCTCGTGTCCTCGGAAAGCGAGTGTTTTAGTAAAAAAAAAGGTCTTGGAAATGGAACTGCTTTGTTCTGTTTAACTGCTAAGCTAAAATTATTTTTGTTCCCTTTCATTGCGGTCCAAAAGGCATTTATCACTGAGATGTTACCTCCTTTATGCTTTGAACGTGAACTAAGTCCATTTCTGTATCTAAAAGTCCTGTAGCTCAGTGGTTAGAGCGCTCGCCTCACAAACGAGAGGTCATGGGTTCGATTCCCAGCAAGGCAAAATGTTGGGAAAGTTTCCTTAGTCCACAGGCCTCTGTTTACCTACCAGTAAATAGGAACCCGGTTGTTAATCAATTGGAGGATCGCTTTTCCGAGGTTTCAGCGCTTTAGTACGTCCTCCTGACGTGAAAGGCGCTATACAAATGTAATTTTGTTGTTGTTGTTGATAATTCCTTCCAAAAAATAAATAGATAATAATAAATTGGTCACTTCAATCCACGACTGTTTGTGGGACGCTGCTGTGCGCAATTGGCTGCCACGTTTCGCCCACAAAATATACAGTCAATTTACTTTACAATATATTCTGTGAAGCGCTTTGAGACATCTCGAAGACGTGATAAGGCGCTGTATCAAATGCAAGGATTATTATTGTTATAAAGCAATGGGACAATTGGCATTGTTTTTCAGGATACTAAGCACCAGTGAAGCCCTTGAGTGGGTCAGATGGAATAATGAGCGTTTCAAGTGAGCCTGGTGATGGGACCAATTGCTCACAATCCAACACTGCTGACGTGAGCCAGTCTGGATGCAGCAAGCATCAGAGGTGAGACTTGACCTGGCCTGCTGTACACACTTAGACTTAATCGTGTTGAATGTAAAAGAAATGAAAGCTGACGCCGCGAGGTCGGGAACAGACTGCAAACAGCAGGTGATGAGAAAAGAGCAATTGGGTGCCATGTATTGTAACGGCAACATCAGAGACTGGGCAGAGCAACATCTAGTGATGGATGACAAATGCTTTCCATTAGCAGCTGGATGTTCTTGTTTTCCTTTGTCTGTAAGAAAAATCCCAATTGGAGAGTCCATTGAATTTTTTTTAATCAAGGTGTTTCCTTGAGCAATTTGGCAGGGAACCCAGAACACTGGACACCTCCAGTCCTGGAGGATCGAGTGACCACAGACAGCGTACACTGGCACACAATGTCTTCTCCTCAAATGCCAACTGGCTGCTTTCTAGCTGCGCTGAAGTAAGCAGGGAAGATGATCTGAAGAACCAAATGTTTGTTTGCTGGGGAGGAGGGTGAAGGGGGGAACACGGGCTTGTAGACCAAAGCGAGGCAAATGCAGGGAATATTATAAAACTAAGTGCTGGACGGTCTTGCCACTAGGGTTAAGCCGGGTAATTCAGTCTTGCAATCGAGTTGATTTCTCGTGAACTGCTCAAAAAATTGGCGCTGGCTCTTGAAGGGATTTTCAGAACCACTTGATTTGAACTGTTCTCCTACTGGAAATAAGACCTTTGCAAAATAAATATTTACAAGGGATTATTATTATTATTATTATGAAGCCACTTATTGAAATTCCAAATACTGCCGCAGACTTGGGAGCTCTTTTGAAATTTAGTTACCAAATTCTAAGATTGTTATTGTCTCCCAGGCCAGGACAAAGTGATGAATTTAACTTGAACATTCCTCTGGACCCCTTATCACTCTTAGGAATACAGTATTGTCATATTAACAGGTGACCATTCTATGTGTACTGGGGGTTGCATTAACTATCATTATTTAGGTGTAGTGTTATATTAGTTACATTACAAGACTACCACGTGCAAGAAGCCTCACTGCAGCGCATAAACTGAGGCCCTGTCAGTCTTGTTCAGGTGTAGGTTAAAGATCCCATAGTTCCACGTGAAAAGTGAAGAGAATTTCTCCCTGTGTGTTGGCCAACGAACCTTTCAGATAAAATGGGTCATTCATTTCACGGCTGTTTGTGGGACATTGCCGTGCGCAAATTGACGTTCTCTTACAAATTACACAGTCGCTACGCTCTGTACGTCAGTGTAAACCTTCTGGCCCCAGTTAGGCCTCTATACTCAGAAAGTTTAAAAATAGATTGTATACACCAACCTCATAGATGCTGCAGCAGCAAAGACAGATTAGTTAAATACTATTAGTTTAACTGGTGAATGAATAGCTTCTGATTCAGTAATGCATCATGCTGATTTTGCAGAAGGAACATATTTTCATAGCAGTTGTGCGGAATTTGTTGTTGTGTGTGTGTGGTGGGGGGCGTCGAGATGAAAATAATGCTGTTGACAAATGTAGTTATTCAGGTATAATGATGTGGATTCTGTTTGTTAGTTTTGTGTGACAAATTCCCTTATGGATTGCCTTTTGTGTAATTAATAATTAACCCACTTTTTTTGTTTCAAATTTCCCCTCCGTGCAGAATGCAAAATAGTGTCAATATGTCCTCTTTTGCCTCTGCGCAGTGACATATTGAGTTTCTGTTGGATTGCCACCAGGTCCCATTAATCTTCTGATTTGCTCCAGCGAAAATAACGAAAATAAAGTGAGCTTGAATGTCTTTTCAAAAATGTTTGCCCACTACAATTAGTCTGCTAAATTTACACTGTGCAGATGTTGTTTACAACCACACCAAATTGCATTTATATAGCGCCTTTCGCGTTGGGAGAACATCCCAAGGTCCTTGACAGTCGAGGATTTGCACCTGAGCTGGGGGTTGGATTCGGGAGGGGTGGGGGCAGAGGGGGTTGGGGGCAGAGGGGGTTGGGGGCAGAGGTCGTGTGGGGAGATGACTGAAAGCGTCAAAGAGAAAGGTCTTGATGCCATTTCTTTTGCTACAGGAGTTGTTACAAACATCCAAACTAGCGTCAATGTTAATAAATGATCAAGAATTATTTCCCGATGGAACAGCTTGAGCGATCCGTTTCCATTATCTTTAAAATCAGGCACTTTACTTTCTGGCAGTACTTTTATATTTTCTGTACAGAATTGGGGGAGAAGGGGAGCGGAGGAATGCAGTAAATGATAATTATCATGTCACGCGCCACATTTCCTTCTCCCAGTATCCTGATCGACAATCTCCTCCCTTCCCCAGCTCTGAGAAAGAAAATTGGCCATTGACCTCATGGTTTCACCCACAAAATACATTCAATTCACTTTACAGTATATTCTGTGAAGACGCTATAACAAATGCAAGGATTAGTATTATTATAGTTTGTGGGACATTGCTGTTCTCAAATCAGCTGCTGCGTTTACCTACAAATATACAGTCACTACACTTCGCGGTAAAATCCTGTGAAGGACATTGAGGTATCACAATACCGTGATAGGATGCTATATCAAGTATTATTATCAATAATAATAATAATTGTCATATTTCACCTTCTTGTTTTGATGCTTCTAGATCTCGGGTCCCCGTATAACTGATCTCTGGGTATAAAGTGGACTAAGGTTCAAGAATTCTTTCAGCAACTTGGATTGATATTGATTTGGGTTTGTCCATCAGACTTAAAAGAAGGTCAGTTTTTATAATGACATTTACCCAAGCAGTGACCTGAATCTTTATACGGAAGTGGGGAACGTACAGTGTAGTTTAGTTCAGTTGCTGAAACCAGTGCCTCTAAACGTGTCAGGACAGGTAATCAATTATATTGTGGCTTGTGGAGATTTTATTTCTCCCCAGAGATCTAACGGTAATATAAGTTTTGATGAGAGTGAAGAATAGTATTTGGAGTTCAGAAGTTACTCTTCGTATTTTCTTCACATTTTGGCTCTTTTGTTTAGGTAAAAAAAACACACACACACATTTTTGCTACACTTCAAAGGATTTCTCTAATCTCCCCAGTGACATAATTGGCTGCAATCCAAAACCATCTCCCTCTCTCCCTAATTACAGTTCAGGATGTTAACAATAGGATGACTGCTGAGTACTAGTAATTAACAAATGTAGAAGCCTTTTCAGTACAATATTGGAGCACCGCAGTTCCTTGTGACCTGTTGTTCCGAGTTTACTTTAGCGTTGTAAGCGACGCCCAGGCTGTGACACGCAGAAATGTGAGAGTACCGAGTGACAAAAGGCCCGCATCTCTCATCCGATCATAATAATAACTCTTGCATTTGAATAAAGCGCCTTATCACGTCGTTGAGCCGTCTCTAAGTGCTTGACAGAATATGCTGTAAAGTGGATTGACTGTACATTTTGTGGGCGAAACGGGGCAGCCAATTGCACACAGCAGTGTCCCCACGAACAGTCGTGGGTTGAGTGACCGATTTTATTTGGTTTGTCATGTGTACGTTGGCCCCCACGTTCCCCTACAAGATACACAGTCACTGCACTTCACAGTCAAATCGTGAGAAGCGCTTTGCTCTCCGGGGTGAATGGGAAAAAAAGCCTAATGAGTGCACAGTTGAGCACCAGCAGTGACCACTTTTTACAGGGAGAAATCTCTCTTATTTTTTAAAAAAAAGCTGTCCTCCACAAAACAAAACCTCTGTAAGAAGACACAACAACAAAACCTGCTGCTCTGTGCAAATTCCTGACATTGAATCAGGGGGAACAAATGTAGATAACTAGTCTAACCAGCGATTCAGGTATTAGTAGCCGTTTGCTACATACTAATGATGAACATTCACTCTGAACAGACGTGACTTTCCTGAGGCCAGAGAACACATCAAAAGCAACCGAGAACATTTATTGCCAATGGGCTCCACAAAACTCTTGAGCGCGGTGCAAATTTTCCACTAACTTATTAATGCCACCTGCTTTGCGATGAACACAAGAAGATCAGTTATAAGGGGCGGTGACTTAGCAATACAAATAGAGGACGAGCGAATTAATTACACGGAATGCTGGACCGAGCTCGCAGTGGATGAAGGCGAGAGGTGGAATAAATCCGAGGGAAACCTGGGCCTGTGAAACATCGAGCTACACGCGTCCTTCAGCACATCCAGTGGCTGCAAATAAACTTATTTGGCAATTTTTTCCCGAAGATTTAAAGTAGAAAGTTCCCTGCTTTGTCTACTGAACAGACTGTCTAAACTCTTACTCTTTGACACCAGTGTATCTTTCCTCCGAACCTCGTGATCTCCCACCGCAGGGATCAAGGCTGAAAAATATGAATGATGTCTCCAAGCTCCACAGGCATTGTTGGTACCCGCAGAATCCGCTTTGCGTTCCTGTCACTATTAGTTACAAAGGATGAAGGATTTACAATGATTTTTGATCATAATAATAATATATAATATAATATATATTTTGTGGGTATATTTTTCCCCACACAATGTCGAGTCAATTCACTTCACAGTATATTCTGCGCAGCGCTTTGAGACGTCTCGAAGACATGATAAGGCGCTGTATCAAATGCAAGGATTATTATTATTATTTAATAAGAATCATTGCATTTGAGGTCGATAGAAACATTTAGGGTTGGGGTGGGGGGGACGCAGATCACTTTAACAGTGTAATTATTGTGACCAGGTTGCTGACTGGATCCATTTGTGTTTTTTTCTCTTAGTTTTCCTGTAGTAATATCAAGCATTTTGTGTCTGTCTGTCTGTCTGTCTGTCTGTGTTGTATGCGAGTGTGCCTGTTGCGTGTACGTGCGTGTCTATGTTGCGTGTATGTACTGCACGGTGGGGCTCTGCGTGCAGGTTGTTGTTGGTGTATGTGTATGTGTCTGTTATATTTGTGTGTGTCCGTGTGTGTGCGTCTGTGTGTGTTTAAAAGAAATCGCACTGCAGCAGAAGATCAGGTGACTCGGCAATTAAACATCGGTCACAAGTACAGTCGTGTATAGTTACAACATACGCACAGTGGGGCTTTGGGAGCTGTGCGCCACGCAAATTGAAACCTTACCTGAAAGATCCCTGTGGAACCAATCATCACTGCCTCTTTAAGTGCGAGACGACAGACACGCTTGCACTCTGGCGTGATCTACTCTTCCTCAGAGAGACATTCAAGATCAACCGTTTTGCAGTAAAATTACCGCACAGTGGGAGCAGCCACCTCTTGCTATAATTGAATCGCATTCCTCATCACATTTTACAGTGAACCACATGTTTGTCGAGACACGAACATCTTCCAAACAATTCGGGCCCCCCGCGTGGTTGTTTATGGAACTTATTATTTTTCTGAACATGGTCCCTATACAGCGTTCCTTTCCACGTAAAATAGTAAAGGGATCCGGTAGGGGAATCCAGAACGGGTGGGGGGGTGGGGGGGGCATAATTTTAAAATTAGAGCTAAGCCATTTAGCAGTGAAATTAGGGGCAGTTTTTTACCCAAAGGATAGTGGAAATCTGGAACTCTCTTCCCCCAAAAGGCTGTCAATCCATTCACGTCTTCAAGACTGAGGTCAGCGTATTAAGGGATACGGGGCAAGGTGGTAATTGAGGTACAGATCAGCCATCATCATATAGAATGGCGGAACAGGCTTGAGGGTCTGAAAGGCGTACTCCTGTTTCTATGTGTTTCTGTCCCCCCTTAGCATTGAGTAGCTACATTAACCCTTAATTTAACTACTTTAAAATGTGTTTCCGAGCTGTTCTTAATTCTTCCAAGCTGCGCTTAAACAAAGAACAAAATGTTTCGTCCACAAGCTTGCGACGTAAAGTGTGAACTGCCCATACGTAATCTATAAACCTCAATCCACAGAATACATAGTCGCTCCACAGTCAATTCACTTTGCATTATATTCTGTGAAGCGCCTTGAGACGTCTCGACGACATGATAAGGCACTGTATCAAATGCAAGGATTATTTTATTATTGTTGTTATTTATTATCCAGGCTGATGCTCCAGTGCAGTAGTGGAGGGTTGCTGCATTATTTGAGGTGATATCCTTCAAATGAGACATGATACTTAAGATCTCATCCGCCAATATCCCTCCCTCACCCAGTTGTTTACCAAAACGTGGTTCAATCGTTCATTCATCCCATCCGTAGGATATCACCGGCTCACATTTGCTGCCACACTTGCCCACAAAACAGCAACTCACTACAGTTGAACGTAAGTCATCATGTGAAGATTTCTACACATGATGGGCAATAGATCAAATGCAAGGTTTGGCAAACACGATAACTATTTTACAACAATACAATGTTTGCCAGGCACCTATTGGGGAAAAAAATAAGGGTTTGAGAATAAAATTACGCACGGTATTTCTTAGAAACCGGTATGGGCGTTTGTTTTCTGCAACGTTGCAGTTTGCACTATAGAGACAAAATGCGTAGGGATTCTCAATGGGATCAGTTGCAATACACTCGAGCACAATGTGTCACAACGTCGGGGAAAATATCAGTGTGACAAAAAAAAAATTGGTTCAGAAATAAAGAGGTATGCTTTAGCGGTCTGTCAATCCTTCTCGCCGCGAAGGGTTCACATTTCCATCAGTTGAAATCGGGGCTCTTGCCAAATAAAAATCTGATTTCCGAGTCCTGTCAGTTATGTACATTGTCTTGTCGTAAAATATTTATCGTGTTTGCCAAACCTTGAATCACATTGACAGCACAATGAGCTGTGGTTCATGAGATTTATCTCGAGTTAGCTGCAGGCAGCTTATTGGAGAAACTGCTTGCGTTTCTTGAAAACCCAAAGGAAAAGGATCCGTCGCTGGGGAATTAATAATAATCCTTGCATTTGATACAGTGCCTTATCACGTCTTTGAGGCGTCTTAAAGCGCTTCACGGGATATACTGCAAAGTGTAGTGACTGTGTGTTGTGTGGGAAAAATGCAGCAGCCAATTGCGCAAGGCAGTGTTCCACAAACAGTCGTGGATTGAGTGACCAAATTATTTTTCTTATTTTTTTTGGAGGAATGTTAACCCCGGAAAGCGATCTGCCAATCGATTAACAAGCGGCTTCCTACTTATTGCTAAGCAAACAGAGGTGTGTCTGTGTGGAGTAAAGAAACTTGGCCAAGTTTTCGCCTTGAATTACCAATGCATCAGTTTTATTTGGGAGATTGTCAGCCAGGACACCGGGAGAAATTCTCTTCTCTTTTTGAGTAGTGCCATGGTATTGCTGATGTCCACATCAATAGGCAGACGGTACCAATGCTTTATACATTGATCCTGTATGGTGTGACGTATAAATAACCTTGACATTTTCAATCTGTATCATCAATCTAAGAGCCCAGTTAAATCTTGTGGCGAGATTAGAGTGACCCAGCTCAACTTTAAATGACTATCAATTGCGTTATTTAGTGAGTGGTGGGTCAGCCTGATGCAATAGGCCATGTGTCTGACTGCATTGAGGGCATTTTGTAACCTCCATTTGGTTTAGTACTGGCACCTTCAGTCTTAACATGGGTAGGGGATTGGCCTTTAGACTCTGTGAGAGCAGTGGGTCACTTGGGAAGGGAACATTGACTCTCTCTGCTGAATCTCTCTCTACAAAGACAGTGCAAATGTGTTGCTGCAAATACTGGATGATAAGTAAGTGCTTGTGTTCCTGGAAAACCCACTGACTCTGAAACATCAAGAGATCAGGTCAGGGCTGGGTTGCTAGTTTTCAACGTAGGCAAATCCTGAAGTGTTAAAGGTAATCAGCTTCGTCTGTGATGTGGGTATTGATCAGCACGGACTCCCAATGTGAACAGAAGAGTGAAATCCCTGCTCTGTGTAAGGACCAGTAATTTAAATGATGACAACTCTGTGTGCCTTGCTAATGATGAGCCTTGTCATTGCTTTTTTTTGGGGGGGATTGCATTTAATACAGAGCTTTTCGTGTCAAATTCTTCACAGGATTTTACAGTGAATGACTGATTTAATCCCGGTTGGGTTGGGTGGGGAGAACCAGTGAAACTCCCTTCTCTCTTCAAATTGTGCTACTGGATGTTTAATGTCCACCTGAACAGGCCGTCGGGAACTCGGTTTAGATTTCTCAATTGATGGATGATGCTTTCTCCCACAAAATATACAGTCAGTTTACTTTACAGTGTATTCTGTGAAGCGCTTTGAGATGTCTCAAAGACGTGATAAGATGCTATATCAAATGCAAGGATTATATTAGTATTATTATTATCATTGGACCCAAGATTTTAAGATCCATTCCTCAGCACTATTTCTTCAATGCAAAATACACTGAATTTGTGTATCAAGGCTGTGTGTGAGGGCGCTGTGATTGCTGAATGCCTTAGGAGTTACATTTCAGCCTAAGAAAAACCAGAGCAGTCATCTGGCATTTTAATTGTTCATTACCAATTAGACTTTCATCTGGAGCAGTGATCCTATGGTTTGTTTATGTTTGCAGCAATTCTGTGACGGATGCAGACACACTAATAATAGGCCAGCGATGCAGCCAACTGAAATTATGGTGATTTTTTTTCCCCCTGCACTGAGCGTGTCTTCGTCTTGTCATAAATTAACATCAGCATCACGAGGATCTTAAATCGGATCTGGTTCCCACAGCTGTGAAATAGACTGAATCTGCCACAGGAAATTTCGACACCCGGTAACATCTGGAAGCTGATGAAGTACACAAATGTAAAAATACATTATTCATGTAGAAACAGGAGCCTGAAAAGGTTGTAGAAACTTGAATAAGGTCATATCTAATATACCTACCAAAATTTGATCAGATTTTTTTCCCTCGTGGGTTTTAAAAGAAAAGCAATGGAATATGACTTAATATCCTCTGCATCCTAACAGAAGTCGAACAAATATTCTTCTAATTGCCCGTCATTCATTCAAATTCATCGATGGCCACTTAATAGTTGCTATTTGTATTGTCACACCGAGAAAAACCTAAATAATTGAAATCCTAAAATCCTAAGTAATAGTTTGAGTTGGAGCAATGATTGACTTGTATGTTGACTTGGCTGTGAGGATGCATCGAACATCCTCACAGCAATCACCTCCCTGCAGGAAAGGAGGGGGCAAAATCGGAGGCAAAGATGTTTCTCGGTCTCTTGACAGCTGGCTGACAGAGCAACATTGGCAGATATCCACCTGCTCATCGGCAATTGGTGCACGCTCTGAGGTGAAACATCGGGGGGGGTTTCAGAGACGTGCGTGTGTGTATGTGTGTGTGTGTGTGCGCGTTTAACACTCAGTGATCCTGGGAGATTTCTCTCGCTCTCTCTGCATGTACAGTATATATGATAGAATAGTAGTACTAATAATAATCTTACATTTGATATAGGGTCTTATCACATTTCCGAGACGTTTCAAAGCACTTTTTGAGCGCTTTATATATAGCAAACAAGACAGACAGGACACTGGACTGAATTTAAAAAGTTCGATGCCGTGATTGGAAGATGGTAGGACAAGTATTCTGGAAGGATGAGATCAAATAGGCCCAAAGGTGGCTTCATTCTTCATTCATAAGGCAGGGAGATGGGATTGAAGCGATATCTTAGTGGAGATTGCGAGTCCTGTAACTCAGTAGTGTCACAATATCTTATCTCTGGGTGAGAATGACACGTTTCTTCCAAGTGCACTCTTGAAAGGAGCGATCCTTCTCTTCTCAAATTACTATTAGGGTATATTAGGCTACGTACCCGGTCAGAGTGGTCTCAACAAAATACACCCATTATTAGCTTTTAATAAAATATTCCTTATTTATTCAAACCCATATAATTCAATATATATATTCCCGCATTCGATGCAAAAATAACAAATACAATTCTTATATAAATACTGTATTAGTATAACTTTAACAAGGCGTAATATCTTATACATTATGAAATATCTGCCCACCGAACCTCAATACTTGGACCGCCAGAGATAAACAAGTAAGAGTAACCTTACCCCAAATTCACATCTTTTCTAAGTTCCTGAGATTCAGAGCTTTTATAATTAGTGATATTAAAGTCAAATGTTTGTCAAAACATTTATACTTTTTTACTTCTACAACTCAAATGTGCTGTGTGACTTTTTTACCCAATCAGTTCTCCGTACTTTGACAAACTCAACTCCCAATTGACTAAGAATTACCTCTTCCAATCAATCCTTCAATAGTTTAACAACTCAAAAACAAAAACTCGTTAAGGACCATAAAACCCATGAACTCACAAAAGCTAACATAAAAGCCATAAACCAAAAGCACTTAAACCAACATTTTTGCACCCTCAGAGAGATAAACAAATTGCTATCTCAATCTAACAAATTCAACAGACTATCTGGCTCTGAACAGCTGTGACCCTTTTCCATGAACCTAAATATTCAACCTATTTTGATTAATCCTGAACTACTTCACAGTGGTTAGAGCACTCGCCGCACAAGCGAGAGGCCCTGGGTTCGATTCCCAGGCAAGGTGAAACGTTAGGCAAGTTTCCTTACTCCACACGCCTCTGTTTACCTAGCAGTAAGTAGGAACCCTGTTGTTAGGTGATTGATGGATCGCTTTTTCGAGGGTAATAATCCCTTCAACAAAATAATAATAATTTGGTCACTTAATTTGGACTGTTTGTGGGACGCTGCTGTGCGCAATTGGCTGCTACGTTTTGGCCACAAATACATACAGTCAATTCTCTTTACAGTATATTCTGTGAAGCGCTTTCAGACATCTCAAAGACGTGATAAGACGCTACATCAAATGGAAGGATTATTATTACATCCTTGCTCTATTAGCCCTTGTAGCCTTGATGGGCCAAATGGCCTCCTTCTGCACTGTAGATTTCTGTGAGGCCTCGGAATTCTGCCTCCACCCTGTAAATTCACTTTTGTCTTAACACTTAAGATTGTGAAAAATTGCAGAAAACTCTTGATTTGGAGGTCGGTTTCTTCTAAGAACTGCAGGAAAAGCAGCTTCCAAATTTAAGGCTGACTTTTCCATCCACAATTCTGATCGATCTTAAAAAAACATATTTCAAGGCAAATTTGGTCTTTGGGGGCTTAAAACAAGGGCAGAATTGTTGGAGATATGGATTTGATTATCGCACTTTGTTTCTCTCCGACTGAAACAAAGCATTTGTACAGCATTAACAAGAAATTATTGTCGGGGTGTAGTGACTGGTTTTGTGGTTGTTCGTTCTTTCTGGAAGGCAGCGCAGAAATCACAGCGAAGGTGGTATTGTGAGTTGTGCAGCCTATTTACAGTGTCTAATTGGGTGTCTTGTGTGTCTTGTAACCAGGGAGCAGAATACCTGTGAACACCAGCATTTATTTCCCATTGACAGTGATACCTGACTGCTAACGAAAGGGCTGTATTTTTCCATTGCATGGAGGAGTCCAGCTGGATTGTTACTGCACACATAATGAGCAACTGACAATGCCCGTCTCTCAATCACAAACAGAACCTCTTCCTTCACCTTTGCACCTGGCACCATTGCTTTGTAACAGATTGGCCTATGCAGTTAATGTAGCGACGCATCAGATGGCATAATGCGATATGTTTTCAAAGGATAATCTTCTTGTTTTCAATGGCGTGTTTGTGTCGAGTGCTTTGAGATGTCTCCCTAAAATCCCTGCACCTCGCAAGCTCCCTTGGCCTTCAGCCACCTCCCACCTATCCCTCCCGCTCCCACCCAGATGCACTCCCACTCTATCTCCCTAAACTGTTTTAACACTGTATCGTTCATTTAAAATTCTATAAAAAATGTTGCCTGCAAAATCACAGTCATTACACTTCCCAGTGTTTCCCATGAAGCTCTTTGAGGTGTCCTCCTGATGTGGAAGCCATTGCATCAAATGTAAAGATGATTATTATTATTATTATTACTACTACAAATGCACATCAATGTTAATTTTAGTCATCATCGTTGTTGTAGATTAGCAGTTTTCATTAGAAAACGGTGGACTGGAGTTTTTTTGTGAACCGTATTGTGAAAAATGAAAATAACTGCGCTCTGAGGGATCAGGGTAATGAGGCTTTGTTCTGCTTCGGAAAGATAAGCTTCTTGACGGTAGCGATGTCAGAACTTCCTAGATTTCGCTATGTAATGTGGCAACTAGATAAATGGCTTCGGTATCGCACGTCAACTTGTTCTTAATAGAAATCATCAGGACAAGCCCTGAGAGAATTGTGTTTACACTTATTGATTTGTGGCAGAACCTAGAGCAATAGCCATTTGTTTTGGCTACAAGTGTGAAATTAAACATAGCTATCTCTCAGGGAGCCTGTAAAATGCTAACTTAGCCTTATCTTGTAAATGGGCTTTAATGTGATTGTCAAAGTGAGCGGCACAATCCACAACTATTTGCCCCTTCCCTCCTCCCTCCCCTGGTAGCAATGCTCGCGAGTAACTCTCTGTGCTCTGTGAATGGAACAGTTTTGCCTTGCAACGCTGACAAACGGTTTGCAGCGGCAAAATGCAAAGAACACACAGCTTTGTCGTGTGAAAGTGCTGCCAGCTAAGCCACAGGCCGAGTGCTGATACCCTTTAGAAGCCAAGGTGTTAGCCAAGGTGCAGCGTGAACAAAACATCTCTAATAACAATCTGCAGAGTACAACATCCCTTAGGGTCAGATTGTGGCAATTCAACAGCTGGTAAAGAAATACCACTGAACAGTTTAACCTATTCTGCTGCCTCCAAATCAGACAAGCTCCAGTAACTCCGCAAAAGCCTTAACGACTGCAAATAAGACACTTAAACAAGTACAGGGCATTTTCCATTCTATCGGGCAATAATCTATGCTAGGCAAGACACAAAGCAGCAATATTTTTTTTAATCTGTTCGCCACAAAGTGAACCAGATGTTGTACAAAATGGGATTCTTCACAGGAATTGACAGTGGGATGGGATTTGTGGTATCGTGGAGTGTAGCTCAGTGGTTAGCGCACTCGCCTCGCAAGCGAGAGGACCTGGGTTCGATTCCCAGGCAGGGCGAAATGCTAAGCAAGTTTCCTTACTCCACATGCCTCTATTCACCTAGCATTAAGTAGGAAACCGGTTGTTAGTCGATTAGCGGATCGCTTTTCCGGGTTAATAATCCCTTCCCAAAAATAAATAGATAATAATAATTTGGTCACTCAATCCATGACTGTTTGTGGGACACTGTTGTGCACAATTGGCTGCCGCCTTTTGCCGTCAATTCACTTTACAGTATATTTTGTGAGTCACTTTGCGACGTCTCAAAGACGTGATAAGGCCCTATATCAAATATGCAAGGATTCTTATTATTGCCTTACGTGTTCCTTATTTCAGAAAGATTTATGTAATAATGTAAATTATAACCCTTCTATTATTCCTTTCCATCTCTCATCTCTTCCCCTCTTCCCTCCCTCCCCCACAGCGGCCTAATAGCAGAGCTTCAGCTAACAATCCACTTCAATCCTCTTAGTCTACAATCCCATCCCCAAGGTGTAGCTGTACCAGCTATGTGCATGCTCTCACGGTCTAATAATGGCCTGTGTGAACCCAATGCAAATTGGCATGTAAATTTACACTGAAGTGCATTTCCCTTCCTTATTTTGTTAACTAAAATTAAAACCATATCTCTGAGCATCAATATTTATCAGTTTCTCAGGTAAGTGGGCGATGTAAGCATTTGTAAGTGTACAGCTCGGATTAGGATCAGCCCTATATTTGACGAATAGGATGGCTTTAAAGGTGAGGAGGGGGCAAGGCTGAGGGAAGGATGGATGGAGATCCAAGGATTGGGGGAGGGAGGATGGCCGAAAGGTTGCCCACCGATGATGAGGTATGTTGAGCAGAGGACGTGAAGCTGGCAGCTGTTCACTGAGCGCAGGGAACAGGGCTGAGGTGGAAGAGTTGCAGAAGGTCACAGGGCTAGGTTGGGACAAGGCCGTGAAGGGATTTAAATGCAAGGTCGAGGATCCGCTGTTTTGCGTGCGGAGAGTAATTGTAGCAGATTTTTGAGCAGTTGTGAGGAGACGTTCTCTGGCAAATTAGCCACTAGTGCATCTGGCAGGGGCAAGGGAAGGTGTGTACTTACCTGAGCTGTAATCATGAACAATCACTGCCTTAAATACTGGAAATAAGGCACTTAACAAATGCGCACAGCAATTTCCCATTCCACTCAGACATTAAACAGTAGGAAATGGCATCTCTGGAGGAGAAACACAGGTTCTATGTGTACTTGGAAGGCAATTTGCCAAAACACAAGGACTACTCTGGCACAGGAACTAAACTGCCAAACGTAGAGATTGAGAATCTGGAGATTCACTGCCATAAAAAGGGTACAGTAACATCCCACATTCAGCCATGAAGCAAATGACTGAAGTACATGGAAAGAAAGCTCTTTGAGTTAGATACTGTTGTCAGCAGTAACGTTTAATCCCTGCCCCGCTGGCTGGTTGGTTTGGAATGTAATGGACATCTCAAATCTTATAATAATAATCCTTGCATTTGATATAGCGTCTCATCACACCTTCGAGACGTTCTCAAAGCGCTTCACAGAATAGACTTTAAAGTGAATTGACTGTATACTTTGTGGGCGAAACACAGCAGCCAATTGCGCACTGCAGCATCTCACAAACAGTCGTGGATTGAAGGGACCAATTTATTATTAGTAGTAGTATTTTTTTTGAAGGAACTGTTATTTATTATTATTAAACCTAGAGCCAGGAAGGAGGAGGATTTCTTGATGGCAGCTGAAAAAGAATTCATTCCATGACATTGTAGCCGGGAAATGAAATCTCCCAGATGTGCCCCTGGGATTTTTTTGTGTTGTCACAAGAGCGCTGACCTGGATCACTTGCTCAGTAAAGCGAATCAAAGCAAAATAAGATGAAAGCAGACACCAGATCATGCTGGATTTCACTGAAGTCTTGATGACCGAAAACCCTCTAAAGGTGTCGTCAGAGTGTGCCTCGCGATGACCAAATGTGTGGTCGAAGAGGACGGTCTTGAAACGGGCCTTGATGGAGGGAGGGAGGGAGCAAGGCTGAGGGGCTCTGGGATGGAGTTCCAGAGGGTGCTTGCAGAAAGGCTAAACGGTCCGACCTCCGATGGAGGGAACTTAAATGCGATCCTGTTCATAAAAGTCACGTAGGAAATCTGTGCTTAATGGAATGGTTATTGATAGATCCCAGGTCACCTAACAGTGAGTATAGTCCATAGCTACCGACTCGAGTTCATGCTCCAAAATTATCGCCGGTTGTTGGAATTCATTTAGGTTTTGCTTGCCTTTGTTTTCAATCTTGCTCTCATTTTAAAAACAGAGTCAGAATAAACCAATCTTGCGCGAGCGCTTGTAAGCAAAATGGTAATTCTTTCTTCAAAAAAAAACGACAGCAGGAGGTTGAACCAGTTACAAACAAAGCAATCGGGATTAATTTAATCTGACAGATGATTTGGGTCTCGGATAAGTCATTATCTCAAGCACCTGAAGAGCGAGTTCATGTCATTTAATAACCGTTGCCTCCGTGCGGTAGTTTGAGGGGTTTTATTAGATCCAATAAATTCAGTAATTATTGTGTTAGCTAAAGTTATCAAGTGGTGAAGGGATCAATGAGACTGACTGCACGGAGTGGGACACCTGTTTATTTTAACTATTGTAAAGATTACAAGTATTGCCTGGATTCCCGCTGCACTTATAGTCTTGCTATTTTAATTTTTAAGCTTGAAATATTGAGCACTTCCCCAATCTTTAATGAAACAAATGTTTTTTTCTTTTGAGGGGGAGGGGGGGGGATATGTCGCCAATGATAAGCTCCCATTTGATGACATAAATTATAAATTAAGATAATAATAATCCTTGCATTTGATATAGTGCCTTATTATTAATTACAACAACAAATTTACATTTATAGAGCACCTTTTACGTCGGGAGGATGTCCCAAAGCGCTCAACAGTCAGATGTCGGGGCCTGAGCATGGGGGAGGGGTGGTGTAGGAGTGAGGGAAGGCAGAGAGGTGGGAGGGAGACCAAAGGCACGATCGAAGAGAAGAGTCTTGAGACCGACCTTGAAGGAGGCGAGGGAGGAAGCGAGGCGAAGGGACCTTGGGATGGAGTTCCAGAGTGTGGGGGAGGAGAGGCTGAAAGCCCGGCCACCGATGGTAGGGCAGGTCGTGCGGGAGACATGGAGCAGGTCGGAGCCTGATGAACGGAGGGAGTGGGCAGGTTGGTAGGGAGTCCACAGGTCAGAGAGGTAGGAGGGGGCAAGGCCATGGATGGCCTTAAAGGTGAGGACGAGGATCTTGAACTCGATCCTCTGAGGGATGGGGAGCCAGTGGAGTCGGGTGAGGGTGGGAGTGATGGGGTCATGGAGCCTGGTGTGCGAGAGTACACGAGCTGCAGTTTTGGATGATCTGCAGCTTGTGAAGGGAAGAGTGTGGAAGGACGATGAGGAGGGAGTTCCCGTAATCGAGCCTTGATGTGACGAATGCGTGGGTGAGGGTTTCGGCAGCCTGAGGGGTGAGGCAATGGCGGAGTCTGGCAATGTTGCGGAGGTGGTGGTAGGCAGTGCCGGTCATGGCGCGGATGTGGGGGAGAAAGGACAGTTCAGGGTCAAACAAGACACCCAGGTTCCTGACTGACTTTAATAATTAATAATAATAATAATAATAATCCCTCCAAAATAAAACAATAATAAATTGGTCACTTCAATCCACGACTGTTTGTGGGGACGCTGCTGTGCGCAATTGGCTGCTGCGTTTCGCCCACAAATATACGGTCAATTCACTTTACAGTATATCCTGTGAAGGGCTTTGAGACGTCGAGATGTGAAAAGCTGTATATCAAATGCAAGGATTATTATTATTATTACGTCATTGAGACGTTCAAAGCGCTTCACGGAATAATATTGTAAAGTGAATTGACTGTATTTTGTGGGCAAAACGCGGCATCTTGTGTTTCAGAATTGTCTGTTTTAAATGAGAGTTCAGTTCCCCGCTCCCTATTTTTTTTAAAAAAGCTGTGCATTTAATGGTGTATTCACCAATAAAATCTCAAGGTTAGAGACTGTGTGACGCAGTGTTCCCCATCCTATAACAGTAGCCGGGTGGGGGGGTGGGGAGGTAGATGGCAGAAGAGAGTTGTTGCGAGACGTATAAGAGACTAACAGGGTGAGAGGGCAGAGTTGGCGGTTGTTTTCTCCAGTACCAATACTGTGAACAGCACAAAATGCACTCCGTTGTCTATTTTGCACACAGCTATATACCCGCCCCACCCACCGCCCCCTCCCCAACCCCCCCCCCCACACGCACATACCAGAGTGTTCAAAGAAAGTTTTATTGTTAGTCGATTGCCGGATCACTTTCCGGGGGTAATAATACCTTCAAAATAATAATTTGGTCACTCAATCCACGGCTGTTTGAAGGTCACTGCTGTGCGCAATTGGCTGCCGCATTTCGTCCGCAAAATATGCAGTCACTACACTTTACAGTATATTCCGTGAAGCGCTTTGAGACGCCTCGAAGACGTGATATGGCGCCGTATCAAGTGCAAGGGTTATTGTTATTATACGGAGCAGCCCACTGTAGGCCTCTGTGGATGGGGTTGGCATTCCTTCCAGTTCCAGCTGCTCGGTGCGTGTGTGTGTAGTACGCTCAGGAAGGTTAACCAAGTTTGTACAGAAGGCCTCTGTACAGATGTTCCAGTGGATAGCCATGAGGGGGCAGGCACTGAACGGTGAACACAAGATTACTGGAGTAAAAAAACACTACAGTGTTTTGAAAACAGGATCAGAATGTGACGCAATTTTATTCTCGAAATGCGAACAGCACAAAATGTACCACCGTATCTCCAGAAATATGTCCCGCAACAATGTGGTTGATTTCATACATAACATTCCAGCGCTGGAAGGGGCGGGGAGTGGGGTGGGGGGGCAATAAATGTGCAAATTAAAACTGCCTCCACATTCCTGACATTCCTGAGTTTCCACCAAAGACCAGAGAACAAAAGGCCACGGATTTAGTGGTGTAAAGGCCAATTTCGGGACAGATACCAGGAAGTATTTCTTTACCCAGAGGGTAACTGATGACTGAAACAGGTTACCAGGAAGGGTGGCTGAGGCTAGGACATTGGACTCATTTAAAATAAAAGAACCTGTATAACGCCTTTCACGTCAGGAGGACGTCCCAAGATGCTGATGCTGCGATGGGAGGACACAAGGGGATTCTGGAATGATCCTCAAGCGCTCCGGGATGCTACCTCGCGTGAACAACACAAGTTGTTGTTGTTGTTGTTGGAACACTCGTATTTGCGCGACTTTGTATGTACAGGAATTGTCAACCAAATTCTGCTTCGTTGAACTCTCGGTAACCGAGGATTATATTTGGTTGGTGTTTGACTGGGTTTCGATGTGTGCCGTACACTTGGGTGACCAATATATCCTGACATTGAAGCAAACTCTTCCCATATAAGATTTTTTTTTGCTACTTTAAGGCGCTTCCTACTGTGCTCCCTCTGTTATGTTTGCGATCTGTAACCCGTGCCTCTCCATAATGCTTTAAGGATTTAAGGAAACTTTTTCAAAGTGTTTCAAAACTTGTACGATTCTATATTTCTTCTCTTGCTGGTCTCTAAAAATCTTTTACTTAATTTTTAATGGAGTAATTTACAACCACTGCACAAGCAAAAACCCGACATACTTCAATCTATGTTAATTCTGAACAGAACCTCCTGACAAGAAACAATTCAATCTAATTAAATAGCTATAAATGAGTACGAGCTTTGATAATTGGAGCACATCAAGGTAGACTATAACTGTCTGAAAATAGATCTGCTAATGAGAGCATTCACAATTCTTTCCAATCCTGTGGAGCAGGCAATGATGTTTCTCGGGAATGTGGGCAAATTCCACACTGAAAGGTAAATTGATTCAAATTGGTTATTCACCTCATGGCTGCTCATGAGGTGGTGCTGGGTATAAATTAGCTGCCATGCTCACCTACAAAATGCACGGAAACTGTACTCTGCAGTAAATCCTGTGAAAAGTTTCAAGGCATTTTAATGACATGATAAAGGGCCATATGAAATGTAAGGATTATACATAAATATCGTCGACAAAATATGCAGTCGATTCACTTTACAGTATATTCTGTGAAGCGCTTTGAGACGTCTCAATGACGTGATGGGCACTATATCCAATGCAAGGATTATTATTACATATTTGTATTATCAAATCTTCTTATTCCATGGCTGAACTCAATTTACAAGGAAAACCCACCTCTGAATGGACTAGTCTGGAGCAGTTTAACTTTTAACTTTGCACATGAATCATTTCAGATATACATAGTCCCGGGTATTGATTCTTTATATTGGCTTCTCTCTGTAGAAATATTGTGTGACTAAATACCTCACCAGACATTTTGCTGCCATGACCTTTTGTTCAATAATCCATACTCAATTGTGATTACATCGAGGTGCCTTCAGCAATTTGTCAATCCTCACTGTTTTCTAAATCCTTCTGTCAAACACGACCACACGCAACATACATAGCTTTTCGTTTGCAACAAGGCAGTCCATTGCATGTCATCAGCACTCTTTCTCCCCACGCCCACCCCCCGCCACCCCCCCCCCCCCCAATCCAAACTGCTTGTCGCTCCTGGAAATTGAACATTATTTCAGCTGAGTGTTATTTTGAGATTTCAGCTCATTTGTCACAAGATTGAAAAATCACCTAACATTGGAATATTGATATCATAATAATAATAATTACTCTTCGCATTTCGTATAGCATTTTTCACATCGGGAGGAAGACTCTAAACGTTTCATATGATTCAATGCAAAGTGTAGTGACTGTGCATTGGTTTCTTGTGGGACGTTGCTGTGCACAAATTGGCTGCCACTTTGCTTACAAGAGACACAGTCACTACACTACATTTTACAGTAAATCCCGTGAAGCGCTCTGATCATACTGACGTGCAATATTCTACAACAAATGCAAGGCTCATTATTTTTTTATAGGTGAATACGACAGCCTATTTTGTCCACAGCAATGTCCCTCACGCCTATAACTGATGTCAGAAATGATTATATCACTGTGATATAATAAAATGCTTAAAAATCCTAACTAACTGGAAAAAAAATTGTCCTTTTGGATACGCTTATTTGATATTCTGATTTTAGTCCGTATTTTTAGCTCTTGCTCGGCTGCCTTGAGAATATTTCATGCTCCACTTTCTGCGCTTGTTGATGCTGACCATGACCATGTACAATTATTTATTCAGGTGCCCAACAAAAGGAGAGTAAGATAAATTAGAAAATGCGCATCAAATATTAAAACTAGTGAGTAATAACAGATCGGTTCCCATCAACAATTTATGGTTTGTGTGCGCATTTATAATTTCTTATTTTAATAAAGAAAAATTTGACAGCGTCTTGTGAGAGTGGGAGAGCAGGTTGTGAGTTCTATAATGTCACTGGGTGTTGGTGAGATTGATGGTGCATTGGATAAAGCCAGTATGTTGTACAGTCACCGTCTATTTTTAATAATACTACTAATAATCCTTGCATTTGATATATCGCCTTATCACGTCTCCGAGACGTCTCAAAGCGCTTCACAGAACATACTGCAAAGTGAGTTGACTGTATATTTACAGTCGGCAGCCAACTGCGCAGAGCGGCGTCCCACAAACAGTCGTGGATTGAGTGACCGAATAATTTTTTAAAAATTTACTTTGAAGGGATTATTACCCCCGGAAAAGCGATCCGCCAATCGACGAACAACCGGGTTCGGCAAGGTATATAGAGGCGTGTGGAGTAAGGAAGCTTGCCCAATGTTTCGCCTTGCCGGAAATGGAATCCAGGTCCTCTCGCTTGCAAGGCGAGTGCTCGAACCACTGTGCTGCAGGACTCCACTGGGAACATGCTATCCACTCTGTGTTATGAATAACATGTAAAAGCCATTTCACTAACAAATGATGAAAAGTCTCAAAGTTGCTGGAGAGAATATTATACAGATTTGTAGAGCGGTACAAGGCCTCTGGTAAATATCACTAACCAACACTGCAGGCTAGGAAGTGGATTTTAATGATCCATCATCTGGCTTTTAATGCTATTACCAGAGCCGCTCAGAATACCAATCCACTCGTGTCTTTAATTTAACTAAATACTTTGACCTTTTCGGGGATGCTAATAAGCCTGCATCGAAAATAAAGATCTTTACATTTTTAATTTAGAGTACTGATACAGTCTGACGTGTTAATCTGATTCTTTTGAAATAATTAATTAGAGATTGAAGTGAAGTGCCCTGCGAGCTCGCGTTTTAAAAACCAACATGGAAACAATATTTTCGGAAACACTGATCTGAAGAACGATTGTGTTAACAGCGGAGGAGTGAATTCTGGTCACTGTGATGTGTCAGCCTGTAGCTTAGTGGTTAGAGCACTCGCCTCGCAAACGAGAGACCTGGGTTTGATTCCCGGGCAGGGCGAAATGTCGGGCAAGTTTCCTTACTCCACACGCCTCTGTTTATCTAGCAGTAAGTAGGAACCCGGTTGTCAGTCGATTGGCGGATCACTTTTCCGAGGATAATAATTCCTTCAAAAAAANGATTAATAATTTGGTCACTCAATCCACGACTGTTTATGGGACGCTGCTGTGCGCAATTGGCTGCTACGTTTCGGCCACAATTCACGTTACAGTATATTCTGTGAAGCAGTTTGAGACGCCTTGAAGACGGGAAAAAGCTCTATATCAAATGCAAGGATTATTATTATTCCAAATTACCATGAAATTGAGTGACTAATCTGGGAAATTGGAGGTGTGGGGGAGGGGGCGGGTGTATTGAACAGGAGAAAAAAAAAGGAAAATCTTTTGCAGATCGTATCAGATGCAACATGAATCAATCCGGTCAGTCTTTCAGGCAGATGTGCAAAAGCAGTCCCAGAATGAGCATAACGATGGTGAAAGCTGAGCTGGCACATTGCCAGGGACTGATCTCTGCACTCGTGTGCTCCCTCAACACCGCCTTTTAGAGGTAGATGTTTTCTTCAAGGTTTTATGCCTTTTCATCATGAGCCTGGAAGACAGAAGTCATTTCCCCCCAGACACCATCAATAGCATCTTCGACATTGGATAGACAAGAGATGGTTTTGTTTCAGTAAAAATACAGTCTGGCCAGTGTGACATGTGCCATAAAACAGGCCAGATGTTTACTCCACGACAAAAACACACAATGACAATTAGGTTGATCCCACATCTGTCAACTGTTGAGAACAAAATGCAAACTGACGCATCAAATGCTAGGGATTTTCTGCCTGTGTTCACACAAAACAACAGCAAATTATGTTTGTGTAGCGCCTTTCACGTCAGCAGGACATCCCAAGGCGCTGGGCAGTGAGGGATTTCAACCCGAGCTGGGGGTTGGGATCAGGAGGGGTGGACGGCAGGGGGGATAGGGGAAGGAGGGTGATGATCGAAGACGCAGTTGAAGAGGAGGGTCTTGAGACGCGCCTTGAAGGAGGCAAGGAAGGGAGCAAGACGAAGGGACTGCGGGATGGAGTTCCAAAAAGGTTCCGCACCAGCCAGAATGAGAATTTTGGAAAACTCCAAAAAGATACATTAGCGATAATTACACTTTTTTGGGTGCCATTCATTGTTTTGCTACCTATTGTACATTTTTTTCTGGTGTCATTTTCATTTCGCGTCCCACCTTTTCATTCAAGTCAATTCTTAATTTTCCCATAATAGGAGTCAGAGGGAGGGAGCGAGAGAGAGAGAGGAAGATCAAGAAAAACTCAGAGCGCGAAAGTCCCCGATCTTCTGCTGATTATGGGAATAATATCATGTTGTTTTGTGTATGTGTGTGTATGCGCGAGCAAAACAACTAGAAAAGAAATCAAAGGAATTCCCTTTGAACCTACAGGCATCCTCGTGAGATACTTTCTCTCTTCATTTTTGTACAACAGTTCCATCCAAACCTGGTCTTTCTTCCAATATGCTTGAAAACTAACACTTTCTATTCTCGTTCAGTCCATTGGGTATGGAGTAAAAAATAGTAGTCAAGACACACAGGCAAATGCCTCAAGGCTGCAATCGGGAACAGATAGCCTCTTGAGGATTGATCAGCTGAGACTCAGTGTATGGGACAAGAAATAGAAAGGAGGAGATACAGCGAAGGTGGGGAAATGGATGTTGGCTGTAATTCTTTGGATGAGTTGGCTCAAAACTGATCACTCAGGTTGCAAGTACTCACTGCAAGGAAAGGTCACCTGAATAATCTCTGGTCGTCACCCTGACTAATACCCTGCTAGGAATTTGAATAACTCTGTACGTTGCCTGTCTGAAGAGACACCGTGTGTGGAATTAGACTGAGCAAGTACAAGAGTATAATTGGAGTGAAGTTCGCTGATCCATCTTCATTAATCTCAGTGTCTGGGTCTATTATGGATGGAAATAATGAATTCCTGACCAGCATTGTCATGAGATGTACCTAAACACTGCCTTTAATGATGTTTATTCCATCTATAGTATTGCAAGATGTATTTATTCCCCCCACCCTGCTCCGTCTCTTCACCATCTTATCACTGGTGTGATCTATTAAGAGACTGTGAGGGGAAGAGTTATTTGCAACCTCTTTGACCAATAACCTATTATTAGTTATGTCAGCCTCTGCCTGACATCTACCATCTGTTTCAAATATGGATCAATCTGGCAAACTACCTGGTTATAAAATAATCTGGACAGAATCCAAGTCACTGCCCCTTGTGAAAACCTGCTCCCCATCTGGTGTCATGGTACCAGTGGCCAAAGTAGGGAGTTAAGAATTACTAGACTGGGGAGAAATGAAATGCAATACGGTGCATAAAATGCATTTAGTTTCATTTAGCAGCAGTCACTGGGGTGGAGACTTTCTTTAGACTCAGATAACCCAGGGTTGGCAGACAGGAGAGAGCAGGTAGGTGTGTAATACTACAGGAGATCACAGAGGTAAGGTATGGTAGGGTCATGCAAGGAAATCACTGAATGTTAGAACGAAGATCTTAGTTTAATCCACCGGGGGACGTAAACATCAAAGGTCCACAGTAATGTAATTTGTTGTTGTTGTTGTTGTTTTGGTCACAAGAGGAAAATCCAGGGGAAATCCTGCAAATGCCAGACACCGAATGCATGATACAGAAACGTGCTTTGCTTTGCTGCAAACCAAAGTTTGTGGCAGGGCACAGAGGTTTTATAGAGATGAATAAAGGGATGTAACTTGTCATTCCCAGGTACAAAGGGAACCCAGGTGGTCTGAACCTGGATCTGTTTAAACCGCAGTGGCATGCTCTGTGAAGCGAATGCACATTATGTTATGTAGGTATCAAACACAATGCAGCTGACACCAAGTCAGTAATGAAACCTATTTTATTTCTGAGCATCTATTAGCTAAGAGTATCTGAGTAACTTTAAAAAGGCCTTTGTCAGGGAATCGTGATTCCACGAGTGTAAGTTTAATAATAATGAATAATAATAATAATCCTTGCATTTGATAGAGAGCCTTATCACATCGTTGAGACGTCTCAAAGTGCTTCACAGAATATAATGTAAAGTGAATTGACTATTTTGTGGGCTAAATTTAATAATACCTGACCAGCAAGAGGCTAATAACATGAGCGTTTTTTAAAATAAAAGGGTCGTGTAAAAGTAGGAAAACATTGTTGAAAGGGCACGGGTTTTAGGCAGAAAATTGTGCAGCAAAGCTGCCAGATGCAAATTGCCTTTTAAAGCAATGCATTTTAGCAGAATTATGCTGATGTACTCATGTGTTTTGCTTTTCGTTTTGGTACCAATGGAAAGTTTAAAGTGCCTCAAAAGTGATTAGAACTGAGAAACAGGAGTTTATTGTTTTTTTTGCAATTGCATTACAATTTCAAAATGCTTCCTGTTACTAAAGGACAAGGCACATGAGAGGAATTAATGAACTTGGGATTTGCTTTTTCAAAGTAGATTTGCCTTGCCTTTATGCTACCTCCCAGAGGTATTCCCAATATGGTTCTCAATCACTGCTGCCAATTCAGTATGGATGTGCTTTGATTGTGCAAATTAATGTTCCTAATTGAAATAATTGGTAAACACACAGCTTTTCTTCATGAGAGCAACGTTCTGTGATAGCCCATCAATGCATTTTAAACACGCCTCTGTTTACCGAGCATTAAGCAGGAACCCAGTTTGCTAACCGATTCGTGGCTTCCTTTTCCGGGGGCAATAATTCCTTCAAAATAAATAAATAAATGATAAAATCAATCCTCGTCTGTCAGCGGAACACTGCTGTGCGCAATTGGCTGCTGTGTTTCGCTCACAAGATATACAGTATATTCTGTGGAATGTTTTCAAACGTCTTGAAGACGTGATAAGGCACTATATCAAATGCAAGGATTATTATTATTACAAACAGCATAAAGGCAGTCCAGTCGTACAGACAAATTGAAGAGATTTTGTGTGATTGATGATTAATATGATATATGGCAGATAGTAGAATACTCTTAACCCTCCCCCCCTCTGTTTAGTACCTGTTTGTTTTTAATCAATCTTTGAGACATTCTTGTGTGTGATTGTTGCCACATGAACCCATTTGTTGCTGTCGTTGCTTAATGTGAGAAGTGGTTGAGTGTGGGATATAACGTCGCCAGGTGGTGTATTTAGTACAATACTCCGACATTCCCCTAAGTCACAAAGTGAGGGTGAAACACGCAGGGTATATGAATTCAGATGTTTTGTCGTTCCTTCTGAAGCAAACCGTCAGTAATTGACCGCAATCAGGATCGGGAAAGAGTGGCTCAATAACTGAAACTGTGAGCACCAAGGGGCAATTTATGAGCCGAGCTGCTTGATTATTTGGTTTCGCCTTCAGTTTAGGAAAAAGAAAATAATTCGCCAGCTTCTGAAGCCAGCGACTGGTTGGGGCAGGAAATGAAGAACATGGATGTTGCCCTCGTTCATCCTTGTGACGTTTTCTTTCCCCTCAGATTATTGTGCTCAGTGTTTGGGGAGCTATTGTCCTTTTTAGCCCCCGGGCTTTCGTACGATTGAGGCACAATTCTGTCTGAATAAACAGCTTCTCTCAACTTCTTCCAACAGTGATTTCCTTTTATTCCCCTGGCAGTGCAGATTCTTTAAAACGTCACTGAACTACGCCAGAAGAGCCAACCTGGTGAATGGGGAAATCACAAGAGTAGATTGTCTTCTGAACATTTCTTTTTCTCACTCGCTAGCTTTCTGCCTTCCCTTTCTCTTCCATCCTGAAAGCCTTTGATCTCTTCTCCCAATAGCATAGGAGCTAGTACATTGGGCTGTGGTCATTCATTCCATGGCTGTGTGTGGGACATTGCTGTGTGCAATAATAAATAATTATAAATAAATAAGGAACATGAGTGGTTTTATTTATTTAGCTTTATTTATTTAGCTGGCTGCCACATTTAACCCCAAAAGTACAGTCAATTCACTTTGCAGTATATACTATAAAGGGCTTTGAGATGTCTTGACGATGCGATAAGGCACTATATCAAATGCAAGGATTATTATTATTATTATTACAATTCCACAAGGGAATTATCAAAAAAAAGGGCTAGGTAAAATGTTCGATATCTTAAGTGAGCCAAATCCTAAATAAAACCTTTCTTTCGGTGCAGATAAATAAAATAAATAGTGATCCTCGCATTTGATATAGCGCTGTATAACGTTAGATGCTCTTAAACTGCGTAAATTGAGTCACCTTCTGGAAAAAAAACACATTTATGGATCAAGGTTAGTGCTCGAAGATTGAAACAATAAAAAAGCATGCAACTGTATTGAGTGTGGCCTTCAGATTTACCCATATTGTGGTGTTGGCTAAGAAATTAAAGAGCCCCATTATGTCATGTCACGAACAAAACCAGACTGCTTCACACAGAGGTATGCCTCTTCTCTTCTGTGTCCTCCCAGTTACCATGGTATTTTTTCACTTGTGTTCTCCCCTTCTGTTTCATCGTTTCTGGTCTTGAAAGAGAAACAAAATCTTCCACTGTATGATGCCCTGGGCTAGCACAAATCCCAATCTAGATTTAGAAACCAAAAAAGGCATCTCTGCCATGCTCGCGGCTGCTTCTCAGGCCGAGAGGTGACTACTGTGGGTAATATCCAGATAACATTCGATAATTGTCTCTTCGTGAGGTTGGAGAACCTCCACACGCTCTGGCCCGCATCACCTGGAAACCGATCACTTCTTGACTCACTTTCCTTTCCCCATAGATGCTGCCTGACCTGCTGAGTGTTCCCAGCGACTTCTGTTTTTGTTTCAGATTATTAAACTAGATGGTTGCTGGAATTTGTTTTCAATTACTCTTTGCACAGTTCTTTTCTAACCAAAAGACTCTAACGCACTAATGATTCTTTTGGTCTTTGGCACCATTCCAACAAACTCATCGCTTAACGGATTGTTTCCCAGTTGTCTTATAATCACCTCTGAAAAAACCCCCCACAAGAGCAGCCCAGAACTTGATGTAGTCTACATGTGCACCTACAAACTAACATATACCGTCTCCTGTCCAGTGTCCTGACCTTAACCACTCTCATGGAAACTTGTTAATTACCTTCTGTGCCAAGAAAAAAAATCCTGGTGTCTTTCCTGAGTTTGCCCTTTGCAATTCTAAACCTGTGTCTTCCTGTTCTTTAATCCTGATGCATCTGAGCATTTTATTCTGGGTTTAATTTTTTCAATCCACTCTATACTCTTTCAGCTGTGTTAGAATATTTTGAGGCATCTTCCCAATGGGAAAGACAGTATTACGAATGCAAATTGTTGTTTTGAAAGAGACAATTATCTAATGTTATCTGGATATTACCCACAGTAGTCATAATTTACAGTTATCAAATTAGACTTTTCACAACTAAACTTAATGATATGAATCATAATGCTTACATTTGTTGCGCAAGATATGAGCATGAAATTTCTGCTGCTTCCCTCAGATGAGCCAGAGACTGGTTGACATACTTATTAGTGAACACTGCCGTCAAAGGCTCACGGCATAAAATAGAAATTTATGTTTTTGAAGGAGATGTCAAAATCAGACCGCCAGAAGTGCATGGTTAAGTTATGTGCAGCTCAGCTCAGATTAAAGTACCTGCGTCTAGGTACGCAGACTGCACGTCATATTAACACGATTAATCAGCCAGCAAGAGCGGTTAGTTAAAGCTCTATTGACAATACATCTGATTGGTCGAAGTGAAATATTTTTTTTAATGAGTAGCAATATTGGAATGAAATTTTATATTAAATCCAATGGGATGCATCATCTAAGCTGTTAAAATCTACGTGCTCCCCCTTGGTGACACCATCCGCAGACATGGGGTCAACTTCCATATGTATGCGGATGACACCCAACTCCACCTTTCTGTCTACACCCTCAACTCCAAGACCACTGCCGTCCTGACAAACTGTCTGTCGGACATCAAGTCCTGGATGAGGGCAAATTTCCTACAGTTGAATGTGAACAAGACTGAGGCCCTCCTGATTGGCTCGCGCCAGCGCCTCCGCACCTCAGGCTCTGGCAGCATCAACCTCCATGGTTGCACACTTCAACTCACCAGCCAGTCAGGAACCTGGGTGTCTTGTTCGACCCTCAACTGTCTTTTCTTCCCCACATCCAAGCCATGACCCGCTCTGCCTTTCCTCACCTCCGTAACATCGTCCGACTCCGCCACTACCTCACCCCTCAGGACGCTGAAACTCTTGTTCATGCCTTCATCACCTCCAGCCTCGACTATGCAAACGCCCTCCTTGTCGGCCTTCCCGACTCCTCCCTCCACAGACTGCAGATAATCCAGAACTCTGCAGCCCATGACCTCTCCCCCACTAAACTCCATGACCCCATCTCCCCCACTCTCACCCGACTCCATTGGCTCCCTATCCTTCAGAGGATGCAGTTCAAGATCCTGGTCCTCACCTATAAAGCCCTCCGTGGCCTCGCCTCACCCTACCTCTGCAACTGCTAACCCCCTACCAACCCGCCCGCTCCCTCCGCTCAGCCGGCTCTGGCTGCTCCACATCCCCCGACCCACCCGCTCCACCATTGGCGGGAGAGCCTTCAGTCAACCCCCAACTTCTGGAATTCCATCCCCCAATCACTCCGTCTCGCCCCCTCCTTAGCCTCCTTCAAGTCCCGCCTGAAGACCCTCGTCTTTGACTATGCAATTGGTCACTCCCCTTCCCTCCCCTCCCTTCTCCCCCGCTCACCCCAGCTCGGGTCTGAAATGCTGTACACTGTCCAGCGCCTTGGGACGTCCTCTGGACGTGAAAGGCACTATACAAATGTAATCTTGTTGTTGTTAATGCTGTGTTGCAAATTTTACCCATCCTACTGAAACTCAAATAATAGTCATAATGTTTGGTAGAGCTCCTTTCATGTCAGCAGGATGCCTCAAAGCACTTTGCAGGATTCACTCTAAAGTGTGTTTTGTGGGCGAATGAAGCGTCCATGACAATAATAATCCTTGCATTTGATATGGCGCCTTATCACATCTTCATTATGTCTTAAAATGCTTCACAGAATATACTGTAGAGTGAATTGACTGTATATTTTATGGGCGAAACGCAACAGTCAATTGCGCACAGCAGCGTCCCACAAACAGTTGTGGATTGAGTAACCAATTTATTATTTTTGGTTAAAAGGAATTATTATCCCCGGAAAAGTGATCCGCCAATCGACTAACAACCGGGTTCCTACTTACTGCCAGGTAAACAGGCGTGTGGAGTAAGGAAACTTGCCAAACATTTCACCCTGTCGGGAATCAAACCCAGGTCTCTAGCTTGCGAGGCGAGCGCTCTAACCACTGAGCTACAGGACTCAGCTACAGGAATGGTCCTGGGCAATCGCTCTGGTTGAAAATATGCCCACTTCTTTCTTTGCCGTATTGTTTTATGCATGGGCAACTTTTAGTTGATTTAGATGAATACGGTGCATGGAACTGTTTTGATTTCCTCTATCCTTTCATTAATAGAAGACATGATAAGGCGCTGTATCAAATGCAAGGATTATTATTATAGTTTACTATAGAGTTGTGGGCTCAGACCTTACCCGGGTCTTTGAATTCACGATCTACGCTGACATTCCAATCCAGTTACAGTGAATGTGATCTTTGTGTGCCATCTGCCTGATAGGAACAGGAGGAGGCCATTCAGCCCCTCGAGCCTGTTCTGCCATTCAATTAGATCATGGCTGATCAATACCTCAACTCCAATTCCCAGCCTTTGCCCACATCCCTTGATACTCTTACCGACCAAAAATCTATCCACCTCATGACTTGAAAATTGGAATGGATCCAGCATCCACGGCCTTTTGGGGGAGAGGGGTCCAGGTTGGACATTCCAGCTTGGAGAATTCCAGGTTTCAGGTGAACGTTAAAGATCACCGTGGCCCAATTTGAGAATAAAAATGTCCTGGATATTATTGGCTACTAACTTCATTCATGGCTGTTTGTGGGATATTGCTGTGGGCAAATTGGCCGCTGCGTTCTTCTACAAAACACACAGTCACCACGTTTTACAGTGAAGCGCTTTGAGACATCCACCCGACACCAAATTCATTATAGATGCTTCAAACTTCAATGGAAATTGGCCACTCAAGTTTCAAAAGTGCATGCGTCCTGGTAACATTAATTTGCAATTTCGATGGCGAGGCAGAGTAACGGCATGATGCATGATACTTTGTTTAAGAATGAAATCAGGCTTGTTATTTAATATTATTTTTAATGGGCAGAATCAGCAAAAAAACAACCAATTACATACAACAATGGTATTTAACTCAGCATTTCAGATTCATGCTAGGTATTAAAAATAAATCAGTCTAATAATGCATTCAGCAATGAGACTCTGTGAATGTGTGATTTGCACTAATAAATCTTTAGAAAGTGCCAGAGAATTCTTGCAGTGGTTTAAATTCGCTGTTTCTGAATTACATGCAATAAAATATCCAAATTATTTGAATGAGTGATGAGTTCCAGATTACAAGAGAAATTCAGATGGAGAAGTCCTTCTAGCCCTTTGATCTTATTTCTCCAGCATACTTTCTCCTTATTACAGAATCAATCTGTTTCTTGAATGAGACTTCTACCTCAGCATCCAGCACCTCCCTGCCAAATCATTTAAGCTGTTGATGGACATGTGTGTGTGCGAGGCGTACCTTCTGCTTTTCCTTTTAATTATTAATAAAAATACAGTCACTACACTTTACAGTGTATCCTGTGAAGCGCTTGGAGACGTCTCGAAGACATGATAAGGTGCTATATCAAATGCAAGGAATATTAATATTATTTTTAATGCCTCTGTTTGAAGCACTCCCAAGACGCTACCCCGCATGAAGGGGGCTTTATAAATGCAAGTTGTTGTTGTTTGCTTCCTATATGCAGAGTTCTGTGATTATTTTGCCCACAAATATACAGTCAATTCACTTCACAGTATATTCTGTGAAGTGGTTTGAGACGTCTAGAAGACATGAAAAGTGCTATATCAAATGCAAGGATTATTTATTATTATTATTTATATTGAACTTTGCTTGCCATTGATCTGCCCAGCTCTGGGCTCATCATAGAACCTCCAAACTCTGTGCCATTGCAAATGTAATTAATTTGAAAATCCAGGTTATTTATGTAAAAAGAGGAACAGAAGGGTTCCTGAACAGACCCTGGAGACATGCAGTCAACACCTACCCATTTCAGTTCAGTTCCCCAAGTAAATACCCTCTCTTTAAGCATTTCTTAAATCTAAGTCTCTTAAATTTCTCTTTGTATCGCCCACAAAATACACAGTCAATTCACTTTACAGTATATTCTGTGAAGCGCTTTGAGACGTCTCAACAACGTGAAATGGCGTTATATCAAATGGAAGGATTATTATTATTTCTTCATTCATATCCATGTCTTAGCTATGGTAGCCACTGACCAGTTTTTAAAGCAGTTTTTCCTTTGTAACTAAAAATAATTATAATCTATTGTATAAACGATAAAATAAACAGTCACTATAGTTTGCAGTAAATCCTGGGAAGCACTTCAAGACATCCTGACGGGAAAGACACTATATCAGATGTAAGGATTATTATTAATCTTAAAATAAATATGCATTTACAACCTCAGAATAGAAGTGTGACTTTGCAGGCTCACTGTGTGAAAATAATAAGTTTAATAATATGGAAAGGTAATATGAAGAATAAGTAGTGATTTATTTTCCACTTTACATTTTCAAATTATATGTAATTTTCTGCCTTTTGAGTGAGTATTTCTGGAAAGCACATTTATTTAGATACAGGATCTCTTAAGTACACATAGACAGGTGTAATGAAAATTTCTAACAGCCTTTTAAATTGAATGCAAACACCAAAGCGGAATCCATTTGCATCAATATGAAATTTAATTTCTCAGCAGTTAAGTTCATCCAGAGCACACAGCGGGACTGGAGTGAGCAAGTAGGGAGGAGGAAAGAAAGCGAGGTGGTGAGGGGGGTGGGGGTCGAGTGAGTGGTGGTGGAGGAACAGGCGAGAGGGGGAGACGAGCTGAGGAGGGGGTAGGGAATGCAGTATGTGATTCACTAATTATTACCTGTGTTAATCACTGTATCATCACGCACCTAATTTTCTGCCATCTATGGGGTTTACGCGCTCTAAGACACTGCCCTGTGTGAGGGGCGCTGTATAAATAATGCTTGTTGTTGTTTACACCCCACACCAGCCCCACACAGAAAATTGCCCCACAAAAGTTTGCAACATTTTTAGTTCAACTTTGAAGTTGCTCGAAATCCAGCGTTTCCATGGCAATTGAAAGATAGTTGATTAGCAGGTAATTAAGCACCGAATGCTGATGATTTTTACCATCGCGGAACTATCTTGTATATTACAATAAAAGCTGACAGTGGAGAGACAGCGAGGTTCCTTCCTGCAATTCAGGGGTCTGATATTTCCCTAATTTATTCTACTGCGGAGGTTGAGATTTATGTTTTTATGCTCCACGGATGCTGTAGCTATTTCAGGCAGGGAAAAAAAATTACTACACCTTTTAATCATCTGTGATTCACCGGCACTGGGGATGTTACAAAACATTCAAACTACTTGAACACTGCATCCTTATTGTTCAAAGAGGGAAATTAAAATACTCTACAGCTCTCTACTGGGAATAGCGAACAGAATCCAAGTCAGAGTCATTACACCGGCACTTGCCAGTAAGACCATCAGTTATGTCCTGTTCTGTCAAATACAATACTAATTAATAATCCTTACATTTGATGGGGCATCTGTTCACATTTGGAGAACGTCTCAAAATGCTTCATGGGATATTGCTTGTGGGACATTGCTGCGTGCAAATCGGCTGCTGAGTTTGCCTAGAAAACACAATCACTCCACTTGACGTCTTGGGATGTGTTCTCCCCCCCCCCCCCCACCCCACCCACCCTTCCCGATGTGACAAGCGCTATACAAATGTAATTTGTTGTTGTTGACAGTAAAAAAAAATCCTGTGGAGCACTTTGAAACGTCTCGCTGACATGACAAGACGCTAAATCAAAGGCAGGAATCATTATTATTACTGTTGTTGCTATATCTCTGATGGTTGTGGTCAAAATTCAGCAACACCAGTATTTCCCACTGTAAGCTCAGTGTCGGAGTTGCAGACCTGACATGATTGATCTGTTGCTGTTTTGCATTGCGATACTAATTACAGTACTTAGATCTTTACAGTTAATCTTTATTGACTGACTTACTTCTGAGAGAGTAGTACTTTGCTTGAGTAAGGGAGATAGACCTGAAGAGATTAAAAGGTTAAATGAACAGTGGACTTGAAGTGAACTGAACTAAACTAAATATCGGGAGGGACTGTGCTTCAGTTGTATGGACCACTGTTGTCCAGTGATGATTTGCAAGATTATTGTGAGAGATGAAGTGATTTAACTATGACGAGAGGCTGGATGGATGAATATTCCTTAGAGTTGAGGAGGTTAAGGGGTGATCTGGTCGAAGTCTTTAAAATAATGCAAGGAATTGACTGGCCAGATAGCAGACAATTAATTCCTCTTATAGAAAGATACAAGAGAACCTGTCCCTAAAATTAGAGCTTAAACTTCGCTCCCACCCCAGCTCGGGGACCCAGTCAGCGTTGTCGAGCACTTTTTGAGACATTCTCCACCCCCCCCACCCCGCCCCCCGATGTGTACGAGTGTAAACTGTATCGTAATAGAAACAAGATCAGAAAGCATTTTTTAATTCAGCCAGGAATGCGGCTGTAAGATTCTTTCTGATCAATAAATAATAGAACTGGAAATTATTTATTTTGTATTTAATTTTTAGTGTGTGTCAGGAATATAGGAAAAATGGGAATTGCGAAGATGAAACAAGGTCAAGGTCCATCTAGTTTGCCTTCTACTATCCTGGTAATCGCTTGCTACATGCATGTTCGTATTCACAAATACAAACGACACTTTGTTATCAGCTTTGCACGACTTTATTCGGATGCTGTTAGTACCTGAGCTCGAGCTATGTACTTTTTTATTCGCTTAAAATATGTACACATACAAAATAGCAGGTTACAGAATGCAGCATTCTCCTTTGATTATTATACGTTAAAAACACAATTGAAAACTTATAACTTTGAGAGTATTTTGACTTTTCTCGTCTTCAGGAGACTGTGTACTTTGATAGAAAACATTTCCATATAAATCCACTGGGTGTCTTTCTCCAGCTCTTTCAGCTATCAATTATTAAATGCCAGTGATGCTGCCTTTAGTTGTCCAGGGATGCTAATAGCCTCGAAATCCTAATACAAACAGACAGCAGATAGAAAAGATGTTCAATTAATACTCAGCACAGCAATTAGATACAAGAACCAATATGTTATTACGATTGAATGTGCATTGAAACTGTGGTTTTAAGATACAGTGAAATAAATCTTTAGCTCCGTATCTATGGCAACTCGGTGTCAAAGAGTGAGATAATTTTAACCGCTGAATTGTAGGGATTATAAATTTTAATTAAACAGAGGTGACCAATGAGGTTGATTGAACCAGTAAGTACAACTGCATTTAAAGGCATGTCCAACGTGTTGCCAGGCAACCATCTAGACCAAATATTCTACTTGGCAATATTCCATTGAAAGGAAGGGAAAATGGGTTTTAAAGTAATAATAAATGTCCATAATTATATTAATTGTGTTCACACAGAGTAATTGCTTCTATATTATCGCAAATACAGTGCTAAAATGTCTGGTTAAGCTGCAGTATTTACCTGTTCATGTCGTCTGCAGTCTGGTCTTTGGATCTGGCTTAGTGTACAGAAATGGTTGTCTTCAAGACACTATTTGTGACTCAAACATATTTTCCCTTTCCCAAATTGGCATTCAATTTCAAACTCTCCGGGTTTGGATACTAATAGTTACTGATCGCTGCAGATTTTGTGGAATGACAAACATCATTGAATAAGGTTTGGTTTATCTTGCAGCAAAGATGCTCTCAAACCTCTCACCTCAACATGGGGTAGATCAGATGATGAGTCACATGGGTCACACTTAGAGAGTTCTGCATCCAGCTCCGGTCGCTATGACATAAAAGGAGACCCGAGAAGCAATGCAGAGGAGAGCAACGATGATGAATCCCAGTCTTAGGGGCTTCTTCTGGTTTCCAGCATAATAATATCCTGGATAAAATCAGTCACTCATTTTGTGACTGTCTGTGGGACTTACTCTGTGCAAATTAACTGTTGCATTTGCCTACAAATACACAGTCACTACACTTTACAGTAAATCCTTTGAAGCGCTTTGAGCCATTTCAATGACGTGATAAGGTGTGTTGTATCAAATGCAAGGATTATTGTTATCATCCTGTGGTCCTGTACACCATGTGATTCTGTGTAAAGCAGCAGGTATTACTCTCCGAACTGGCTCTTTCGATCACAACTTCCATCGCGGTTGCACAACTGACAGTGGCATTCTTATCACCTGTCAAATTACTCAAATGGTATCTGAGCAGCAAGGTTGCTGACTGCTGTGTGTTTGCTGCCTTCGACGAGAACAACATTGACGAGAAGAGCAGCCACCCGTAATCAGCTTAATGACCCAGGATATCCAACAGGCCCTCAAGTTGAGGAATGACAATGCGTGTATATTGCAGCTTTACTGTCAGAAACCACTGCTCAGTGACAAGCAAATCAATGCCAAAGCCAACTATAAGGCAAAACAACAAAAAATCAACACTGTGTCTACTTCACAGGGAATGCCAGAGCATGGATAGGATTCACACTGATTGACTGTAGATGGGAGTGAGGAAGGCTGGATGTTCTTCACGTAGGAGTATGTTAGCTATTATGAAGGTTCAAGGTCATCAAAGTAGGGGCTGAACATAAATAAGCTAGCTATTTGGGCAAATGCAATCCCTTGGTAAGTGATGCAGTCTAAAATGGGTACATTCGGGCAGCCAAGATCACAGTTTAACAGTGGAGCTGGAGGCTTTGAGTTCAAGTATCAAAAGCAGTGTCTCGAAGCTAAGCTGATAGACGTAATGTAAATGCAAAGAGTTCCAACTGCATTAAAATATCTGGGAAGGATCCAAATTCTCCCTACTTGCTCTCCCAGTCCCCACTTATCATCCAGGGTCGGATAAGTGAGGATTAATTCGCAGGCACCCATTAGCTGTTTCCTAAATGTATAGATTATTCTGCTGTGAACAGGTTATTGAGCTTAAAATAAAGAACTAGCTGGCTGGTGACTGTGAGGTTCTGAAGACGACGAAAAGCAGCAGAACGTGGGTGCGAATCAGAAAGGTGTATCTTTCATTACCAAGGACTAAACTGCATGGTGCTATAGGCCAAAAAGTACTTATCCAGCAATATAGATCGTTGTGTAATATTTTCCTTTGATTGTGAAATTATATGCTTTTGTGTCATAATGTTTCCTCTCCTCAAGCTTCATGCCATTCTTTGACAAGGCGAGTGACCTGTTCCCAGTGTCTGTCTGCTGCACCTAAGGTATATGTGAACAGGCAGGGCAATTTGTCAGTCACTCATGTTTCTTTACTGTGAAGAGTTTCCTTGCCACTGCTCATGTCTTCTTGCGACAACATGGCTGAGACTTCAGGCAACAGATGTGTAATCATAGAGGCATATCCACATTCTACCACATCATGGCCCTAAGGCACCCATGCCACTGCACTCTGGCGTCGATGGTGAATCTTAGATATTTGGATTTTCCAGGCGAATTGTTGGCCTCAAAAAAGCCCATGTCGCCAAATGTTTCAATTTCTCTGGAACCCTGGCACCTGAGGAGGGAAGTGGGATCACCGAAGAACATCTGGTGTCTAATTCTATCATCTGCTTTGGGGGATATGCAATCTCCAGTTGGACGACTGCACTAGGGCCTATACAACTTGATGAGCAGAAAGGAAATCGGGGCAATAAAATCTGTTCTTCAAGGAAGCTCTTCAGATTGCCTCGCCTCGCAAGCGAGAGGACCTGGGTTCGATTCCCGGCAGGGCGAAACATTGGACAAGATTCCTTACTCTCCACACGCCTGTTTACTGAGCAGTAAGTAGGAACCTGTTTTTTAGTCATTGGCGGATTGCTTTTCCGGGGCTAATAATCCCTCAAAAAAATAATAATAATAATTTGGTCACTCAATCCATGATTGTTTGTGGGACACTGATGTGCACAATTGGCTGCCGCGTTTTGCCCACAAATATACAGTCAATTCACTGTACAGTAAATTCTGTGAAGCGCTTTGAGACGTCTCAAAGACGTGATAAGGTACTATACGAAATGCAAGGATTTTTATTAGTATTATTACCACCTTCCCATTGCATGTCTTAACGAGCCCCAGTGCCCTGGTCTCAAACACACATACCACGCACAAATTCCAACTGTTGAATATTTCCACACAATAAAAACCCTCCTATCTTAAAATCTGACGTCTGTTTTAAATTTGGCTTTTACAACCCGAGAATCTTTTGTTCTTCCTCTTGTTCTGCTGCCTTTGATACATCAACGTCAATTAAATGAATTATGAGAAATCATATGTGACTTTACTTGGCACGGTGCCAAAGAAAAGTCAATATCATTGTGTCCAACCGAGTATTAGATTTGACAAGACTTCAGTTAACAGCTGTTTCCCGTACTTCTTTGTTGAAACTATTATTGACACTTCGTCCCATTAATCACTCAGCTTACATAATCAGGCCCATCGCCACAAAGAAAATAGTTTTGGGGGAATTCAATAGTTTCAACTATTAACTCAACTGTTATATTTGCGCTGCCTCTTTTTAATCAAGTGGTTTAGCAAAAGACATTTCGGAGGAGAAGGCTTTGTCCAGACACCAAATCTGCTTACACAGTGAGTTCCTCATTTATATACAGAAGACAACGACAACTACCATAACTTGCAGCGATGTAGCGCCCTTCCAGCCTGCTTCACGTCTCCGCCTCGCTCGCCCCACTTCTGCCACTCTGCCCCCATCCTCTGGAACTCCATCCCACAGTCCCTCCGCCTCGCCCCTCCCTTGCCACCTTCAAGACCCATCTCAAGACCCTCCTCTTCGACCGTGCTTTCCCCCCACTGCCCACCACCCTCCCAAATCCTGACCCCCAGCTCGGATCCAAAACTCTGTCGGTCCAGCGCCTTGGAATGTCCTCCTGACACGAAAGCTGCTATGCAAATGTAATTTTGTTGTTGTTGTTGTTGTTGTCATCACCCACAAAATATAGTCAATTCACTTTACAAATGTAATTTTGTTGTTGTTTACGGTATATTCTGTTAAGTGCTTTGAGATGTCTCGAAGACGTGAAGATGCAGTTTATCAAATGCAAGGATTATTATTATCACCGTTGTTGAGAAGTATCAAAACAATGAGCTGAATATTGACCTCTCCACTGCTCAAACTTTCTGCTTACATAACTATTGGACCCAAAGCATGTAACCACCTCGAGTTCTTTGGGATATCAGTCAGACTTGGCTCTCATAGCCCAGGTCTTTGAGAAATCTTCCATTGAATTCATAAGGTCTCGGGTTTGGAATTGGATGCCAATGAAGTCGAATGTGATTGATTCTTTGATGATGTGCTAAATGCTGTGCTGGCAAGGTTTTGAAACTCCAGTGGTTTTTAGCCGTGTGAACTAAGTGTTCTGAATTTTATATATTCTTCATGCTTTACGATTGACGGGAGCTCTAACCCTGCCTAAGTATTTTTCAAGAAACAAAGAATGGTTTACTCATTCATCTTTTGCTATATTCCCATCTCCCACTGAGTCACAGTAACACTCATTTTCTGGATTGAGTTAAAATTAGGAGGAGTGGTCTCAATGGACCAGTTTTCTTCTCAATTCTCTACAAATCTATAATAGATTGACTATGCCTGTGGACATATTATTGTGAAGATGGTCTACTTTATCTGTTAATTATATTTAATATGCTTTTTGATTTGATTATTTACCTTCCCCTTGTGGTTGAAAACTCATGACTGAAAAAAGCACTGAGGATAGTGTAATGAATTTCGAAGTACTTGGATAAAAAACAGAAGTTTTATAACAATTGCAGTAGTTCCATAAATATGATGTTGTGTTTCCAAACCCTGAAAGATGGAGAGTTAATGTGAATTTCTTTTAAAAAAAAGGCGCAAATCAAACTTACAAAAGCAATAAAATCTATGTCAACATTTGCAAAAATGTTTTTATAATATATATTGTATATAATTCTCACATTGGATAAAATATGGCTCTGTTATCCCTGCGAGTTAAAGCCCTAACAGGTAGAGTAGTCTTGTCCTTCAAAAGAAACCAGGGCAGATTAGCATAGATTAATTGTCTGATTGCACAGTAAATCTGCATTCTCAGAACCTGCTTGACTTCTCTTACTCCATCGTTTTTTTGTTTTGGGGGTGGGGGGGAAGGGGTCTGATCAGCCGTGTGTCTGTCTGACACATTCGGAAACCCATTACTTTGCTTAAGACTGTCCTAACCCAATTGAACGTTCTATATATGCCACCCACACATGGAAATTCCTGTGTCTAGAATGGAATATGCCTTCTCTTTCTCTCTCCCTCCCCACTGTTTATCTAATCCCAGAGCATATTAGGCATAGGTTGGAAAGAACCAAAGCTCAATTATTTTGCTGGTATTTATCTACAAATGCTGATCATGAACACTGTAGGATCTGTAACGTCGATAGGGGATCCTTGAATAGTTTACTTTATTCAATCTGTTGGTGCTGCTTGCTTTTATCAGCTGTGAATAACTGTTGCAGTGTACAAAGCAGTGCGTCGTTTATCATTGCCATATTATTCCACGCTCGAGATCAACTTGCGTTTCCGCTTGGTTGACCTGCGGTAATCAGTTTCTGGTGAGGACAAGTGGGTAGAAGATAAATTCCAGTTTCATAATGAATTAAAATGGGAATAAAATGTAACTTGACTAGTGACCTTTTCTCTGAATCAAATGTACATAAGTATAGTATTCCTAACCATCAGAGGGAAGAAAATAAGCAGGCAGATATGCCTAGGTGTCCTGGGCAGAAGTGACATAAATATAACTCGTGATGCCGGAAACTCTGTTTGGCGTAGCTGTTGGTCGTCCAGACAAAACCTAATTTGCCTTTAGCTAGGTTCCTCTGAAATGAGTTTAATGGGATATACAACTAGTTTCTAACTCCCTTTTAATATTCTGAGAAATGCTACATTCAAAGACTATCATATAAAACTCCAACAATAGGAGGTATGAGGAACATGAGATCAAAGAGTCATAGAATCATACATCACAGAAAGAGGCCATTCGGCCCATTCCATCTGCATTGGCTCCTAAAAACGCAACCCAATTCAATGCCACTGGTCCGCTTTCTCTCCATACCCCTGCAATCCTGTCCTCCCAAATACCCATCTACTTTTCTCTTAAAAGTTGTTATTGAATCGGCTTCCACTAACCTTTCAAGTAATGCATTCCAGATCTAGAAGTATTGAGTTGCCACCCACAATTTTAAATTCTACCCACCCAACCCCACCGCCCCTCCACCCATCCCAAATGAAAGTTTTGTGTCTATCAGAAAGCAAATGGACTGGAAATGAAAAAAATCTTACATAACGCAAATGCTGGAAATCCAAAATAAAAGCAGAAAATCAACTTGACAATCCCCGAGCTGGGTCAACATCGGAGAGAAGAGAGAGAGAGAGAAATCTAGCGTCTCGGGTGTATGACACTTCATCAGAAATGAAATGATTGGGCTGGGAAGTCTCTTTAAGTGCTTTCACCATTTTCAATTGTGATGGAGAGCCCTGATGGAAAATAAAGTGTTCTCTTGTATCAAGTCTAGTCTCTTCACTCATGGATGTGCCTGAGCTGTCCATCTCTCCCATGTACTATGCGTCAATAGCGTTATCTTTCAAGCAATCTGCATTCCCCTGCTCCGCAGCACATCTCCATTGCGGGCAGAGTTAAACAAACAAATGCTGCGTCGTGTAAAAAAAAAAAGCTCCAAGATACGTTTATGATTCAGGGAACTTTTCTCTTTTTACTAAAGCCATTAATTTCCATGGAAAAAAATAGCAAGTTAAGTCAAAGCACCCACAGCTGGTGCCGAGATGCAGTGTGATCAATCAAGTAGGTGTATTGCTCTGTTTTGCAAAAGCTCTGGGCCAGGAGAGATTCCTGGAAATGTGCTACTCCATTCCTAACGATTTCTGTTTCGATCACAGCAATGATATGGTGGAAGCAAATTCTAACTGTCTCCCATCTCCTCTTCCCTGTTGCCAAGCCCTTGCGCAGTCAATTAAGAATGAAGTTCAACGAGTGGCAATTTTTCAGTGGCAGACAAAATAATTAAGCATGTAATTAACGGCAGATTAAAATCGTGTGCTTTCCCCCTTTAGTAAGCGGAAATAGTATTGACAGATGAGAGATTCTAATCAAACTGCATTAAAGCGGTGTTTTTCTTTTAAAAAAACACGAAAATGTCACAGCACGGCATTGCCTCTGCACTTCAATAAAATAGTTTGCTATAATTAAATAATCACGGTATTTTTCAAACTGAAGGCCTTCAGAGTCAGTGTTCTTTCTCTAAAGAAGCGGTGCAAGTGAATTCTCAGCGAAATGAGAGTTCTCAGTGCGATAATACACAGATGACAGTGTGATGGATTAATATCTGAACCGTTACGGATGCTCACTGATGTAAAGACAGAAGTCTTCTCAACACTACTAATGCAAAAAGAAAGCTACCCTTACTTATCTGACTGCTTCTCATTTAGTCACCATTTGTGGGGGAACAATTTCCACCAGGGTCGAGATTCACTCTATTAATGTGGCATTTCAGCGCTGCTGAATTCAGTTTAAAATTAAATTCTGCGTTTAAGAGTTTGACTAATTCTGGGCGCTCTGAAACGTTGATGTTTAAATTGTGCAAAAGTCAACGATACCATTGCATTTCCCCTCTTTCCCCCCACTCATTCTTTCTCTGTGATGAGCGATAATAACCCTTGCAAATTAGCACAGCGCTTTATAGAAACATAGGAACAGGAGTAGACCATTCAGCCTCTCGAGCCTGTTCTACCATTCTATAAGATCGAGAGCTGATAACATCGAACGGTCTCAAAGTGCTTCAAGGGTAATTGTGAAGCATGTCAGCCGGTCAGAGTATTCACTCGCCCGGAATAGAGGATGGACTGTCTCCCCTGTGAGATATATGCTTGCTTACCTATGGCAGCCATTGGTTGGGGAAATAAGGCAAATGGACAAATATTTGCAGGTCAAAAACAGAAGTCGTTGGGAACACTCAGCGGGTCAGGCAGCATCTATGGGGAAAGGAAAATGAGTCAACGTTTTGGGTCCACGACCCTTTGTTAGAACTGGGGCATGTTGGGAGGGAGAGGCTTTTAAGGACTAACAGAGAGGGGGGAGGCAGGGCAAGGGAGACAAAGGAGAAAATGGGGTAGAGGGCAGGGAATGATGAGTTAAAGAGGTGTTAATGATACAAAACAAAGTGGGGGATTGCAACAAAACAGGGGAATAGAGGCGTTAATAATGCAAAGCAAAGTGGGGCGCAGGGGGGAGGGGAAATTGCAACAAAATAGTCAGACCAGAGAGAGAAAAGGTGTGTTAACTCACTTTCCTTTCTCCATAGATGCTGCCTGACCTGCTGAGTGTTCCAAGCGACTTCTGTTTTTGCTTCAGATTTCCAGCATCTGCAGTGTTTTGTGTTTTGTACATATTTGCAGGTGACAGCCTGGTTCGGTTGCTAAACGGTTAGAAAGTTGTGGCTTTAACACCCACATTGGGACTTGTACTTTGGGCTCACAGTCCTGTGCAGTGCTGGGGGATCTCTGCGGTATAGAACTTACCGTCCTTTCAGATGAAATATTGCAGTGAGGTTCCGTTTGTGTGTTCAGGTGTTCATGAAAGATCTGGTGACACTGTTTGACAAGTGAAGGGGAGATTCTCCCGGTGTCTTGGCCAACAATCCCACGAACAGATGGATAATTCATTCCATGGTTTGGTTGTTTGTGGGATATTGCTGTGCATAAATTGGCTGAAGCGTTTATCTGCAAATACAGTCACTCCACTTTACAGAAATCCCTGTGCAATGCTCTGAGGCATTCCGTGTTGTAGGTGCTATATTGTATGCAAGGATTGTTGCATATATTTCCCAGTTATCACACAGTGCGAAGCGCTCAACAAGGCCTGAGGGCATGACAAACCTTCTGAATTTTCAGCATGATAGGCCATTACACATCCATGATTGGAGTCACCTCAACTGCCAGAAAATGCTCTCACCAGAAAATCTCCCACCAGCAAAGCAGTCAGAAAAATATGGAATAGAACTACGGCAACTCTACAGTGTGTTCATGCAAAAACAATAGGCAGCAAGGAGTGATGTTCAAGCTTGCGATTTGATCCAGGTATTCGAGTGAGGATTATAAGCAGGTCAAGCCTTCTGGCTGCATAACAATGCGTCTATTGTGCCCACAACTGAGTGGAAAATACGCTTGAGGTCACACAGTACGTAATACATTTTGCTGACTTGGGAGGATTTGGGAGGATTTGGAAGGCGCTGAATGTAAATCAACCCAGATTCTCCCCAGTTGGTTTGTCATGTCTTTCGAACCGCACGGTTGAGGTTGTGGTTTGTCGCTCATCCTGTCTGCTATTTGGCAGTGTGTTGCACAGTCTGCTGCAGCCGATTCATACCCAAGTATGGCAGCCATTGGCGCATATTTCGCCAACAAAATATACAATCAATTCACTTTACAGTGCATTCTGTGAAGCGCTTTGAGACTTCTCGAAGAAGTGTTAAGGCACATATCAAATCCAAGGATTATTATTATTATTCCTCTTGGCTTGATTGGGGGAATAATGCAAATCGACACATATTATTTACATATTATTTAACACCCAGATTGGGACTTGTGCTCACATTCCTGTGCAGTCCTGGGGGATGTCTGCATTGTAGAAGTTGCCATACCTTCAGATGAGATATTAAAGTGAGGTCCCATGTATCTGTTCAGGTGGCCATTATATGCTCCAATAATAATAATAATCCTTGCATTTGATATAGAGCTTTTCACGTCGGGAGGACATCCCAAAGTGCTTCACAGAACATACTTTAAAGTGAATTGACTGTATATTTGTGGGCGAACGCGGCAGCCAATTGCGCACAGCAATGTCCCACAAACAGTCGTAGATTGAAAATGACCAATTTATTATTGTTTTTGGTTTTGGAGGGATTATTATTAGGGATATACCCCTAAATGTCCAAATATCCAGTAACTAGCGAATCCCACACGTGCCGTGAGATGACCCACTGGAATTTCGTCAGCCATCGATCTCGGCTCCCAGTTCCGCCAAGACTACATTGAGCGGAGTTCCAGAGCATTAGGTTTCCGCAGATCCTTTGGCTAATCTCGCAGAAGCCCACCCACCCCTCACCCCCTGCCCTTTGTTCCTACACATATCATTTGTTTTAGATTTCCTTCTCCCCCTCCAGATGAATAGATGTATTTCAGTTTGAGGCCAGTGTGCTAGCGAAAGGTGAAGAAGGATACACAAATTGGATGCTGCGTTTCAAAGAGTGCCATGGGTGCTCGTGGCAGTGTTGATAATGGAGTCTATTATAATTCAGCTGCTAAAAATAGCATTCTTCTCAATATCTCTTTACAATGGTAAATCCATTATACAGAAGTAATCAAAAGAATGTTATTTTCAGCTACCAGCTACCCATAGACCCCTTCGCTAAGTAAAATGTGGCTCAGGAGGGAAGTAAAAAGCCCTGGGGTGATTAGTAGCTCACTGAACTTGCTGGTGGATTGGATGGCACACACACTATATTAGATATGTAAAAATATGTGCCTGTGAGTTGAAGGGTGAACCAGCTGCATTAATTTTAAAAAAAAGGTTTTAGATAATAAATTTCAGTTTGGTCGCTTGTTGCAAAATGCCATTAGTTAGACAAAGTGCCTGCAGAAGCTACAAAACAGACACTGGGGTATAATACGTGTCAATTTGTAATGGGGACTCCTCACGGGCAACTGGAAGCACATTATGCTGACTCGTGGGAACTCCGTAGACCCCCATCAGAGAGAATTCCCTCAAGGAGACTTAACATCCTCCCAGAGTCCATAATTTGAGGAACCGCACTTGAATTTGCAGCATTTCAGACCCTGATGTTTTATCTGAACATTTCTCAGGAGACTCCCATTAGCTTCACTCATGCTTATCAGAAACCAAGCTTCCATCTGAACTGCAGGTATGATTGAATGGCATCCTGCCCAACTATGTGAAGGTTCGATAACCGCAGCATGCTTTGCTTCCTGATCAAACAGTTCAAACCACCAAATGGTATATACGGAGGATACCTATAGGAATCATTGGGTCTCCATTCAATCTTCCCCAAGTCTGAGACGCAAACCAATTCTTCTCTGGGTCGCTCACTCCATGACTCTATGTGGGACACGTCCGTGTGTAATTGACTGCCGCATTTCGCCACAAAATACCGTCAATTCACTTTACAATATATATTCTGTGAAGTGCTTTGTGATGGCTCACCAATGTGATAAGATGTTATATCAAATGTAAGGATTATTTTTATTATTATTATTATAGATCTATGTAAACAGCCAGACAGCACTTCTCCTCGCTAAGCCCTGGGAATTACTGTAAAGTGCAGTGACTCTATTTGTAGACAAACTAATTTGCTCACAGGCAATGTTGGCACCTCTGGCAATGCAGGACTCCCCCAACGCTGCACTGTAGTGTCAGCCAACATGCTTTATTCAGCATCTAACTGCTCTGCGCCTGATCTGGGTGTTCATGTAGTGTTTCATTTCCCAGCCCTGATATCCGTTACGTTCACTAGTACAAAATTCATCAGAAGGACAAGAAAATGTACATCTCGGTGCGTTTGTTACATCTTGTGCCTCAATGCGATGCTCGGCACGCAAGTGGAGTGAAAATGAAATCAAATACAGTTGCAAGATGTAAGTCTCTCTGCTTTTGCTGTCAATTTCCCACGAAAAGCACAAATCTTACGACATTTTATATATTTATTGCAGTCGGTTTGCTCGAAATTCCCGCGGTTCTCCTCAATCAGAATGAGACCCAATTTCGGCCCAGTTAAAGCATCAGTCAGCGATCCAGAATTCACAATTCAATCCATAGGTGGTAAATCATCTCATTATCCCCGTCCATTGAGTGTCGCAAAATGAAATTAAACTAGTCTAACATGACACCTGCTTGCACAAATAGGCGTCTTCTGCGCACTCCCAAGTGCAGACTCAAAGCTCTGGCAATGCAGCTGCTATTTTACGTAACAGTGAACATTGCACTCAGATCAGATTGGGCGGCACTTTTGAAGGGTTCGGATTCTGTCCCAGTAAAGTTCAAGCGAAGAACAACAACTTCCATTTTATATCGCGCCCTTGGCACGGGTAGTGTCAAGGAACGCTTTACAGCACCTACGATAATTCAGCTCTCCTCTAGTACTGCTGTGTCAGCCTAGATTATATTCCAAAATGGGACTTAAGCCTGCAACCTTCTGACACCTAGGCATGAATGCTAACAACCGAGTCAGATTGACACATACGTGGTAAATAATAATAATCCTTGCATTTGATATAACGCCTTATCACATCTTCGAACGTCTCAAAACGCTTCACAGAATATGCTGTAAACTCTGGACCAAACTCCTTGAACATATTCAAGACTGAGATAGATAGATTTCTAATTGCAAAAGGGATTAAGGAATATGGGGATAAGGCAGGGTCAGGTTATTAGGTGGAGTTAGATTAGAAGATCAGCCATGATTGAATGGCGGGGCAGACTCGAAGGGCTGAATGGCCTACTCCTCCTCCTACACGTTATGTTATGTTATGTTAAACTCCGTACCCCCATCTCACCAGTTCTGGCCAGGTTCCACTGGCTCCCCATCACCGAATGGATCGATTTCAAGATCCTCACACCCGTGTTCAAATCCATTCACTCTCTGGTACCTCCCTGTCTTTCCGACCTCCCAATCCACCACCAGGTGCCTCCGCTCGACTGGCCCTGACTTCCTACTGGTCCCTCGCACCTTCCGCTCCACCATTGGAGTTCCCGCTTTCAGCCACTACGCCGCGAAACTATGGTACACTCTCCCTCAGTCCCTCCGCCTTGCCCCCTCTCTCCCCTTTTTCAAGTCAACCTAAAAACCTTCCTTCTCAACCATGTTTACAGTCACTTCCCCCCACTCCCCGGCTCGGAGTCAGGCTCCACCACTGTTAAGTGCTTTGAGACTCTACCTTGCGTGGAGGACGCTATATAAGTGCAAGTTGTTTTAAAGTGAATTGACTGTATATTTTGTGGGCGAAACGTAGCAGCCAATTGCACACAGCAGTGTCCCACAAACAGTCGTGGATTGAAGTGACCAAATTATTATATTATTATTATTTTGACCAAATTAGTATTGGTAATATATAAACAACTATATATTGTGTAAACAAACAAATTACCGCAGCTAATTGCACACAGCAGTGTCCCACAAGTAGTTGTGGATTGAATGACCAATTTATCATTTTCTTTCAGGAATTATTATGGAGTAAGGAAACTTCCCCAACGTTTCGCCCTCCTGGGAATCGAACCCAAGTCTCTCGCCTGTGAGGCGAGTGCTCTGACCACTGAGCTACAGGACTCCTCGAGTGCAATCAAATTCAACCCATGTTGTTCAGAAGGAGGTTTGAGATTATTGGATTTAAACACCGAGCACAAAGCAGCCCGGTCAGGGAACGCGTTCAAAGCATTGGAAAGGGCTCCTTGTATTGGCCCTTTGAGACTTGTTGGAGTAATGACACATTAAATGCCATTGCTCCAGGTCACTGCATTTGCAGCACATAAGCCAGGGGTCTTCGACGGAAATGGATTATAGGCAAATGCTTTGTGACATTTTGGGGGCAGACACACTTGACTGCATGTCGTTTCCTTAAGATAAACCGCCAAACAAATTTGCAAGAATAATCTGCAATTATTCACAGTAGAAAACAAGGCGACGGGCATTAGTCACTGTTCTGTTGCTGCCGGAAAGGTTTTATTTAATGACCTCCACTAATTGCTAAACATTATATTGTTTTATAAATGCAGTAGAGGTTGTGTGTATGACCTGGCACAGACAGGTTTTGTGACACCTGTTCCTGTTATTAGCTTTCTTTCTGAGAATACACAAGTGTTCCTAAGCAGCCGCTCTATTCAGTGCAGTGCAGTGCAGTGCTGGTTTGCCAGTCTGTCATCAGCAGTGCCTTAGAGCACTGTGGACCTGCCTAGTTCTACACTGGACTACAGAGGCCACCACAGAGTGTCAACTCCATTCTGATGTTTCATTGCCAGGCATTTTACCTTCAAGCCAGCTCAGCTCCAAGGAGACCCCATATGGAGTACTGTAGCTCAGTGGATGGAGCACTTGACTCGCAAGCGATAGAACGCTTGCTTTGATTCCCGGGCAGGGCGAAACGTTAGGCGAGTTTCCTTACTCCACATGCCTCTGTTTACCAAGCAGTAAGTAGGAATAAGGTTGTTAGTCAATAGGCGGATCGCTTTTCCGAGGGTAATAATCCATTCAAAAAATTAATAATAATTTGGTCAGTTGACCCACGGCTGTTTGTGGGACGCTGCTGTGCACGATTGGCTGCCGCGATTTGCCCACAAAATATACAGTCACTTCACTTTACAGTATATTCTGTGAAGCGCTTTGAGACGTCTCGAAGACGTGATAAGGCGCTGTATCAAATGCAAGGATTATTATTACTTCCCCGCCCGCCCCCAGTTGGTCATTAGATATTCCAACAAATGAAGGTTTGAGACTCCACTGGGGCACAATTCACATCCACTAACCACACGCATCAATAAAGTGGAAGTTAATGGACTGTGTCCACTGGTTGAAAATATAACTAGAAGACATAAATATAAGCTAGCCAATAGGAGATCTAATAGGGAGTTTAGAATGTGGTTGAAGCAAATAGCGTTGATGTACTTGAGAGAAACTTTAAGAGCATACATGAGGGAAAAGGGAACAGAGGAGCATATTTTCCAATGAAAGCTCAGCGGCTCAGTATATATCCTGTGAAGTGCTTTGAGGCGTTCACCCGACATGAAAGGGGCCGTACAAAATGTAAGGATTATTACGTTCGCAGCAAGAGAGGTTTCTTTAATTTTTAAACAGTGGTTTGTCTTGTAAGCCAGGTCCACCTCCCAGTAGGAAAAAGCAAAACCTGAAACCAATGCCCAATAACGTGCAGTGGATTGAAATTGAACCTGTTTCATAATGCCTCATGAAACATCTCGAATTTCCCCCCAATATTTCACAACCTGTCAGCAGCGACTACATCTACAGCTCGTCTGTGATGTTGACTGTTGTTAAGTATACAGTCCACAGGCAGCAGTCTGTCCTGTAACATCAGGGTGTAGGAGCAGAGGTCCCAAAATAGGAACCGTCATGTGCAGTGTAGTGTTGCGTTGCTTTGATGGTCGCGTGGGTTTCGTAACAGAAGTGGTCCAGCACAGCGGATGGTTCAGGTTTTCCGTCTCGCACGTGTGAAGAGTCAGAAACGTGTACGGCCGACCGGGAGGAGAGAAAACCGAGTCCAGGCAGGGTTCCTGCATGCATCGCTGTTCAGACGTAAAGCAAACAGATGCTGTCACCACCGACAGCGAGCGCTGGCTATAACCATGGCAACTCCAGTACTACGACTGGCCCCAAAACATTGTGGACTCTCAGCAGTACGTTTCACATCAACCCCGTGAGCACGACATCGTGTCTGAGGCACTGCAAACGTCAACTAAACAAACTGGAAGTATGGAGATTCCTCCGTTCCCTGACTCTCTGCCCCATCCCTTCCCAATCCCATAACCAGCACTCGAGTGTAACGATGATGGGATGTCGCGACAAGAAATGTTCTTCTCCCCAAATGAGAAAACAAATCATTGCCCAATTTTTTTGCCGAATGGCAGTGTCCCTTCAATTGTACCTTCTCAAATTCTACCCCTCCAAAAAAACATTAACATTGATGTTATAATTGCCTGTTATAAAGCGAGAAGCTTTGACGTTTGAAGAGGTTCTACGTGGATATGTGCTCTACCTTTACTTCGCTGCATTGGGAAGTCTATTGATAAATTCCAATAAACACCTCTTTCCCCCATCCTCCCACATTGAAATAATCTACTTTGGCATCACACACACAAACACACGCACACGCACACACACACACACAGAGTTACGTGCTGCATTGCATTTTGTCCAAGCTGACAATCCTTCCGGGCTTTAGGCAACATTAGCTGGAGCTGTCCCTCCATGTTAGTGTCACATTAACATGGTTCTCTGAATCCAGCAAATGGAACAATCTGAACTGCGGCTCCACACTTTAATCAGATTCTCTGTGTACTCCGAGCTCCTTGGGCTGTTTGTTTGTTGCCTCTTTCTGTTGGATCTTTTTTCCTTTCAATTTGTAGAAAAATATAATAAGTGCAGGAGAGAAATGAGGGCTGTACGTGCAGCTGAAATCAAATGTAATGAATAACGTGTGATATCAACTGGGTAGCAATACAGCAAATAATGTCCACTGTGAGAAATAGGTACCAGAAAGTTTTTCTTCACTCAGAGACTGGAATCAGTGACTGGAACAGGTTACCAGGAAAGGTGATAAGAAGTCAGGATACTGGACTCATTTAAACAACAGCTTGGTGTAAGAAGACAGCAGGGTGAAAGGGTGAGATCAGATCGGCCTGAAGGGCCTTCTTCATCCAAAACAATCTTGTGTGATCCTGTAAACAGCCATCCATTACCACCCGAGGTGTAGAGGTGAGGGGAACAGGACAAGTGGGGCTTGTGTGGAGAGGCACGGACTGATTGGGTCAAATAGTTTGTTTCCATTACTCTATGTAATTGCATAACACAATCAATTTCTTTGACACCGCAACGAGTGATTATAGATTTGTAATCTCTCTTTAGTTTTCAAGCTACCCATGGCCACATACCTCTGTATGTAACACCTCAAATAAAGGCTTAAGGCAAATTGCATTCTCTAGACTTGGTGTCTCCCTACCCTCCAACCCTTCCTGACCCCAACCACCAGCTCGGGTGCAGATCCCTGACTGTCCAGCGCTTTGGGACGTCCTCCTGAAATGAAAGGCACTATACAAAGATAACTTGTTGTTCTTCTTCTTCTTCTGCCTGTAAGGTAGCGATTGACGTGTGTCTTAGCAAAGCAGAATATTTGGTGCAAAACCAAAGATTGCGTCAACCGGCCACAGATTACACCAGCATTTTCTCAGCCCCTGGAGATGTTCAGGAGCTGGCAAATGAACATCCCCAGATGATTAAATAAGTTTCGACTTTCAAAAGTTACAAGCAAACGCACAAAGTGGACAGAAAATAAGTGGATTTTAGCTAAAAGAGTGAGGTTCAAGCAAAACGATTTACGACTTCTCAAATTCCCAAGGAACGGGGAGAAGGCAGCAGAAGAAGCTATCATTATGGTTTACTGCCACCACAAGGATTTATTAATGAAAGTTTTAAAGGGTGAAGGTTATTAGCTTTCCTGGTCAACTCTCTTCCAAAGAAAGATTGATTGCGAGCAAGCATAAATCAATGAGAAAACATAGCAAAAGTGCAGTGAGGGAGAGAGATCCTTTTATTTCTTCAATATCTGTGCACTCAAATAGCTTCAGTTAATCGTGGGGGGGGGCAAGGAGTTGGGGGGGCAAGGGAGGAAACTGATCCAAGACAAGTTGGTGCTCAGTGACTTAGGCTAGTGTGTTATTAGTGAACTGAACATGTCAGACTCAAACGAGAGTGTGTCTGCTTTTTTTCTCTCTCTCAGGAAAAATATTGGTTTAGGTGTCTCGGTGCTGTGTGTAAAGATTTGTCAAGGCAGAATACTACATTGTATGGAAGCTTTAGGCTTACGTTTGAAAAGTGCTGGGCAATTGGAATATGCGCAGCAACATGGGAAGCAAGCCAATTGTTTTCTGCAGATGGAGGGGTGGAGTGGGGGTGGCGGGGGGAATAGAAACACGATCTGTTTTCCTAAAAGTTTAAATACCTTTCTGGCGAGATGTGTCCTCAGAACTTGATATACTAGGGCCGGTCCAGGTTCAAGTTCCCAATAGTTCAAGCTGCGCTTTTCATTCCAACATCTGATCAGGATAGAATTTTTCCTTTTTATTAAGGATGAAAAAAAATTACGGTTTTACTTTTACTCCAACAATCCTCACCTACAAGGCCATTCACGGCCTTGCTCCCTCTTACCTCTCTGACCTACTATCCTCCTACTTAACTGCCCGTACCCTCCGTTCCTCTGGCTCCGGTCTGCTCCACATCCCCCGCCCCAACTGCCCTACTATCGGTGGCCGGGCCTTCAGCCTCTCAACCCCTAGGCTCTGGAACTCCATCCCCCAGTGCCTTCGCCGCCTCCTCCCTTTCCTCCTTCAAGGCCGGTCTCAAGACCTTTCTCTTTGACCGTGCCTTCAGCTCCCCTCTCGACTCTCTACCCCCTCCTCACTCCCTCCCTTCCCGCCCCTCACCCTGACCATCTCCCCCCTGCTCGGGTCCTGACCCAACTGTACAGCGCCTTGGGACGTCCTCCCGACGTGAAAGGCGCTCTATAAATGGAATCTTCTTCTTGTTAAATCTGTAAATCTGGTAAACCCTGGTGCCTTAGTTACCTAACCCTACATTTAGGTGCAAATTCTTTCCGTAGATCCTTCATGAACCACATAATTGTGTGACAGCCTGGCTCAGTTGGAAGCACTCTTGGCTCTGAGTCGCAAGGTCGTGGGTTCAATGTCCTGCTTTGGAGCTTTCAACTCATACAGTCCAGACTGTTGGCACAATCAGCAGTGATTGTAACTGCAAAAATTACAGGTTTAGCTAATACAAGATTAACTGCGATGCTCCCTAGTGTCTACATTCAGTAACCTGTGCCACGGCAGATAACACAGATGGAATGTGTAAAGCAACGATGGAATCCTTCAAAGAATTTAAATTGGTCAGAAAATATACTTTGTCTAATGCAACCCTGCTTGGCCAAGTGAATAATCTGTATATATGCCATACTGCATCAGATGTTATTTCGTTGGGATGAAACTGGCACTGAATGCAATGGAGTAATTATACACACAGAGCACTCAAAATAAAATGTTACTGAAATGTAAGCGGATAAAATTGAGTGCATGATGCAGACCTCTTAAGAGGCTAAAAGTCCTAGATGAACCTGACTGTTTTAATGAGGAAAGTGCAAAATTGGCAAGGCCCAAAATTGAGATTAGGGATTAAAATCTTCAACCTCCATCAGAGTTATGGTGGTTTTGTCTAATGAAATGACGATTAACTCCTATTAAAAAGCTGGATTGATATCTTCTTCTGAACGGTTGTGGAGATAAGCACAGAGAGCGAGGATAAATTGTTCCGAGGAACATTGTGACTCCCACAACTAAACGGAGACGAATAAAATTGTTTATAAATTAGATTGACATCCTTGAGTATTTTTCTTCTGTTCCCTTTGGAGGACATGAAGAAAACAACAGATCTTTATCGTTGAATGTTTTCCTGATATCCATTCCCCAGATCCATTGCCTAGACACTTCCCTGGCTCTCTTGCCCTTTCCTTTCTTTTCCTTCCGTATTGAGCAAAGGTTGCGTAGCATTCCTGGGTTTATTTAATAAATCAGATAGGTTCAGGATTGGAGAGCACCACTAGTCCAAACTTGCTTCAGTGTTAAATTCCCTTTATTGCATGCATGTCGCTGCTTAAGTCATGCCTGCATTCTCAATGTAACTACCTTGGCGATATTTTCCAATTGAATAATTGACATCTTTTTAATTCTCAGATGTCGCTGGGAACACTCACTCAGCAGATCAGGCAGCATCGATGGAGAGAGGAAAGTGAGTTAACATTTCAGGTCGGTGACCTTTTTGGCAGAACTGTTCATTGAAAACTGGCAGCTTGACATTGGCTGTGCCCGTTTTTCCACTCCCTTCACTCACTCAAATCTTTCTCCCGCTGAACTTGCTGCATTTCGTTCTCTCACGTCCAAGCCTGCCTTAAAAAGTGTTCTAACGAAACGTTAACTCACTTTCCTCTCTCCACAGATGCTGCCTGACCTGCTGAGTGTTACCAGCGACTTCTATTTATATTTCAGATTTCCAGCATCTGCAGTATTTTTCTTTTTTTTCTTTTTCGTTCTCATTTTCTTCATCAAAATACACAGACTGTACAGCTTGGAAACAGATCATTGGGTTCAACCAGTCTGTGCCAGTGTTTGTACCCCACGTGTTTCCACACCAACTTTTTATTTCCTCCCTCCCATATCGTGTCTGTTTGACTTGCATTTCCGGTTTGACTCTTGCTTCGTTTATTTCCTCTTCCATTTCACCCCCCCACCCCACCCCCATCTTCCTGGGAGTTAAACCACTTTAACAAACGTGTGCTTCGAGAGTTTTGTGAGCAGATGAATGCTTTGTGTGGGCTGTGAGATGTGATTGTTTTGATTGCGGCTCTGTTATTTATGACGGCAGTGGGGTAGGTAGGAGACTGCACTACAATGAAAAGAATTGGAGCAATATTTTCACTTTTACTGCCCTAAAACATTCCTGGTAGTGTCTTTATGGAAGTTTGCGTCCTTCATTGTTGAAGGTTGCTATCAAAGAGTGCGATTTGTAACCCAATGTCACTCGGCCAAAACAAGTTCTTCAAAAGAACATGTCTTATAACTGTGAGGGTGGGTGGGGGGGGATTTATTGTCCATCAAATATTGCTCGATATTAAAGCTCAAAGGAAAAGACTGTAGTAAATCTATTCTTCTTAACCATGGCGAAATTGGAATAAGAATAGTGTCGGAGCAGATGATTTTGGAAATCTATCGCTTGAAGCAAATAATGAGCTGACTTCTAAAGTGCATTGCACTCTTGGCTGTATGTCAGAACAATAAATAAGGCAAATGCAGTGCATTTCACACAATTAATCTTCTTTATACAATGCGCACCTATCTGTCCCTCCTATCAGCATATGCCGAGAAATTGCATACTGTTAATGATTTATCGCAAGTCTCATCAGCAAGTGGCTCACATTTGGAGGAAAATGTCAGGAGAAAAAGCAGGATAATAAATAAGGTTTATTATGTGGGTTATCCTGCACTTTAATGGTTGCTCAAAGGATGGGACTAAAATGTTCCATGAGGCTAATTTTGTGGAACAAATACATTTTTCCAATATCCCTTCGAGGGGGCTGAAGTCTATATTATCCTTTCTCTTGTATTATTCTTTCTCTTTAAAAAAACGCATTCTTTTGATCCAATTTCTCCACTCTTCATGATTTTGGCTATTTTTTCGTGGTAGATTTTGCTGATGAGCTTGCTTCCATTGTTATGTGACATTTAGAGAGTAAAGAGAGGCAAGTTAACCGTAGATAGCGCTTTATTGAGGGCCACATGAATCAAAGGTAAGGTTCACCTGCATGTTAAGAGCTGCGATTAAACTGATTTAATGCACTCCTTGTGTGATCCCAAATCATTTCACACAAACAATGATTTTGATTAGGTCAGATATTTATAACAATAATAATCCTTAAATTTTGATACAGAACCTAATCATGTCACCGAGACATCTCGAAATGCTTCACATGATTTTTTTTAAGTGTAGTGACTGGATTTTGTACACGAATGCAACTGCCGATTTGTGCACTGCAATGTTCCCTGAACAGCCATGAAGCGAATGGCCAATTTTATCTGGGGGATTGTCGGTCAGGACACTGGGAGAGAAATTTTTTAAGAGGCTAAAAGTTCTAGATGAACCTGACTGTTTTAATGAGGAAAGTGCAATGGGATCTGTAAGGTCCACCTTTATAGACAGATGGGACCTCGTCAGCTAAATGTCTCACCCGAAGTCGGCACCTCCCACCATGTAGCATATCCCCAGCACCAGGCTGGACTGTCAGCCTAGATTGTGGGTTCAAAATCCCAAGGTGGAGTCTGAACCCACCACCTTCTGATTCAGAGGCGAAAGAGAGTGTTGCAAACTGACCTGAGACAACAACAACAACTTGCATTTATATAGCGCCCTTCATGCAGGGTAACGTCCCAGAGCTCTTGGGACTCGCAGTGCAACACTAAACCATACACCCGGTGGGGGGGGAAATGGCCTGGTGGGGCGACTGTTTCTGCAAACGTTAAGGTCGTTGTTTAACCTGCGTGCAGCTGACCATTAAATGATTACATTTTGTGCTATTGGATTTGGCTCAGGGAATCCACTGAAGTCACAGTCGGTAGTAAATGTAGATTGTCAGGTTCAGTGCTTCCTAGATGGGCTTTTAGATCACTCTGCTATTAGGAAAAGTTTAAAAAGACAAAGCGAATACTGAGTTGGCAGTCAATACAGTGAGCAGTAAATGCTTCCCATCATTTCCTCTTAGATGACACCCTCTTAATTGCTATTAAATAGTATAGTATCAAAGCGAAGAGGGTAACCTTCACACACTATTATCGGATTGACAGCAGCGTAAATGCACAGAATGGTCTCGCCAAAGGTCTATCATTATAACGTCACAGAGGCACAAAACCTAATATCCACCAAAGGTCTTCTAATCAAATGGCTGACCTGCGTTGATCCCACAAAGCACCGAGGAGCTTGACAACGGCACTTAATTGTGGACTTAATTGTTTTACAATGAATATTGGGCCCTTTCTTCAAAGTACACCATTCAAGAGGCCTGCTCACATTCAAAGCATCGATTTCAAAAGCAAAGGTTATCCTATGTTTTCCAGAGACCTTGATGGGGAAGTGATAATAAATCTATATATCGAAAAAGCTGTCTCAGCATCTTTGCATTGGAGGCGAATGTCAGATAATCAGATAAAACATTCTGTACAAATGGAACGTGAGAGGTGCAGAAAGATAGTGAGCGAGACCCTCCGAGCTGCATGAACTGCACCTTCACATGGCTAAGAACCGACTGTTCTTAGGGGAATTTGCATTTAACTCTTAAAGACTACAGCGAAGACTGCGCAGTCCAAGTGTGTGACCTTCCGTATTCGAGCGTGCCTTACAGTCACCTCCCACACTCCCCCCGGCTCGGAGTCGTGCTCCGCTATTGGCAAGCGCTCTAGGACGCTATCCTGCATGAGGGGCGCTGTGTAAACAGCGAGTTGTTGCTGTTGTTGTTGGACGCTCCCTAACGTTGTTTCCCGGTCGTGGGTTGGTTTGAACACAAAAGCTGAACATGCGGCATAAGCCCTCTTGCGACTCCCATTGCACTGTTTACGTTGATGTGCAACACCTCAGAGCGATGCCCTTATTATCAACTTTGCAACGCAACAGTAGGAGTGAATGCACTGGTATGAACTTTGTCCCACGAGGCACTGACTCAGAGAACAACGCCACAATAATGACAACTGTATTTTCGCCTGGACCACTTTTATTCGCCGTTAATGCATTTAGATGATTCACATAATCTAACGTGCGGTTAGTAAATGTCAGGGAGATGAGGCATTCTGGTCGGGGATTCTGTGTGTGCCTCTGACCTTTGTGGGTTTTTTTACATTTCACATCTAACTTGAGAAATAAGTAAATAATCAAAGTTGGTAAAGCAAAATTACACATTAAAATCTATTTAGGCCAACATCGCAGGGGTTGTCGAGAGAAACTGTTCAAACAGAACCCATCTCCTAGCATTAGCTTTAACCTTATGTACTAAACGAGTGAAAACACGCTTAGCATTGGTGAGCCTAAATCAATAACAGCAATTAGGTTGTGTGTGTAAAAAAAACTCTGGATAGCTCAATGCAATGTGTCATGATACCAGCCAGTAGTCGGTTGAAAAATTATTTTCCTCTGTGCAGGTGATGTTGAATGATGTGTTTGTGCCTGGGCTAGAGATCCCATTAAGGCTGCCCAGAGATTTTGTTATTTCTACATGGAAGCTCTTGGCAGAGAAAAAGTTAGTCAACAGTGCAAACATTTATCCTACCTGGTACCAGTAATCTTCGAAGGCGCACGTGTGATGCCACAAGTCCTGAACTTCATGTAGAGATAGGTGTCTGGTGTCGTTACATTATTCAAGAGCTGAGAGACTAGGAATTAGATAGAGTAGCAGGTTTGAAAGTAGCAAAGCCGGTTTCTGGAAAGGCTGTTTGAGGCCAGGATGCTGGACACATTTTTAAAAACAAATGCTTGATGCTGTGATGATGGTAGGGTGGGTGTCTTTGGAAGCACAAAAACAAATGGGATGAAGGGCTTTCTTCATTCACACCTCTCTTGTGATCTTGTGCTATCCAACAGGTGGTGAAGATATAATGGAGAGCAGAAGAAAGAATAAAGACATTTATTCACGAAGGCTCTTTTTCCTCAAAGATTGAGCAGATCAAGCATTTCAAAGGATTTATATTTTATTCTTCCCTCAATTTTTCTTTGAGCATTAACTTTGATAACTAGATTTCCAAATCAATTGTCCTTTGGGAAACCTGGCCGCTTAGTATGTGGTCTTAAAGGTTTGCTGGATTTCTAAAGAGCTTAATTGACATTTTGAATTGCATTATGTTCGTACAACGTTGTTCATTAGGTTAAATGTGAAGGACAGCCCAGTTAAGAAATACATTGAGGTTACAGAAAATTGCATTGCTCTCAGAATGCACAGAATTGCAAGTGTAAATGTTCTCCATATCCCCCATTAAATTACAGTATGCATCACTGGTGACAGCAAATTCTGCCTGTGCTTTTGTAAAAGATTGTCCATCACACGGATAAAAGGGCTTTTGAAATGCATCGCTATCATTTGAATATTCTGTTCCTTCTATGAGGATGTTTCCTTAATAGCATTTCAACTCTTGAATGTTTGGGAAGTCAGTGGGGGGGGGGGGGGGGGGGAGTGGGGAGGAGGGGGGTGTGGGGAGGTAAATGGTAATCTACCTCATGTGCCAAACTGCTCTCTTAGGAACTGAGTTCAATTGCCCCAGACGCAATACTTTTGACTATTTTAGTCTGATTTCCTAAACAGTAGGCTTCAACCTTCGGCCTCCCTCTATTTTCCTTTTTATTTCTATTTGAAGTCACTGCCACATCGTAAGACTAACCTCCCTTTGCTCAGCGAACACTTGCCTGCTTCGTGACCCAGCCCTATCTCTTCCCACCCACCCACCCTGATTAGTGGGTGAACTTTTAACCATAGTGCCACCATTCAGTCCCTTCAATTTTCCTCTCCCCCTCCTTACACATTTTCAAAGCCCACCTCAAGACATCTTTCATCATCTTTCCCACTCTCTTCAGTTCCCACCCCCCCCACGCCTCTGTCCTCCTGATGTGCAAGACGCTACATAAATGTTATTGTTTTGTACTTGTCAGATGTTAGATTAGAATTTTTAGTGCGTCTGTTTGTAGGCTGGAGACGGTAAGATGTTTGATGAAGTTTGGCTGGCCCAGATAGGACACATAAGTCATGATCTTCTAGGGTGATATTTTAACTTGTTTCCCTTTCCTGTCTGTGTCAGTGCCTTATCTCCCCCTTCAAATGGGCAACTCTTTAATAACCTACTAAAGCATTATTATTATTATTATTATTAAAGCATTCTGACTTCCTCAGTAAAGATATAGCGAGCTAGCACAGAAGAATTGAATGGGTATCTGAACAAAATGTTGTCTTAAACCCCCAATATTATGGTCCGATACATCTATTATGTGATTAAGCTTTGTGACATAATCACAGTGATGACACCATGCAACAGAAAACTTCTCAGGGGCCCAGTTTGTGTGGAAATGGTGTACTATCAGAATACAGAAATATAATGTGATTAAGACAGAAGCTTGATTAGATAATAAAGCAAGTGTGGCTAATTTATGTTTCGATTGTTATAATTATCTTTGCTTTGAAAACGCTGAGCTCAATTTACCCCTTGAGACAGTGACACACACAGTATTGTACACTTTTCCAATGGCTTGCCTTACACTACATTTCCACTGTGATCTGTACCTAAAGCGATCTCCGCTTTTAATGTTGCGCATCAGTATTAAATGTTCAGCCAATAATTGAAACATTAGGCTTCGTGTTAATTGGAGTCCAATTTGTCTCACCACGTTCACTGTTTAAGAAATGTGATAGCTAAACATTTTTCAGCAAGTTTCATGTTTTAAAAGTGAGATAATTATCCATTTCATATAAAAAATATCACAAATTAGACCCTACTATATTGCACAAGGTTTATTTTTTCTGTGACCACTCAGCAACAACAAAAATGACTTGATTTATATAGCGCCCATCACACACAGGGTAGTGTCTCAGAGCACTTGCTCCATACTAAGGCATGAGGAAAATACAATTTTAAATGGGATTGAGAAAGTAAACTCAGAACAAGATGCACTGGGATAGCAGAACAAGACGACAGACCATGATCTAACTGATGGAATAGGTTCAATGATGCCCTTCTCTTATTCCACAATTGTTGATGAAACCAATTTATTTGCCAGTAGCCAGTAGGGTCATGGGTGGCACTGATTGTCTACGTTTCCACCCGCAGCTCAGGTGTCCAGCCAGTAGTGTCAAAGCTATTCGTGTTGTCCTCATGACATAAAAGGCACTATAGGAGTCCTGTACCTCGAAAGCGAGAGACCTGAGTTGGATTCCCGGCAGGGCAAAACCTTGGGCAAGTTTCCTTACTCCACACGCCTGATAATAATCCTTCAACAAAAAAAACAATAATAAAATTGGTCACTTTTAATCCACAACTGTTTGGGACACTGCTATACTCAATTGGCTTCCGCGTTTCGCCCACAAACTATACTGTCAATTCCTTTTACAGTATATTCTGTGACGCACTTTGAGACGTCTAGAAGATATGAAAAGCGCTATATCAAATGAAAGGATTATTATTATTATATAAATATAAATATCATCCCTGCGTTGGAGGTGCAAACAGATCGTTCATGATATTTGTGTGAGACTGCAACATGTTGTCGATCAAACGTGCCATGTAGGAAGTCGGCCTAAGGTTCTAACAGGGAGAAACTGTATCCACAATGTATTTACTTTCAAAGCATTAATGGATCTTAATTAAACAAGGTTCAGTGCTGACAGCAGCTATAGCATGTCTGAGGGCCAGACCACCTTACTAAGAGAGGAGGGGTAACAAACGGAAGTAAGGATCAGAAGAGGCAAAAATATGGAGCAATGAATAAGATAATTGATAGGAAGCTTCTGCAGTTTCATTCACCTTACAGTTTCCTCATCCTCTGTTGTATACTCCAGCAGCTCTTATTGATCTCCAATTTCTTCTATTGCCAACCTAAACCAGCCAGGAGTTTAGAGTAAATCCAAAAGAGATCAACTTCTGCTGAGACAGATGTAACCTAGATTAGATTTGATATTTAGAGTAAAAGGGTAGTTTAAAGGTGAACTTCTTAGTCATTTGGCAAACTTACAAAGAAACGAATGATTCAAACAAATTCTGAGCTCTAACCACTGTCAGCACTGCTATTTATGTGTGATTTCTCCATCACGTGGGGTTGGACTTTAGATAACACACAAAAAAAATGTTAGCACAGACAGCTGCGCTGTCCATTTATTCCATTTATCTAATGGAAGCTTAAGTAAAGAGAGGTCCATCTCTGGAGGGAGATAATGAGATCACAATTGCTTCAGATATAACGCACAGCTAAAATGATGTGGCAGCGAGGTAATAATGGAACACAATTGCATGTCTCCGTGAGAAACTGCTATTACGTTAATTATCTTTATATTTGGATGCACGTTGCACATCTAGAAGACTTCTCAAAGTGCTTTACTGGATATACTGTATAGGAGGGGGCTGAAGGTGGGGGCTGGGGTGTGAGGCAACCAAAATTCGAGAGAGAGGGTCCCCTGTGATTCGAACAATGGAGGAATCAGTGCTGTAAATAACAACACACAACAAATTACATTTGTATAGTGCCTTTAACGTCAGGAGGACGTCCCAAGGTGCTGGCAGATTGATTTAGTTTTTTTTATTAAAAGAATGGGTAAAATGAATTTTTTTGCCATTTTGAGCACCCCACACATACACCCCCACACACATACATACACAACCCCACATATACATACACACCCCCACACATACATACAACCCCCCCCCCCACACACACACACACACACACATACACACACTCATTTTTTCATTTAAGATATATTTGAAACTTTAGGTTTGTTCATTATTCCTCGGCAAGAATACTAATAAAAGACCGATAATCACGCCACAGGGAAATGATATAGGAATTCGACTAAGCTGAACTGAAAGCCACAAAGTTTTTATCTTGTATTGTTTAATTCTCCGCTGCAAGGCTATTTCTTTCTGGATTTCACTTCTTGCTGTCAATAAATTATTTTACAATTCCACTTTTTTTTATATAAAAAAAACTGCAGCAAAGTACATCTCCTGAAATGAACTGATGTTTTACGTCTATAAAATGATAATGGAAGCGCATCCTTCAGATGAAGGGAATAATGTGTGCCCCCTGGCTATCACCTCTATGCTGTGCTGCACAGTAGAACTGTAAAACGAATAGTGAACACTCGCAAACTAAAAACTTATCAAAAGATCACACAAGATTGGTTTGGATGCAGAAAGCCCGTCGGCTCATCCAATCTCATCCTTCCAGAACATCCACTCTGCCATCCCCTTTCCTGGCAACCAGCAACTTATGTGCAATTTATGTCCTTGATTCCCTCCGAGTAAAGAAAAACTTCCTGGTGTCTGACCTGAAATTACTATGGTCGGGATTTTTAAATCTCATTTAAAATGTTATACACCTCTGTGAGATCTCATAGAATCATAGGAATGTATAGCACAAAAGGAGACCAGTTGGCCATTGAGTCTCAGAGCAAGGTGTTCATTCAGTCCCATTGCCTTGCCTTTCCCCATACTACTTGAAGCCTCTGTCTTTACTGTGCCCTATTATACTCACACTTGAGTTAAGGGGATCAGCAGCTCAGATATGTGTGTCCTATTTTCTGGTGAGTTAGCTTCAGGCAATCTCTTGCGGCAAACCAGGTCATGCCTCAATCTCTCTCTTTTTGGGTAGTGTGACTTTCTTCCCTTAACTCCAATATTCTGACTGGTGGCAAACTTGTGACGAGTCAGAGTTAGGCAGCTTTGGCATGAGAAGCACAATGTAGAGAGCCAGTATCTTATAACAGGCTCTTCACAGTCTTTGTTGGGAGATGGAGTAAGAAATGAAAATATTATTCCTTTCGTTCCAATCATGAAGAATCAGATTTGGGTCGCTTAGGGTATTAGAAATACAATAGAGTGATTTAATATGCATAAGATTAATTCCTGGAAATTGCTCGAGTTAATTTTTTTCCCCAGTGCTCAGAAATGTGTAGTTTTCTCAGCTGCTAAACTATATACTGTAGTATGAATACTTAACATACATATACTCTGCCCCCACAACGTGAAGACCTAATGATCAAAGCCTACATTGAACACTGCACTGGAAGCTAATATTCCCCCAGTTGAACAAGCTGAGGGGAAAGGTATTGACATCAAATTGATGCAATTCAGAAGGAATTAAACTGGGAAAATGCTCATCTAATGCATATTAATGTAGCCTCTCTGTTCTCCACAGATAAAACTCGCCTCCAGCCCCCATTCTGGACTCCAGCAGCATAGAAATCCATGTGTCCTGTAGATTATTTATTTACTGTAAGCCGCACATATCCATATTCGCTCCAACAGTGGGGTAAAAATTCCATTGTTGCTTTTGGCAACGCGCAACTGTAATGGGAAATCCTAATAGTGGGCGACATGGCCAAAGGCAATAAGTGTAATGTTCACTCAACTGTCCTCCAATACATTCTGTTAATGCACATAACTCATTCTGCCAAAAAAAAAACAAATCTTCCAATTCCAGTCACACTCAGGACTTTTTCATTTGAAATCTATGCTTTCTAGCCTGGCGTCCAGTCTATTGGAAGAGTCTAGTTATGTTTCTTTTCTTCATTTTAAATAAACATGGACCATTTCGCCCATCAAGCCCACTCTGCCACAAACCATTCCATGGTACAACATCCTACCTCCTAATGCCATGTTTTGTAACTTGTGGGTAAAGATAGAGGATTTATCTACTCTTGAAAGTGACAGTCTCCTGAATGCTACTGTTACTGACGGCCTGATTTTCTGCATTTATTAAGCTCCTGAGAGTCACAAAGAAAGGAAGGAGAATCAGACAGAAGACACTGATTTGTCAGCTGGACATCTTTGCCAGTTCACATAAGTATATTATACTTCTCTGTTGCCGTTTCGACTAAAATGTGTTTCCTTGTCTCAATGGAACACTCTATTTGACACAAATGGGTATAAAAGTAAACTCTGTTGAAATGCATCATTGTTAAAGGCAACACAGGTCCCATGTTAATTCCAGCATGCACCTATCCCTGTAGCATCCATGCTATTCACAAGTAGATAGATATTTACAATTTGCTTTATGAAGGATCACACAACACAAGTATTGCTGCTTTTGTTTGGAGTCTGGGCAACAGATCTATTGCTCGTTAGGGGCTGTGAATTTCTCTTGTAATGATCTGACCGAGTGTTTTTTAACCTTCAGGCTAAGTCAAATGGGCTGCCTCCAACTGCTTCATCCATCTTATCATTTTAAAGTCTCACAACCTGGCTCCTCTCTTTCCTCCAACCACCAACCCCTCCCACCCTCTGAAAGCTTTCAGTAAATCACAATCACTCTGTTAACTTTCTATCGTTTATATCGACTGCTTCGTTGTTTACTGTATGCTATTTCCATATGCATTAACTTATGTTTATCCACGTTAAAGTCCATCCTGGTTTTATTGATCCAAAGTTCACCAGTGACGTGACATCCACTATTGTCCACAAACGGCCATTTCGATGCTCTCTGAAGACCGAGCTGCTTAAACAGAGGGCACAAACAAATCATATCGTAGCACTTGCATTTCATATAGTGATGCCAAAACATCTGTTATGAAGAGCGGTGACTGTTTTTGTAAGCAAAAGTAGCAGCTGGTTTCCATACAGCGAGGTCCCACAAACAGTCATTAAGTCAATGACCAATTTAATATAACATCAGCTTTGATAACGTCCTCTGGTATTTTCTAGTGTTATACGATTTGAAAGGTCAGAACCGCAGAACACTCTTGCTGCCTATTATAGTTCCATACCATTGCGTATTATCTTGCTGAGAATCATAGAGAAAACATTGTAATCCCAAACCCAAAATGATACACTATGAACATGTTTTAACAGGAGATTGTGCTTGGCTTGGAAATGGATTGATCGCCTGTGTTTGAATTTGAATGATACCTTCGAAATGCCTTTTCAGACACACAACCATTTTGATAACACCTCATTTTACCTCTTTATACATTGCAGTCAGCTTCCCTCTTCTTTCTTCGATGGTATCTTACAAAGCAAAAACACCCCCAAACAAAATCTGTCAAGGATTTGGGGACAGGAATGAGAAAAAAAAATCGTTTACCGCTTCAGAAGGGGAGAGATTCCATCTAGGTCTGTGATCACTCAATTTCTTTAGCATTTCAGTCTCAGTGAAGTGGTTAGAGCACTTGCCTTGCAAGTGAGAGGACCTGGGTTCAATTCCCAGGCGGGGCGAAAACTTAGGCAAGTTTCCTTACTCCAAAAGCTTAATAATAATCCCTCCAAAACCAAAAACAATAATAAAATTGGTCATTTTCAATCTACGACTGTTTACATTGCTGTGCGCAATTGGCTGCCGCGTTCGCCCACAAATATACAGTCAATTCACTTTACAGTCTATTCTGTGAAGCGCTTTGGGACGTCCTCCCGACGTGAAAAGCGCTATATCAAATGCAAGGATTATTATTATTATTAAGTAGATACCCAGTTGTTAGTCAATTATCTTTCTGGGGGTAAAAAAAAACCCTCCAAATTTCTTTTTAAAAATTTGGTCACTCAGTCCACGGCTGTTTGTGGGACGCTGCTGTGGGCAATTGGCTGCCGCGTTTCGCCCACAAATACACAATCAATCCACTTTACAATATATTCTGTGAAGCGCTTTGAGACATCTTAATGACGTGATAGAGAGCTATATCAAATGCAAGGATTATTATTAGTATATAACATCCAGCTATATAGCATCCAGGTTTCAGCAAATTCTAAAATTCAGTCTTAATTTTGAAGTCTTTATTTTCTTTTAAGAAACCTCCCTCCCCACCCGCCGCAAAAAAAAATGACTTCAAAGTTTTCAGTGAATTCAACAATTTGCCAAATTCTGGATGCTTTTAAATGCCAAGAAAATAGAGTAAAAACTGGAACCACTTACTCCCCTAAGTTGTTAACAGAAAATTAATAACCTGGTAAAAATGGAACCTTTATGTAGAGAGACTGAAAAGATCTCATTAAGATTTGAAAGAAGTAAATTTATTTTGCAAATCATGATATATTATTTAGAGCAACCTACATTGGGACTTTGAACTCATAGTCTTGGTTGACGCTTCACTCCACTGCAGTGCTGGGGGTTGCAAACCCTCCCGACGTGAAAGGTATAATATAAATGTAAATGTGTTGTTGTTGTTGTTGTTTCTTGTTTTACATTGTCAGAAGTGCCTTCCTTCAGATTACGCCTTAAACTGATGTTGCATCTGATCACTTCAAGATCGATTTCAAGATCCTTACACTCATGTTCGAATCCCTTCATTCCTTGGCACCTCCCTATCTCTCCGACCTCCTCACTCCCCAAACCACTACCATTGCACCTCTGCTCGACTGGCACCGGCCTCCTGCTTGTCCCTCGCACCCACAGCCCCACCAATGGAGGTTGTGCTTCCAGCCACTATGCCCCAAATCTCTGGAACACTCTCCCTCAATCCCTCCGACTTGCCCCCTCTCGCCCCTTTTTAAGTCTCGCATGAAAACCTTCCTTTTCGACCGTGCTTATGGTCACCTCCTCCCCTCGGCTCGGAGTCAGGTTCCGCCACTGTTAAGTGCTCTGAGACGCTACCCTTCGTGGAGGGCGCTATATAAGTGCAAGTTGTTGTTGATGTTAAAGATCCCATGGCACTATTCACAAAAAGAGAAGGGAGTTTCTCCCAGTATCCTGGGCAATAATCCTCAGAAAATCTCAACCATTCAATTCATGGCTGTTTGTGGGACATTGCTGTGCACAAATTGATTGACTTGTTCACCTGCAAAATACAGCAATTTACAGTAATTTACAGTAATTCCTGTGAAGCGCTTCGAGATTCTTGACGATGTGATAAGGCACTGTATCAAATGCAAGGATTACTATTACTACCAAGTGATTTGAGATGCCTTGATAACGTGGTAAGGCATTGTATCAAAGGCGATGATTATTATAGTCCAGCACAGCTTCATGAGATCGCTATCCATGGTCCTTAAACCAGACTCGCTCAAAGCACAGGCACTGCATGATATTTTATCAATTAGCATCTCTTTCAAACGAATTTTGGATATTTATGACCAGTTGTGTAATCCAGAGCCTAAGGTCAAATCCCATGCCTCATTACACAATATGCAACTTAGTAAAGAATGTTGATTTATTGGAAAAGTTCTGTATCTAATATGTCATTTGCAATCAATTAATGGGTTGAAAAAAGCAACATTTCAGAACCGAATCAGCGCGACAAAGTTTCACCGTGGCAAAGTGTATTGCATTGAATGTTTTACCAAACACCACATTTTTTTAACCTCAGTACATTAACAACAGGGTACCTATTCATTGCGAGGTAAACAGAGGCAGAATGAGCTATGAATTGCAAAAGGTTATTATGCTCGTAGACAGTTTTCCCCAAACAAAATGACCGAGAGTGCATGTGGGTAGTTTGAATTGAGCGATATCCTAGGTAGTTGCTGGGTTCAGTATTCAGCCTTGACCTCAGATGGTGCTTTACTATAAGAGAGGTAATGAGGAAGAACAATGAAATCCTGCGATTTACACAGCCTCCTTTCCAGGGGAGACGATATTGTTCAGTGTTTCAAATCACCTGTTTTGCCCAAACTTTATCCAGAGCCTTTGAGGGCAAATTTCAGACGCCTCAGAAAATGGCGAGTTATTTGCGGAAGTAATTGAAAAAAAGGAATGCCTTCAGTTCAAGTCATATCTGAGGCCTCTCCAGAAACCTGTATCTCTGCTTTGATTTACCAGAGAGTATTAGAGTATGTGCTGTTTTAACCCCTGTTCGTAACTCGGAACAAGTGTTGTTGTATAGATTTGTGTTTTTTTGGGGTACATTCGTGCAGAAATATTGTTGGCCGCTGGGCCCCTTTTAACATTATTTAGATAAGAAGCAGAATGTTAATTAATTGGCAATTTCTTTTGTGAAAGGAAAGAGATCCGTGTTAATCGAGCTGGCAACAGTCTTAACGTCGCCTCTTCTCCTCTCGATGCTCTGAGCACGTTTGACACCAAAATAGCAACTATGGTTAATGCTTTAACGCAGTTCCGTACAAATCAGACAAAGTATAGTGTTGCATTGACAGCATAAATAATGAATATCTTGAATGCGAAATGAAGGCAGTTTTGCGAGCAATATTTATAAAAGCAGCTGGTTTCCTTTCTGACTTATTTCAGGGGCAGTAATAGCAACAAGTGCCTCAAATAAAAATGTGCGCAATCTTTCTTAAAGGATGCATGACTCCTACAAAACAGCTGTATTTTATTTTATTTAATTTAATTTAAAACAACTGAAATCCTCCTAATGCACGATCCCTCCCCCTTCTGCGGTAACATTGCAGTTTGTCTTCAGAATACCAGCTAGAGGCATTTTCTATTTCTGTTTGATTGTTTTTCAGAGTATTTGCATTTTTCTTGCTTCAGTGAATATATTTTGCCCACAAAATATACAGTCAATTCACTTTACAGTGAAGTCCTTGAGACGTCTTGAAGATGTGATAAGACGCTATATCAAATGCAAGGATAATTATTATTATAATTATTAATATACTTGGTTTAGTTTCAATACCCACAAAATATACAGTCAATTCACTCTACAGTATATCTCTGTGAAGCACTTTGAGACATCTCGATGGCGTGATAAGGCGCTATATCAAACACAAGGATTATTATTATAGACGAAAAGTGCTTGCCCTCGCACCATTATTCCTCCCCATCACCTTGACTTACTGCGGATTTGTATTCAGTCTGCAGAAGTACAATTAGTGGCACAATTAAGTTTTTTTTTCTAAATCATCAATTAACGTGTAATAATATGAACGTGAAAATGTAATGAATGTTAAAGAGCACCTGAAGCAGGTGTTAAACACCAAACAAAGTACATAGACGCAAGTGACAATTATGTGACAGCTTCGCTGAAAATTGTTTTCAGTGAATACATTAGGAGCTCATTGATTTGCCAGCTCACGATGTGGGAGGCAGCACATGACATTTTTCTGCGAGAGAGAACTACTGTTCAATACTTCAAAGCATAAATCACGACAGAATTTCCATTGGATGGAATAGCTCCAGCTTCGTATGAAAGCAGGGTGTCCAGTTCCAATAAATCGCATTTCAAAAGCTGTACAACAACAGAATTGTGAGTGTATGTGTGACAGTGTGTGTGTGTGAGTGAGATCCTGGTCCTCATCTTCAAAGCCCTCCATGGTCTTGATTCCCCCCTACCTCAGTGACCTCCTAGCCCCCCACCCATCCTGCCCGCTCCCTTTGCTCAGCGGGCTCCGGCCTGCTTCACGTCCCCAGCCTCGCTCGTACTACCATTAGTATCACTCTGCCCCCACCCTATGGAACTCCATCCCGTAGTCCCTCCGCCTCGCCCCCTCCTTTGCCTACTTCAAGACCGATCTCAAGACCATCCTCTTCGACCATGCTTTCGATCATACCGCTTCTCCCCCTGCCCTCCACCCTCCCCAATCCTGACCTCCAGCTCGGGTCCGAAACTCTGGCTATCCAGCACCTTGAAATGTCCTCCCAATGTGAAAGGCGCTATACAAATGTAATTTTGTTGTTGGTGTTGTGTGCGTGAGAGTGTGCGCGTGTATGAGTGTGTGCGCACGTTTCGACTTTATTTAAACCAGTGGTCATTCACCTCTCAACCTTTACACGATTTTCCACTGATTAATTTTACCTGCTCTTAATCCCGAAATGTTTCAAAACGATTCTTTCCCTCGTGTTAAATGCTGCCTGGCATAATGGACTTGTGCCCAATGGCAACTCTGAGCCCTATTTAGGTGTTGATGGGTCACGTGCAGTCGAGAATTGTTTTGACGGAAATACCGGCTTTCACATTCCGCGTTTCATACTTTGCGACAACTGTTCTATTTTTGCCCGTGTAATGAGATAAATTCTTCCCTTGCGGGCTAGTGTTGGGACACCAGACAGTATCTACACTTGACTGCGATGGGGACCAGTTCTATCTTAACACAAGAAAAACTCCTAATCATAAAGCAATGGAGGCAAAAAGCTTTACATCCAGATGGATGCAAATTCCCCATTTAGTCACATAATATCCAGATGGATTTGTGTGGGCTGATGAAGGCTTTGACTTGCATTGAAGACACACGGCTGTTTACAGAATACATCTCACGAAAGTTGGAGAAAACTCTGTTACTTGCAAGTGCAAGGAATAAAATTGTCATAGCCGCATGTTCCTTTCATGTTTTTTAGGGTGATTGATTTATTAGCTTTACAATTTTCTTTCTTATTCAGCCCAATAGACTTACCTCTTTGACCGTGTCTTCATTCGTCTTTCCCACCCCCAGCTCGGGTGCCAAGCCATTTGCGTTAAGTGCCTTAAGACCTCATCCCAACTTGAAAGAAGCCAGGTAACTGTAAATTTGTCTATAAAATAATAATCCTTGCATTGATATAGCGCTCTATCAAGTCTTCGAGACATCTCAAAACACCTCACAGAATATACTGTAAAGTGAATTGACTACATTTTCTTGGCTGATCTTCTAACCTAATTCCATTTACCCGCCCTATCCCATATCCCTTTATCCCTCTATCCTTTAGAAATCTATCAACCTCAGTCTTGAACATGTTCAAGGGCTCAGCATCCACAGCCTTCTGGAGTAGAGAATCCACAAATTCACTACCCTCTGAGTGAAGAAATGTTTCCTCAACTCAGTTCGAAAAGCCTGACCCTTAATTCTTCTATATTCTAGAGAATATAGGTCTAGTTTACTCAACCTATCCTCATAGCTCAACCCCCTCTTCCCAGAAACCAACCAAGTGAATCTACTCTGCACCGCCTCTAAGGAGAGTATGTCCTTTCTTAAATAAGGAGACCAAAACTACACACAATATTATAGATGCGGTCTCACCAAGACTTTATACAACTGCAGCAAGACTTCCCTACTCTTGTATTCTAACCCTTTTGCAACGAACGCCAACATGGCATTAGCCTTCCTAGTTGCTTCCTGTACCTGCATACTAACTTTTTGTGATTGGTGTACAAGGACACCCAGATCCCTCTGAACACTAACACTACCTAGTTTCTCCCCCTCTAGAAAATAATCCACTTTTCTATTTTTACTACCCAGGTGAATAACTTCACACTTCCCCACATTATACTCCATCTGCCACCCTCTTGCCCACTTACCGAGCCTGTCTATTTCCCTTTGCATTCTTTGTGTGTCATCCTCATAGCTTACTCTCCCACCTATCTTCGTATTGTCTGCGAATTTAGATATGTTAAGTTATATTTCCTCATCTAAATCATTGATATAGACTGTAAATAATTGAGACCCAAACACTGATCCTTGTGGCACTCCATTAGTCACATCCTGCCAATCTGAGAAGGACCCGTTTATCCCTACTCTCTGTTTTCTTCCTGTTAGCCACTCTCCAATCCATGCTAATATATTACCTTCAATTCCATGGGCTCTAATCTTTTGCAACAGCCATTTATATGGCACCCTGTTGAATGCCTTCTGGAAATCCAAATACACCACATCTACTGGTTCCCCCCATCTAACCTGCTAGTTACACCCTCAAAAAACTCTATAAGATTTGTTAAACATGATTTCCCTTTTGTAAAGTCATGTTGACTCTGCCTTATTATGTTATGATTTTCTAAGTACCTCATGATGACGTGTCTAGTTAAGGACTCCAGAATTTTCCCTACACCGATGTCAGACTAACTGGTCTATAGTTCCCCATTTTTTGTCTCTTCTTAAATACTGGGGGTTAAGTTTGCGATCTACTAATCAATGGGAACTATTCCAGAATCCAGGGAATTTTGGAAGATCAAAAACAAAGCATCCACTATCTCTGCAGCCACCTCTTTTAAAACCCTAAAAGGCCATCAGGTCCAGGGGATATATCGGTTTTTAATCCTATCATTTTCTCTAGTACTATTGCTTTACTGATGTTCATTTCTTTAAGTTCCTCACTAACATTAGCCTCCAGGATCCCCTCGATTTTCGGTAAGTTTCAGTGTCCTCTAACTTGAAGACAGAAGCAAAATATTTGTTTAATGACTCTGCCATTTCTTTATTCCCCATTATAATATGTGATCACTGGAAATTATGTATTATATCTTTAAACGTTTGCCATTGCTGGTCTACCGTCATATTTTTTAATCTAATTTCCCAGTCTATTTTAACCAAATCTTCTCTCATACCTGCAAAGTTAGTTTTATTTAGATTTAAGACCCTTGCTTCGGATTCAACTATATCACTCTTTAACTTAATGCTAAATTCCATCATGTTATGATCACTCCGCCTTAGAGGAGCCTTGACTTCCAGATTGCTGATTAGCCCTATTTCATTACACAAGACAAGATCTAGGATCGCCTGTTCCCTGGTTGGTTCCTCAGCATATTGTTCTAGAAAACTATCTCTAATGCATTCTATAAACTCATCCTCCAATTTACTTTTACCAATTTGGTTTTCCCAGTCTATATGAAGATTGAAATCACTCACTATTAGCGTATTCCCCTTGCTACATGCTCTCTAATTTCCTGATTAATACCCTGCGCAATACTGTAACTGCTATTTGGGAGGTCTATAAACTACTCTCACTAGTTTTTTCCACTCCTTGTTTTTTCTTAGCTCCACTCATACTGACTCTACATCCTGACTTTCTGATTTAAAATCCTTCCTCTCTACTGTTTTTATTTCATCCTTTATTAGCAGGGCTAACCCCCCCACCCCCACTTCATTTTCCACATTGCCTATCTTTCCTATATGTCGAATACCCCGGAATGTTTAGCTCCCACTCTTGGTCTCCCTGTAATCACGTCTCAATAATCGGACTGACACGTTAAGGTTCCCATTAGAAACTCAGAGATGCAGTCCTTTTTAACATTGTTCCCGATACTTTCGCCCAGAGAATGGAACTTAGTCCGTGGAACTCATTGCTGGAAGTTGTGACTGAAACAAAAAGCATCAATGTCTTCAACTGGAAACTTGATGCGCGTAGGAAGGAGAAGGGAATAGAGGGGTATAGGGGTGGAGAGGTATAGGAGTGGAGGCTTGTGTGGGCAGAATAGCTTGTTTCAGTGCCGTGTCAGTCTACGAAAGGGGATTGTATGTGTGACTAATGTCCCAGATACAATCCAGTCAATCAAATCATGTTAGTGTAACAACCCATCTAATACCTTTTTTAAAAAAAACACGTGGAAGATTTACTGGTACATAACAAACAAATATAAAGACGAAATATATTATTTTGATCTTTTAAGTGTAGCAAATATTTTCGACGAGCCAGAAAGAGAAATGGCTGTCCTATCATTGCTCCTAGTCTGATGCAATTGACGGCCTCACATTTCACTGTAATATATTATTTATAGCCGTACAGTCTCTTCCCCTCTAATCAAGTGCTGTCTTGCTGCCAAGATAATGCAGTGTGTTTTTTAAGGTATTTGAGTAGCTAGAGACGTCTTTGTGCCTTTATTGCACATATCAAAATGAGTTTGTGGCTAACTATTACGTTCATTTGGAATCAGCAATTGCAGGTTGAAGCCCATTGCCCCCCTCTTCTAATTCCCTTTTGAAAGTTGTTATTGAATCTGTTTCCACCACACTTTCAGGCAGTGCATTCCAGACCATAACAACTCTCTGCGTAAAAAAAGACGCAATGTCTCCTCATCTCCCCTCTGATTCTTTTGCCAATTATCTTAATCTATGTTTCTCCCTGTCTGCTCTATGAAACCCTCCCATAAATGAAACTAACAACAAGACGCACTGAACTGGAGTGTCAGACTATGCAGATTCCAAGTGCCAACGTGGTGCCTGAACCCACAACCCTCTAACTCAAACACGATACAATTTACATTGACATTTGTCAGGGTCGGAGGTGAGTGGCCTCGCAATCAAGCCAGGCTCTGACCACTTCACCGATCCCACAGTCACTGGGTTTACGGTAAAGCCTGCTTTGTGCTTTCTTTTTTAATTCCAATGGCAATGGCTCCTGAGCGCTGCAGTGTTGACGGTACCCGTTTCAATATGTATCATAAATTTTACATGGTTAGGCTGCCTTGAGGTGTATCTTCGCTCTTCGCACAGTCTGAGAGAACGTCGCTGAGGTGTATGTCTATCTCCTGTGCACATTTGCCTATCAGCAAGTGTCACCTGTCATACATACATCTGTCCTGTCCTCCAATGAACCTGTTTCTTTTTACAAAGAAATAAATTGAAATATTTATTTAGCTGGAGAACTTTTTTCTAAGTTTATTTGAATAAATCCCAATACCGTGCAGAGATTTGGTTTCCCTGGCTCCAAACACACGTGCTATTGAGAGGTTTGCCTCATTGGGAGGAAATGCAGATGCTGCGATGTTGGGACCCATTCATGTAGAAAAGAGTGGTTTAAATTGCTTTTAGTCCTTATCGTATGAAGCTCTGCCATTAGGGAATAATATAACTGCACATTTGTGCTAATAATCCTGCTGTTTAAAATTCAGAATTGTACAATGTCAGATGCTTTCCAAGGCTTAAGCATTGATCAAAGCTCTTTCTTTGGTTCAATTGCAAACCGCCCGGCATTATGATTCTGGCAAGATTGGGATTTCAGTTGTAACCTTGACAGAGCGAAGAGGTAACTGCACTACGTACTGTCAGGATACATTGTATGAATAGAACCATCTGCTTTATATCATTGGTAACAAAGCGGTATTGTCGTTAACTCCATAGCTGTTTGCAGGATGTTACTATCTGTAAATTTGCTGCCGCGTTCGCCCGCAAAATACAACATCACACAGCTTTACGTTGCATCTTGAGAAGCACTTTGAAATGTCTCAATAAGCTGCTGTATCAGACCCACACACCATCACTGCTCCAACCAACCCAGCAAGCAATGTGGAGCGGGAAGTCCAATTTATATTCTCGGCAACCTCATCGCTTCCTCTTCAGACCCATTAGAAAGCTGTGAGTGCCTTGTTATTGGCAGAAAATAATTCCTTCCCCCCCAAAAAATAATAATAAATTGGTCACTTCAATCCATGACTGTTTGTGGGACACTGTTGTATGCAATTGGCTGCCGCGTTTCATCCACAAAATATACAGTTAATTCACTTTACAGTATAGTCTGTGAAGCGCTTTGAGACATCTAGAAGACGTGATAAGATGCTGTATCAAATGCAAGAATTATTATTATTATTATAGAAACGGTTGTTGTGGTTGGATTAGCTGTGCAGGACTATGAGGGAATGACCCCACGAGGTTTATACTGCAGCAGGTGTGTTAAGCAGCAATAATCCTCACACAATTGTAACCTTTGATGAAGAAGATTCTTCAGCCCAATTAATCTCATCCTTCCAGGATACTCACCCTATGATCCTCACTTTAAAATGGGTCCCAGTAACCTGGTCTCAACCATCCTACCTGGCAGCCAGTTCCAGTCAATAATTACCCTCTGTGTAAAGGAAGACTTTCTGATATATGTCCTCATGAAATTGTCTTTTGCAGCTCTAAGCCTCTTGTTCTCTCATCTTGGAGAACATAAAAATATTAGAATTAGGATCCGGAGCAGGTCATCCAGCCCCTCAATCCTGTTCCGCCATTCCATTAGAATGATCATGGCTGATCAGTACCTCAACTCCAATTACTTGTGAACCCGAGTCCTCTTCTACTTGGTCTTGGTGCATCTGATGACATCTCCAGGGGCACAGAAGTCCATGGGTTTGAACGATTTGAACTGCACGTTAAAATGGGGGCAGCTAATTGCGAAACCGGCAGCATGAATCAAAGTAGTTGATTTGTAAGATAAACAGTGTCAGCCTCGGGAGCTGTAACTAATGAGATGCGGACAGGCTAAGTGGCTGGTGTTTCTCAGACAACGCAGCGGTTCATTTGTCACCCCAACACAACCTTTCTTCAAAAGAGAGATCAAAGCATCAAGTATCGCTCCCGACAACAGCCATCCCCGGATTTATTCTCGGGCTGCCAGTTACAATGGAAGACACGGGAGGGAGGAAGAGAAAGAAAAAAAATTTCAAAATCCCTTTGATTCTGAAAGATAATTGCAGAATAGTATTGGGCTGTAAATTGCGGCATTGCATAAAACGTCAACATATCACGAACCTTCAGAAATACAATAATTATCACAAAGAATGCCTTGTGAAAAGACCTAATTTCATCTAATTTTCTGTTAACCTTTCCCCTCAATCTCCAATACTCCAGTTCGGCTGTTTGTGGGACATTGCTGTGCATAAATTGACTGCTGAGTTCGACTACAAATGACACAGTCACTACACTTTACAGTGTTTACTGTGAAGGTCTTTGAGACGCCCTGCTGACGTGAAAGCTGCTGTGCAAGGATTATTATTGTTAGTTTTTTAAACATGAGAATAAATCATAGTGTTACGATTGCTTGACTGGAGATTGTCTGCATTTCCGCTCAAAATCTTTGTGGTAAAATCTGCTATACGCCATCACATCCTCCCTCCCCTCACCCACACACCGCCCCCCACCCCCACGTTTATAACTCATAAACCAACAGCACATGCGATCATTTTGATGACGATTTTGTTTCCAGCTGAAATGCCCACAGAAAGAAAATGTTTGCAGTATAGATAGATATATATATATATATAGAGAGAGAGAGAGAGAGATCCATCTGGGCCCAAAATGGAACGCGCGTGTGTATTCTTATGTTGTTATTCACGTCAATAGCGGTAGTGGCATTTTATGTAAGAAGTGTGCAGGTCAGAGCTTCCAGTGCTGATGTGTGAGAGGCTGAGATGAAGACATCAATGGGCTTTCTGCCTGACTGGAGTCTGGCTGTTTGCCACAAAACATCAGCTGTTTTGATGGAATGCTGTTAAAGCACAGTGCACGGGGGCTTTTTTTTCTAGTAAAACCTCATCAGTTTTTTTTCTCCGGCTTTTCAGAGGTGGGGGGAAGAGGTGCGGGCAGAGAGAGACAGAGACAGAGACAGACAGAGAGAGAGAGAGAGAGAGAGAGAACTGCTAGGAACAAAACGCAAACCAGGTTATTTAAAAAAAAAAAAATCTTCTCCGTTAGAATGAGGCTTAAAAATAAAAAAAAATGCTATTTTTCGTTCTTTGGCTACTTCGTATTTTCAACCATTTCTTCGGTCTGAGTGTAATAATAATAATAATAATATAATAGTAACGATAATAATAGCGATCTCGCATTTGATGTCGCCCCTTTCAAGTCGGGAGCAAGTCTCAAAGCGCTTCTCGGGAATACTGCAAGGTATAGTTTCGCCCCCAAAATATACAGTCAATCCACTTTACCGTATATTCTGTGAAGCACTTTGAGACGTCTCGAAGATGTGATAAGGTGCTGTATCAAATGCAAGGATTATGATGATTATTATTAAAGTGCTTCGTCCATTTTGTAGGCAACAACAACCTACAACACATGACAGTTGTATGACACCTTTCACGTCGGGAGGCCATCCAAGGCAAATGTGTGTCCACAAGTAAAGTGCCCGTTATTTCAATTAGCGAGCGTAGAATCAAAACAAAGCGTCCCCCTGCGTACTTGCAGGTTTGTGCTGTGTTGTTGTGACCCGCTCACAGACACTCGGTTTGCCTCATTCAAAGGCGCGCGAGACGTTGAAGTACGACGCAGTGACAGAGTGAAAATATATTTAACACTTGTGAGCGTGAATGTGATATGAAACTGTTCGCACAATGCTCTCACTTGTCCAATTTATTCCAGGCACAGGAGTGAGACTGCAAATGTAAATATATTTATAGGATTCGCTGTGTGGGAATAAGCTGAAACGGCAATGTGAGCCTGTTACAGGCTGCTTCCAGTGAGGCTGATATCACTTATTTATATTTTTGTAATATTTACAGAGCTGAAGAGTCCAGGAGCTAGAAATTGAAAGTAGCTTAGCGATGATTGATTAAATATTCGCTTCTGACTGTACCTGGCAAAGCTTTCTTAGTTTAATCACTGCTAACAGGATTTTCAGGACTGAGGACAAAATCTCCTGAATAGAGATGAAAGATACTTTACATAAAGATAAGGGAAGTTATTACTGTGCTGTCTGCATTTACAATAGCCCGGCCTGAAGAATAGTTGATAAAGTCCTAAAGACAGTGGAATAAAAATGTTCTTCCATTATTCTGCGAGTTACATAATCTTATTTACGATGCTGATAATAATAATCCTTGCGCTTGATATCGCACATTATCACACTGTCAAAACGTAGCTAAACCCTTCGGGATTTACTGCAGAGTGTGGTGACTGGGTATTCTGTAAGAGAATGTGAATTTGATATGAATATGATATTAAAAAAAGTCAAAGGAAGCTGCTAAATATTGCTTAATTGCATTCACGGGTAAGATTTGCCAAACTCGTTCAGACCTGTGACAGTTGTATTATCTTTTTCTCCTTCCAACTAACCATGGGCTGAGTTCTGTATTCCATAGCTTATCGTTAAGTATCTTGTTTGTTGTGTATCGTTCGCCTAAAAATACACAATAAATCCTGTGAAGCGCTTTGAGACTCCCTCCACACGTCAAAGGGGCTGTACCGAAGGCAAATATTATTATTATTTATAATTATCATCTGGTAACGATGGAGGTTGTGAACCAAACAGGAAAGAGAAGTTCCAAATTATCAATATCATAACAAGATGTGCAGCGTATAACAAAGGAACAACAGACTGATGGGTGTAAACTGATCAAGTTTCACTCCGAGCCTTTTGAGCAGTTTACAAGCTTATTATAAATTCCTAGTAATTGTTTATTCTCTCTGTAAACCTCAGCTCTCAGTCGCTTTAAAGAGAAAGCTCTTCCCCCCCACCCCCCCAACCACAATTTGATTTGAACCCAAAACCCTAACAAAGGGAAGATGCGAGTTGTGCAGAAGAAATGTTTAGAAGATAAGTTCCAGGATCAGCCTAAGACAAAATGGTGTTCATTAAGGAGGCCACAAAAGAGGGAGAGAACAAAGCAAGCTGTGGGGACTGATAAGAAATAGATCCAGACAAAAGTGAACACAGTTTAATCGGAGCGATGTTGTACAGGCTTTTATACAGAACCCAGTGAAATTTGTTGACGAAAGGAGAGATTCTGTCAGTCATAATCCAATCCAAAAAAGCTTTAACATTGCTATCGTCAAGAAGTACGGTTTTTAATCCTGTAGTTGCTGTGGCGGGGCAGTGCAGTAAACTGTGCGTTTAACTGACTGTTTTGATGCCAGTACTTCCCTGAGTTGTTAACAAGAATGCGCACACCAAATTGTGAGCATTTGCAATTGCTTCCTGCACATTTAACAGCTGTGATGCAGAGACCCGCTCACAGGATTCAGATGTGAAGGCTAACCACTGGCAGTAAGGTTAGTGGCGCTGGTTGTGAAACTTTGTGGAGGGGAGGTGAACCCTTGGACTTTGCAGGCAGTGAGCACAACTCCAACTTATGCTTAAGGCCAAATCCTGCAGATGCTGGGAGTCTGAAATAAAAATGGAAGTCGCTGGGAACACGCAGCAGCTGTATTTCAGCATCTATGGAGAGTAAAATTCTGATGAAAGGTCATCGACCTGAAACATTAACTAATTTTCCTCTCCATAGACCTGCTGGGATTCCTGTTTTTATTGTAACTTATCCTGTGTTGGCTTGAAAAGAACACTGATAAGATGCGCAATCAGGTATTGCACTTCTAAACTTCCCAATAAATCCAATGTGCGTCACATCACTATCTCCCCGCTGTACTCTGTCAGCGCTAAGTAGGATAAAGCATCTCACGTCTTCCCTCAAAAATCTTGTCAATCCGCATTTGCGTAATGCGTAAATTAGCACTTTTAGGCCAGTGTGTGGGTTATTTGCTACCAAATTACAAACCGTTTCAAGTGGCAATTTTGCAGCTCTTCAATTGCTTGGCAAGTGCCGAAGATTTTTGTGCGAGTGCACATGTCTCGCTCTTCACATGACTGGAAACCTGCTGAGACTCAAAATTGAGCCAGTCTTTAATGGGCTGTAAGACCATTCCGCCTGGAAATTCAAACTTGCGCAGAAATTGTAGAAAATTCTTAACTCCAGCCCTAATTCTTAATACCAGCACCTTGGAACATCCTCCCGACGTGAAAGACGCTATCCAAATCTAATCGCAATGATAATCCTCGCATTCGATATAGGGCCTTATCACGTCGTTGAGACATCTCAATGCGTTTTACAGAATATACTGCAAAGTGTAGCGCTGCATGTGTTTGTGGGCGAAACGCGGAAGCCAATTGCGCACAGCAAATATAATTTGCTGCTGTTGCTTTGAAAGCTCTTTTTAAAAGCCGCAGTGATCCGGTTTTTCTAAACCGAGACCACATTTAAGAATTTTCCATAGGTTTGCGCGATGTGCAATTTTAAGACCTATTTGGGCCAAATAAGCTAACACCAGTGGGAATTTTAGTTACTCTTTCCAGAACTGAAGTGCTTTTATATACCTTGGTTGCAGGTTGGATATAATGAGTCTTATTGTTGCTGAATAAGACATTTTGAGCTTCAGGTTTTGCAATTCCACCAAAGCCTTTTCACTCATCACGCCGTGAAATCTTCTCGGTCTTCAGCTGCTATCGTAACAAATCTTTCTGAATTTCTGGCGTGCATTGGTTCCTTTTAACACGTTCATAAAAATTCACCACTAAACGGGAGTCATGGCAACCAGTTACAAGTGAACCAACCCGAACTCTACTCTTACAAGCTCACGTTCTGGAACTCGCTTTCACATCATTAGGCAATATTATCAATTAGGTTTACAAAAAAATCGCTTTTCTCTTTGTCTCTGTGAAGATAATGTCATAAACTGTTTACAGCATTTCAGACTCTCATGCTAGTCGAGTGTTAAACTTCCCTCCACCATTGGAGCTGTCTACTCTTATCCCATATTTGCCTGCTTTTTCCTCACGCCCTTTAAAGTTAGTTGTTTTTAAGTAACCAGTTCCCTTTTAAATGTTTCTGATTTCATTTCGATTTACTGTAAGGAACTTAACATTCTCAGAATCCTGTGTGTGTGTGTGTGCGTGTGCAAAAAATATCTCTGTCTCAGCATAACATGTGCCCCGATTTAACATCTGATATGAAGCACAGCATCTCCAGTGATGCAGTGCACCTCCGGCACTGCACTGGAGTGTTGGCCTGGACTATGTGAGTTCAAAGTCCTAACATGGGTCTCCAGTCCTTGTCAAACTCCACTGGCTCCTGTCACAGAGCGGATCGACTTCAAGATCCTCACTCTAGTGTTTAAATCCCTCCATTCCTTCCCCCACCCCCCCATCTCCCTAAGCTCCTCTCTCTCCCCACAGCAGTACCCGCTGCCTCCGCTCTACTGGGTCCGGCCTCCTCCGTATCCCCTGAATCCTCCGCTCCACCATCGACGGCCGTGCCTTCAGCCACTACGCCCCGAAACTTTGGAACTCCCTCCCTCAACCCCTTCACCTCGGCCCCTCCTTCCCCATCTTCAGGTCGCGCCTGAAGACCTTCCTCTTCGACCGCGCCTACGGTCACCTTTCCCCTCCCCCTGGCTCGGCCTCGGGCTCCGCCATTGTTGAGCGCACTGGGACGCCGCCCGGCGTGGAGAGCGCTATATAAATGCAAGTTGTTGTTGTTGTTGTTAGATCTTCTAACTCAGAGGCGAGGGCTACAAAGAGATGATTGGAGAAGATGATTTCGTACCAACGTGAATAATGGATAACCCGATGTTAAACCTTTGCAAATGAAACCAGCGCCCAGCAAAATGTTCCACAAGGACCGTTGCGTAAGGGGTTTAAAAAAAATTGAAAACAAGGAGTTGTAGCTGTGAGAATTTGCCGCCATTGTTTCCACATCTGCTGCTGGATTACATTGATAGTCTTTTTATGTTCTGAATTGTGTGTTGTCATAGTGACAATTTTTTTCTCCCCACCCCAACCCCCACCCCCCACCGCCCACCTTCCCCCACACCCCCCCCAACCCCCCTCCCGAAGCTACAATTAGCTACGCGATTGAAAATAATTTTGCAAAAAAGATGCGTAGAAGTGCCAGCTATCAAGCCTCGCCGGTCTCCTCTGTCCTGTGTTCCTCGGTTGCCTTTCACCTCACCTGACATCTGATAGACGAAATTCCGCAGTGTGTCTGTCGTAAGTCAGTAGCCCATCAAGTGGTGTAAACCATCAATGTAAAGCCTGGACTGTTTTGTCAATGGTGTGTCATACTCAGGCTATCTTCCTGACATAGGAATGTTGTGCGTGTTCTTACACACAGGAAAATAGCAATTCTGCTGCGTGTGTGTTTTTTTAAAAGCGGGTACAGCATTACGTGTGAGGACTGAGACTTAAACCGCTCTGCAGACTGCAAATAGTGATAAGAGGCGATACTGGGGAAGGCATATGCACATTGTCATTACAGAATATCACAGCAGCTTCATAGGAGTTTCGTCTCGATAATAATTCAGTGGTTGCAGTCCACAGGGAGACACTCAATAAAAAGATTAGCGTGAAGAATTTCAATACGGGTTTTCTTTTGTCCTTGATTGATCAAGGCAGCCGAGATTCAGTCCCATCTGCTCCAACATCAGTCTCAGGCAGACATTAAGGATCCTTGGGTGCTATTGGAAAACAGAAGGGAGCTTCTCCCAGTGTCCTGGCTGACGATTCCTGTCCCCCACTCCACCTCTCCCCCGAATAAAAAGTCGGTCATTCATTTCACGGCTGCTTCCGGGTCATTGGTGTGCACAAATTGGCCGCCTGGTTCAAAGTACACAGTCACGACACTTTACAGTAAATTATGTGAAGCACTTTGAGACGTCTGCCAGACGTGAAAGGAATTATAGCAACCACAAAGATTACTACCAAGTACATGGAACAAAAAGCTCTCTGAGTGGAATGAATTGAGAATCTCTGTTGCATTAAAGTTTCATAAGATTAACAATTTTTGCGATCCGCAATTTGCCTTGCAAGCAGTTTACAGCGTATAAATCTGATGAAGAAACGTGACAATATTTTCTCAGCTCTTAGCAAACAGATCGTAAATGCCAAAAAATATCATGAGCCACATGTGATGCATTGAATCTATTCCTTTGTGTCGTGTTTTCTTCTATTAATTGCTGCCCATGAACTCAATCACAGAACACGCTTTAATTAATAATGCAACAATAAGTGATGTCGAGGCTGGAATTTATTGAACACAGCAATGCTGTAGTTAGAATGCTACAGACCAGATTATTTAAAATACAAACAACCGCAACGAATTGCACTTGTATAGCGCCCTTCACGTCGGAAAGATGTCCCAGGGCGCAGGACAATCAGGGTTTTTGGACCCGAGCTGGGATTTGGGGTCAGTAGGGGTGGAGGGCTGGGGAAGGGAATGGGGATAGGAGGGTGGGCGAAGGCACTGTCGAAAAGGAAGGTCCCTAGAGGGGACTTGGAGGCAAGAGAGGGCGGGGGTGAGGCAGAGGGATTGCGGGATAGAATTCCAGAGCGTGGGGGCAGAGATGCTGAATGCTTGATGGTGGGGCGGGCAGTGCAGAAGATCTGGAGCAGGCTGGTGTCTGCCGAGTGGAGGGAGCAGACAGGCTGATACACTTGCATTGCACAGATGGTTCCACCAGCCTCACAGATTTTCAACGTTTTAAAACCAAATTGGACCAATGCATTTTTTTTGCACACCTCAAAGGGACGTGATGTTACCAAGTTCTACTTCTGGTTTGACACAGCACCTTATCACTTCTTCGAGACGTCTCAAAGCGCTTGTAGTGGCTGTGTATTTTGTGGGCGAAATTTCTAGGTTCATACAAAAAGAATGGCCAATTGGGTGAGGTACAGATTGACTGATTCCAGCAGAAGTCATTGGAAGAGAGTGGGACAAAACCCGGAGACTGCCAAGTCTGTATGAGAGCATGACATTATTCTGCTCAACAGAAAATACAACACAAGCAGACAGACCGTAGAATCACATTATCACACAAAGCAGCCCAGTGATGGGGAACAGTGCTGTTATCCAGCTGACATTATCATCAGCTGAACATGTCTGTGACTGGTCGAGAGGATTTGGCTCGTGAAGGTGTCAATAAAGCTTCTTTCAAGTCAACCCACCAACACTTTAGAAATGTGCTCAATGCCCAACAAATAGCAAGGATTCGTTCCCTTCGCCAAAGCCTCTCCGCCAACTACTCACTGCAATTCACATGTCCTTCCTGATTCCTGTACTTAACTCTCTTGCTACCTCTATAACAGGGCTGGCCTATGAATTATGATTGTATTTTTATTGTTTATATGACATGAACACAAGTGCTGTACGTATTAGTTTGAAAAATGTATTGAATCTCAAATGCTCACTTCATTCCGTTTTACTTTCTCAATGTTTTTTTATTTATATGTTTTTCTTTCAAGTTAAAACTTGACTCCTCTTTAATCTTGTTTCTCAACTTCGTGTCTAATTGAAAGCAGAATTCAACATGATGCGATTCATCCAAGTTACACTTTTCATATAGAAATCGTGGGCTATGTTCCTTATCCTTGTGTTAAATAATATCTATACGTGTTATCACTTTGTCCTTCAACATCAATCAGGTGTCAGGTTGCCTACAACAACAACAACAACAGCGACTTGCATTTATATAGCGCCCTTCACATGGGCTAGCGTCCCAGAGCACTTGACAGTGGCAGAGTCTGACACCAAACCAGGGGCACAGGGGGGGGAGAGGTGACCGTAAGCACGATCAAAGGCCTCTGGTGGGATTTGAAGGTACAAAGGGAGGGGGCAAGGCAGAGGGATTGAGGGAGAGAGTTCCAGAGTTTCAGGGCGTAGTGGCTGAAGTCACAGCCACCGATGGTGGAATGGAGTTGGCTCAGTTGGTAGCACTCCCGCCTCTGAATCAGAAGGTTGTGGGTTCAAGCCCCACGTTAGGAGTGTCCAATGCATTGTTGCGGGAGCCCCGGTTATTCCCTCTGCTTATTCAGGTGGACGTTAACAATCCCTTAGCAATATTCTAAAAGGAGTTTCTCCCTTGACCCCAGATAACATTGCTCATTCACTTCATGGCTGTGCCTACAAATACACAGCCATTATTACACTCTACAGGAAGTTCTGTGAAGGGCTTTGAGATGTCCCCCTGATGTGAAAGCGCTGCCTCAAATCCAAGAATGATGGTGATTATTATTATTGTTACTAATAATCTCAAGGTAAAAGCAACAAACTTTTTTTTCTCAACCCGCTGTCCATTCATTTGTCCATTATAAACAGGAAGAGCTAGAGGAGTCACAAGCAGTGGATTAGATGTAATCGCTCACAGACAGCCTGGAGATGGATTTGATACCTTGTGTATCTGCGGGTAGCATCAATGGAGGACATTCTATTGATTGACTCCTCCAGACAAGGGGGATGGATGATGACACGCCATTCATCGTGTTCTCTCAGAGAGATGTGACACACATGGGTTGAATTGTCAGCCTTTGATAGGCAAGGCACAGAACCTCAGTTACCGGCATTCAATCACTCTGTCTTCCCCCCCCAAACCACTCCACCGCCCCACCACCACCAGCAGAAGTGATTAGTGCTCTCGCTGAAGCTTAACAGATTCATGTTGAAAGGATTTCACAGAGCTTATTCTAAGATGTGATGGTAATCTGTTTTTTTTGGTGAATGATGACTCCTATCAGCGTCACCTTGTTTTCAGCACCAAGATTGATAAGAACAGAAATTACAGCTCGTTTGTCAGTCTGTCTTGGGTCAAGCTGAACAGAGGTGTGAGCAAGCAATATAACTGGCAAAGTGAGAGAATTATTGTGAGTGTGAGCATTGGGCCATGTGTTGGGTGTGTGGCAGAGTCAATCCGATTATATTCCCTCCTCATTAAAAACAAACCCGTGTTGCTTTGAAAAGCATAGTCTTATCACTTTTGTCAAGTTAAATCGCAACCAATACTGAGGACTAAGTCACTGTGTAACCCGGGTATCTAATATAAAGCAAAGCTCCACTAACCATAGCTATGTGGGTAGTTAAGTCTGGTTCAGATTTATTACCTGATACATTTACATATGTTTCGAAACTGTAAACTCCGTAAATTTATCTCTGCGAATGGAGATAGATTTTATGTTTGTCTATGATTTGGTCGTTGAAACCTTAAAGTTCTTTAATAAAAGAAAATACAACTCCTAATGGATCTCAGAAAACATATTTAAAAATAGGTTTTGTTGAGTTTGCCTTGGGTTCTTGGCAGCTCGGCCTCATTGTATGAAACAAACTCAAATAAGCCCAAACTGTGTTCAGGTTATTTGAAAAGCACCTAAATAGAGTCCTGTAGCGTAGTGGTTAGAGTTCCCACGTCGCAAGCGAGAAGACCTGTGTTCGATTCCCACGAAGGGCGAAACCTTAGCCAAGTTTCCTTACTCCACACGTACTCTCTACCTAGAAATAAGTGGGAACCCGGTTGTTAGTCAATTGGCGCATCGCTTTCCGGGGAAAATAAACCCTTAAAAAAAAATAATAAGTTGGTCAGTCAATGATTGCGGGGCATTGCTATACTCAATTGGCTGCTGCGTTTCACCCACAAATTATACAGTCAATTCACTGTACAGTATCCTCTGTGAAGCGCTTTGAGACGTCTCGAAGACATGATAAGGTGCTGTATCAAATGCTGAATGAGAAACTCAAATGAGAAACTCCTGAATAATTTGTAATGAGCTTTCAGCTGCTCGTGGTAGCACTGAGTTCAGACCATCAGCGTAACAAGAGAACATGTTGCTTTTGGTCATTATTGTATAAATTTGGGATTGCCGTAGATTCAACTTACTGTACAACTTAGCATTGGTGATGTCAACTACATCGCTTTCAATGATTCACCCAGAAGAAGTCTGGCTCCCTGTTTAGAAAGACATTTTAAATATATTTCCCCAAGTTAACTGTTTTATTCAATGTGCAACACTTACGACGCGTTGAACCATTCAAGGGTGATTCTTGCAATAGACTGGTATTTAAATTAATTTTGTATTTCATTAAATATTCATGCTCATTAATTTCTTCCTGTATTGCGTTATGAGCATCATTTCCACAATGCGTTTGCTGCTATAAATAGAAATATAGTGATTTGTAGATGATTAAATTAACATGAAATGTATTAAATGTTTCATTGAAAGGCCCATTTATCATTTGAGCATCTTGCTAGAGGAAGTAGATCTATGATGTTGTCCAACAGGTTAGTGGATTTATTCTGAGAGTAAATGAGCATGTGAAACTGGGAAAAGCCAGTTTATATCTAAGTACCTGTTGAATTTGGGTCAGGTTGACCTAAAAGGCTGTGGATGCTGAATCCATTCAAATTCCAAGACTGAGGTGGATAGATTTTTGTCAGGTAAAGGTATCAAGGGATATGGGGCAAAGGAGGGTAATTGGAGTTGACGTACAGATCAGCCATGATCTAACACAGGGTGCGTCAACCTTTTGGTTGCCGGATTCACTATTTGAGAAAGTTCCGCGGGCCTCATACACCATGGTCCAACTGGTGGCCCGCGGGCCGCATCCGGCCCGAAACCATTTCCAACATTCCGACTTCTCCTGTCAAACATTCACGGCGATTACAGCCATTATTTTGGCCGACACTGGCCAAACTCTGGCAGACGGGCGGATGGACAAAGTTACGATGAGAACGTACATGAAACTGAATGTTTCACGGTGAGATGGTAAGGATGCTCTTTAGCCACTTTCACCAGTTAGATGTGTAGAGGTGAACCTCTACACATCTAAATCTTTTTATTTTGTGGTGGGGTGGGGTGGGGGGGTGGGGTGGCAGGGTCAGCCAGTTGTCTGACACACATGTGGAAACCCGTCACTGTGCTTAAGAGTATCCAAACCAAGCTGAGATTTCCGTGCGTCCCACCTACACATGAAAATCCCAGAGATAGATTGTTGGAATGGTATGCACACTCTCTCCCTGGAGGGATGCATCCTGCTAACCGAATTCCGGAAAGTATAAGGCGCAGGTTGGCAAGAGTCAAGGCTTGGAGACCCCGGAGTGTGAATCTAAATCTCATGCCACACATGACCCAGGAGCATTCAACACCGACTCCCCACACACGGATTTCCCTTGATTGTTTTCAGAGACAGTTTTATTTTGTGTGATTTGGATTAGGCTGAGAGTCGCCTGGAGAACTTGCTCTGTCGTGAAGAATAGATCCCGTTTCCATGGCAACTTCCAGACAAACACACACACACACGTTGCAGTATTCTAAGCCCTGGCTCCAAAATACACAGCTCCGGCATCTTCGCAAATGGGAACAACGACAACAGAAAGCCTCACATCTTCCACCTCGTAGACTCTGCGTGCAGTTTGTTCCTCTCTATTCCCCGGTGAATAGCAATGCCCAGCTCCTCAGACCATCGGGTGCCAACCTCATGTAGGCAGAGTCTTTGAGAGTTCAGCACGCGCCCCCCACCCCCCCCCCCACCCCCACCACCCAACTCCTTTTCTCGACCACACAAAGTCCACCTCGTCGTGGACTCCACTCATCCACTCAGTCAGTCCCCTGAGTTCCGTGATAACAGTGCCTGATCCCCAAAGGTAATCAAGCCCAAATTGCAGGATGTTCCTCCATCTCACTATTCAACATGTATCCAGCACAAGTTAGCTTGAGTCGCTGCAGACTAACACGCTATGCTCCTCAAATACATTAAGGGCATTCCGAAACCCCATTTATGTTGCTACGACTATTTTCGGTCGCAGTCGATCCTTAAATCCATAAAGAACCGGCTCAGATTCAGTTTGCATAAAATTCGTACGGCCACACGGTCAAAGCGTGTAAAAGTTGTTCTTCAGTTGAATTAAACATGAGAATGATTTCCACTGTTTTCAATGAAAGTCATCGTCAGTTTAGATTGCACACGTCACGTGGAAACAAAATTATGGTGGGAAAGTAGGAAAATGCATTCAGAAGCCCTTATCCATTTTTATAAATAAGTCATAGTGGAACCATTATTCAGGGTTTGCTTAATTAAAATATCATTAATAATTGAAAGGCAATGGATATCAAAGTTTTATTAGAGTATTGAGATTTATGTATGTAACGTTCCTGTAAGGATAGTAAGTGGGAGTCAAGATCCTGAAATATTGAGAGGCTGATGTATGTTGCTCCTCCATCGGCAAGTTTATTCTTGTGGCATTACTTTACTGCTGGTTAAAAATGCAAAGCCACTTTACTGCATTATAAAAACCATTCCACTCCAATTCTTTCCCATTAAAGTGCATTCTGTTAAATGTAGCAACAATGCTTAGCTAATTGTCCTTATCTTTGGGTGTCAGCCTGGCACCGTTGGTAGCACTCTTTCAAAAGTCAAACTCATGATCTAAGATGACAATTCAATGCAGTGCTGGGGGACAGTTGCATTGTTAGAGGCGCCATCCTTTGGGTGAGACGTTACACCAAGATCCCGTCGGCCTGTCCAGGTGGATGTTAAAGATCACATGGTGCTACTCAAAAAGAGAAGAGCGTTTTTTCCCAGTATTCTGGTCAACCATCCCTTAAATAAAAGTGTCCATTCACTTCACGGCTGTTTGTAGAACATCGCTGGGCATAAATTGGCTCTGCTGTGTCACTACACTTTACGGTAAATCCTGTGAAGCGCTTTGAGCCGTCTCAACGACATGATGGGGTGCTATATCAGATACAAGGATGATTATCTTTAATATAATAAGGAAAATAATGAGACTTACTCTGAGAAGGTGAAAGTTAGCTTTCTTGAGAGCTTTACAACCTGCCTCAATGTCATCAGAATCAGATTGGAAGATGGATTTCACTCTGATTCACTGCGTGTCGGCTGATTGATGTTCTCATTGACCTGGCAAGAATTGATCTTTCAATACAACTAGGAGCTTGAGATGATGTATGTATGTAATCGTAATTGACACTGAGTTCAGGGATGGTTAATGTTTGCATTTTGCATTCCCAACATTCAAATATTACTACAACTGATGTATCTGTAAAACATGAATTGGAATGTTTCTAAATTATATCTATCCAGCATTTTTTTAAAAATCAGAATGATAATATTTTGGAAGGAATTTGTAGCTACAAATTCCTTCCAAAATATTATTTAAGTGCCTCCCGGAATTTCCAGCCCCATAATTTGATTGAACGCCTGAGTGTTTTCCATTCACAGCATTCCGTTTCTCAAAGAATCAATTTGTATTTTGTTTCCAAGGTCTTGTGAGTATGAAATGAGTAAGAAGAAGAAATGATAATGATCATATTTAGAGGTGAAGGATATAGAGCATAGAATGGGTTCCAGATAGGAAGACAGCAGTGAAATTCAGCACTGCTACTCTCATATATTTGTGTGATATTCCATGAATAGAAACGTAGGGGTAATATATGCGGAATTTCTTAACTCCTTCCTTGTCTTAATTACCACAACGAATGGGTTAAGAAATGCTGTAATATGTGCCCTGTAGTCCTGCAGGGATGTGTTTTCCAAAGTCTTGGGCATCTAAATTGGGCACATCTGATGCCTGAAATTTATTATGCTTTTAGCCTTAAGACAGACCATTGTCTTAAAATGTGCAATTAAGCAAAATCTGGGAAAATTCTTAAATTCAGTGATAGTTTGAAAGCTTATACATACAATTCTTAAATAAAAGAACTACAGAAAACTGGATTCTGTAGTTGAGCTGGATTGAAGTTGGGCTGAATTTAAAATTTTCACGATCTTACATTGTAAGCCAATGATCTTTGCCTTAAGACCATTAACTGTAAGACCAAAAATATTGGGCCTTAGTCATTGATTCACTCCTAAGACCTATTGACAGAGAGGATTGGTAAGGTTTGATAGCCAGGCACGATCTCAGCTCAAGGGATATTAAGGGCAGTAGTCACCTGACTGATCAGCAAAGAGTAATTAAACAATAATAATAATAATCCTTGCATTTTGATATATAAGGCTCTAGCCTTATTACATCTTCAAAATATCTCAAAGCAATTCAGAGAATATACTGTAAAGTGAGTTGACTGTATATTTTGTAGGCGAAAGTCATGATATTTGCATGATTATGACTACCACAAATTAGAAAATACCTACACTGCTACAACAGCGACAACAAAATTACATTTATAGAGCGCCTGTCACGTCGGGAGGACGTCCCAAGGCGCTGGAGGTTTTGCTATAACACAACAAGGCTGAATACATTATAAACCACATATTAGAACGTCCTTGAAATGTCTATCATGTCATCTGATAAAGCACAGTCATTGCACTTTCAAGGCTTTCAAGAATATCATTCAAGGCTTTAAGTTAGCACATCCAGAAGACCATCCCCTATCATTTTACTCGGATTTTTTCAACCATGATTCTGTTCCAATGGGTTTGCCCTAATCTGGAGAAAGGAAAGTTACCTCGACAATCAATTGTTGAACTCCTGCCTGGGTGCTTGTATAAATCATGTTTGGAAAGGGGTATCGGGTTTCCGATATGGTTTTATGAGGTGATTTAATCCTACCACTCATGTGAAGGAGCGTGCATGTGACATTCAAAAAAAATGACCAGACATTCACTCCTTTGGATTCGTTAACCAAAGTATTTACTTTGGGGAGTTCCAACTTAGTATAGTGCTCCTTTGCCTTGTGACAGTTCCACCATAACATCTTCCAGCATTGATAATCTTCCTTACCAATTACCCCAATTAGATCTTCATCAATTTGATGTTGTGTTGAAATAATAATAATAATAATAATAATCCTTGCATTTGAAATAGCGCTTTTCACGTCGGGAGGACGTCCCAAAGCGCTTCACAGAACACACTGTAAAGTGAATTGACTGTATATTTGTGGGCGAACGCGGCAGCCGATTGCGCACAGCAATGTCCCACAAACAGTCGTAGATTGAAAATGACCAATTTATTATTGTTTTTAGTTTTTTTTTGGAGGGATTATTATTAGGCTCTGTGTGGAGTAAGGAAACTTGCCCAAGGTTTCGCCCTCTGCCTGGAATTGAACTCAGGTCTCTCACTTGTAAAGCGAGTGCTCTAACCACTGAGCTACAGGACTCCACTATAATATCTATAGCTACAGGACTCCACAGATAATATCTCATCAAGCTACACTGAAATACATTGTGTGTATTCTGGGGAGATACAGGCAAGTCGCTTTCCACCCATTTTTACGTGGGGAAAGATTGAAGCTTTACTGCCCCACATCGTAAATCTTTTGATGCCACACTGTGTGGGAAGAATAAATCATCCCAAAGTAGTGCAGCCAGATGCTCAAATAGGTTTTGAGCTCTCTCACCCCCGTAGATAACTTATTGATGCTATTCAATCATATCTCTCTGTTCATCCATTGCGAGTTTCTCCAGACCACATGTATATTCTGGGCTGTTTTGTTCAACTCATAGAATATCTCTCAATGTTTGTACTGAGATCCCACCCCCCAACCCCAACCCCTCACACACACACACACACATACAAGCTCAAAGAGAAACTGATGACTTCAACAGCCGTCTTCTCTTCATTCGTGAGCCTCAGAAACTTTAACGCTGAACAGCAAACATTTGCTTAGCAACCACACAGTCACCATTGAACAGACCTAATTAAAATGGTTCCTGCAGTCAGCACAGAGACAATCATGGACCATAATATTTGTGCTGATTTCACATAATGTCACACCTTCTGCAATCGCCTCAAATCACGGTATGCCATATTAAGGGTCTTTATCTGGTGAAATCCACCTCCATTTAAAAAGAGAGCGGAAGTTTCCCACGGTGTCCTGGCCAGCAATCCGGCACATTAAAAATTGATCATTCGTTTAATGAATGTTGATAGGATATTGCTGTGCATACATTTTGCCTGCAAATACGCAGTCACTAACACTTGACAACAACAACAACAAAATTACATTTATAGAGCGCCTTTCACGTCGGGAGGACGTCCCAAAGAGCTGGTCAGTCAGGGGTTGGGACCCGAGCATGGGGGAGGGGTGGGGTAGGGGTGAGGGACGGCAGAGAGGTGGGAGGGAGACCGAAGGCACGATCCAAGAAGAGAGTCTTGAGACCGGCCTTGAAGGAGGCAAGGGAGGAAGCGAGGCAAAGGAACTGTGGGACGGAGTTCCAGAGTGTGGGGGGGCAGAGATGCTGAAAGCCCGGCCACCAATGGTAGGGCAGGTCGGGTAGGAGACATGGAGGCCGGAGCCCGCTGAATGGAGGGAGCGGGCAGATTGGTAGGGAATTAGCAGGTCAGAGAGGTAGGAGGGGGCAAGGCCATGGATGACCTTGAAAGTGAGGACGAGGATCTTGAATTTGATCCTCTGGGGGATGGGGAGCCAGTGGAGTCGGGTGAGGGTGGGAGTGATGCGGTCGGGGGAGGGTGGGAGTGATGGGGTCGCGGAGCATGGTGCGCGAGAGTACACGAGCTGCAGAGTTTTGGATGATCTGCAGCTTGTGAACAGAAGAGTTGGAAAGGCCATTGAAGAGGGAGTTCTGTAATCGAGCCTTGATGTTACGAATGCGTGGGTGAGGGTTTCGGCAGCCTGAGGGGTGAGGCAGTGGCGGAGTCTGGCAATGTTGTGGAGGTGGTGGTAGGCAGTGCCGGTCATGGCGCGGATGTGGGGGAGAAAGGACAATTCAGGTTCAAACAAGATACCCAGGTTCCAGACTGGCTTGGTGAGGTTGAGTGTGCAGCCATGGAGGCTGATGCTGCCAGTGCCCGAGGTGTGGAGGTGCTGGCGCGAGCCAATCAGGAGGGCCTCAGTCTTGCTGACATTGAGTTGGAGAAAGTTGGCACTCGTCCAGGACTTGATGTCGGACAGGCAGTCGGTCAGGACGTCAGTAGTCCTGGAGTTGAGGGTGGAGGCAGAGAGATACAGTTGGTGTCATCCACGTACATGTGGATATTTACCCCATGTCTACGGATGATGTCACCAAGGAGGAGCATGTAGAGGGTGAAGAGGAGGGGACCGAGGACAGAGCCCTAAGGAACACCACAAGAGACGGTGCGGGGGTTGGAGGAGAAGCTGTTTGCTGCGACGAAGTGGAGGCAATGTGAAAGGTGGGACCTGAACCAGTCAAGGACAGAACCTTGAAGGTTGAGGTGGAAGGAGAGGCGGTGGAAGAGGATTGAGTGGTCCATGGTGTCAAAGGCGGTGTAGAGGTCGAGGAGGACAAGGAGGCAGAGGGAGCCCTGGTCAGGATGTCGTTTGTGACCTTGACCAGAGCAGTTTCCATGCTGTGAGCAGCACGGAAACCCGAGTGGAGGGATTCATGGAGGGAGTGGGAGGAGAGGAAAGAGTGGAGCTGGGAGGCAAAGGTTCTCTCAAGGACCTTGGACAGGAAAGGGAGATTTGAGATGAGCCGGTAGCTGGATAGCTGTGATGGGTCAAGGGAAGGTTTCTTCAAGGTGGGGGTGATAGTAGCTGTTTTGAGGGGGGAAGGAACAGTGCCAGATGACAGGGAGAGGTTAATGATGTCGGCGAGTAGTGGGGCAAGGAGGTGGAGCTGGGATTTAAGGAGAAGGGGTGGGGATAGGGTCCAAGGAGCAGGTGGTGAGCTTCATGGAGGAAGACAGAGGAGGGGGTGACAGGTTCAAAGGTGTGAAAGGAGGGATGGGTAGTTGTCGGAGTGTGGGATGGGGGTAGGGAGGAGGTGGAAGTTGGAGGGCAGTGGCAGCTGAGTGGATTCCCTCGATTTTGGATTCGAAGAAGTCCAGCATTTTCTCGCAGTGGGAGTCAGAGGAAAGAATCTGTGAGGTGTGGCGGGGAGGGCGGAGGAGCCGGTTGGTGGTGGAGAACCCCTGCCTGGGGTTGTCCCAGGCTCTACAAATACGCAGTCATGAACACTTGACAGTAAACCCAGTGAAGCTGGACACTTATCAGACATTTTGGAGATACCTTTGAGATATTTCAGTGATGTGGTAAAGCGCTATGTCAAATGTAAGGGTGATTATTTTTATTATTCCAATTTTTGAGCTACAAATTGCATCACGTTTAATTAATGCTGTCCGTGGCCCTATATTTTCACAGAACGGCAATGGATTTGAGTAAAGATAGACGTTTACTTGATTCTGATTTATCCTGACCATCTGTGACCAGGGCTCCCTCTGCCTCCTCGTCCTCCTCGACCTATCGGCAGCATTCGATACGGTCGACCACGCTATCCTCCTCCGCCGCTTGTCCTCCCACCTCAACCTTCAAGGCCCTGTCCTTGAGTGGTTTAGGTTGTACCTCTCCCACCGTCTGCACTTTGTTTCCACAAATGTTTTTTCCTCCGGACCCCGCACTGTCTCGTGTGGTGTCCCTCAGGGCTCTGTCCTCGGTCCCCTCCTCTTCACCCCCTATATGCTCCCCCTGTGGTGACATCATCCGCAGACATGGGGTTAACTTCCACATGTATGTGGATGACACCCAACTCTACCTGTCCTCCTCTACCCTCAACTCCACGACCCCCGACAGCTGTCTGTCCGACATCGAGTCCTGGACGAGAGACAACTTTCTTCAGCTCAACGTGCGTAAAACTGAGGCCCTCCTGATTGGCTCACGTCAACGCCTCCGCACCTCAGGCGCTGACAGCATCAGCATCCAAGGCTGCACTCTCCACCTCTCAAAGCCATCAGGAACCTCGGTGTTCTGTTCGACCCTGAGCTGTCCTTTCTCCCTCATATCCGCGCCACAACTGGCACCGCCTTCCATCACCTCTGGAATATCGCCAGACTACGGCACTACCTCACCCCTCACGCGGCTGAAACTCTGGTCCACGCCTTTATCCCCTCAAGGCTGGACTATGGGAACCCTCTCCTCGCCGGCCTTCCCGGCCCTCCCTCCACACTGCAGGTCATTCAGAACTCTGCAGCTCGTGTACTGTCCCACACCAGACACCGCGACCACATCACTCCCACCCTCGCTCGCCTCCACTGGCTCCCCATCCCCCAGAGGATCGAATTCAAGATCCTCATCCTCACCTACAAGGCCATTCACGGCCTCGCTCCCTCCTACCTCTCTGACCTACTATCCCCATACCTACCTGCCCGTACCCTCCGTTCCTCTGGCTCCGGTCTGCTCCACATCCCCCGCCCCAACCGCCCTACCATCGTTGGTCGGGCCTTCAGCCTCTCAGCCCCTCGGCTCTGGATCTCTATCCCCCAGTGCCTTCGCCGCTTCCTCCCTTTCCTCCTTCAAGGCCGTTCTCAAGACCTTTCTCTTTGACCGAGCCTTCAGCTCCCCTCTCGATTCCCTACCCCCTCCTCGCTTCCTCCCTTCCCTCCCCTCACCCTGACCATTTCCCCCCTGTTCGGGTCCTGACCCAACTGTACAGCGCCTTGGGACGTCCTCCCGATGTGAAAGGCGCTCTATAAATGGAATCTTGTCGTTGTTGTTGTTGTTGTGCGGCCCACTTAATTTTGCCCAAAAAGATTCCGAATGAGAATATAGCGGAAATATTGGGTGGGGGCACATAGGAAAAACTGGGTGTGCAGTGAATGCAAATTTTAAAAAAATGAATAGGATGCTTATACGAGAGAAGTATTGCCAATTAGCAAGAGAAAGAAATCGTGTGGCTTGCACCTAGCGATATTGTGTCTGTTTATTGAATAAATATGTCCAACGGGTGCCCACTGAGCACCACCTACTCATACACAGTTAGTCGGCTAATTGTCTGAGTGATGAATTGAAAAAGGCTTCCCTAAGCAACGAATTTGCTCAATTGATTTTTGAATTCATTATGATTTGTCCGGCTTCTATTCCCGTTCCCGTGCAGGATTTTTCGTGGCTATTGGTGGCACAAATTGGCTGCCAGGTTTGCCTACAAATACCTAGTCACTACACATCGCAGTCAAATCCTGTGAAACACTTTGCGATGTCTTGATGACGTGATTGGGAGCTATGTTAAATGCAAGGATTATTACTAGTATTGTGTTGTACATTTTTTTAAGTATGAATGTGGAATGCTAGCAAAATCCCACTGTTGCAGTTTGTCTCTGAATTGCTTGGCTGGTGAAGGAGATCCTTCAAACTTTGGACCACTGTCACTTTCTACATCTCAATCATCTTTTTGTTTTAATGCTTTTGATCGAAATATGATTAAAAAGCGTCTTAAGTCGCTTACTCCAGCGTGATGTAGGGTTACTAAAATCACAATGGAGAAATGTATTACAAGACTATCTATATATATATATTATATACTGATTATATATATATTTTTTAAAAATCATCACGGCCGACATTATAGGAACCTCCTCTCATTCAAATGCGAAACACATGAAAACATATCGATAAGATCTTTATGCATTGATTGAATGAATTAAATGTATTGAAGTCTATTTTCCCCACGTTCACTTGTCTGTCTCATTTGCATCTCAGCAGCGGGGCTGATTGGGTTTATTATAAGGTTTGTTCTCCACCGCAAAATTGCCTTATAGCCGCCAAAAAAATTTCAGGAGATAAAATGGCTTCTCCTGAGACAACGAATACCAGTTACTGCACCGTTAGTGCGGACGCCGCGACTAAGATTTCAACCGTTCTATCAAGGCTTAGCGAACAAATGCCTTCACCGCTTCCCACAGAATCAGCGATGTGGATGTGATCCATAGTCTCGTTTCCAGCAATGAGTTTCCCATTCCCGCCACCCTCCGTGTAAAGAAGTTCCTCCTAAACTCCCTTTTAGACAAGTGACGGACTAGCCAGTTGATAGCCCACAACTGAAGAGAATCCCACTCAGGTTTCACCCAGTGTTTTAGCAGAGAGATTGAGATGTGTATCTGCTCAGTGGAGTAGTGGGCACAAAGCGGTGAAGGGAGCAAGATGCACCTTTGCTTTTTAACTGGAGCAGCCCAAACTATATATGTATATATATATATATATTTAAGCTTTGACAGAACTCTCCTTTGTACCACTGAGATGTCTTACGTATTTGGTTATATTCCAAGTAGAACTGGGGACAGCAGTTTGTGCCTCTGCTCTGGCTGCCTGCCAGGCTCGCCCGTCTGTTGTGGAAAAAACATGAGACCTCAGCAGAAAAAAATAAGCTACTGCGATCAACACTGAACAAAATCAATGCTAACAATTAATTATCAGCGTGTGATTCACATTACTGCAGTGCAGAACAATTCATTATTCATACCGTAAAAATAACCAATTACATTTTGCAACTGAAAGAGTGCAGGTCTCATAAAATATTCCAATCCGTCTGCGAAAAGCTTTATTAAGCCAGCTCCGAGACACAATCCTGCAACATGGGTTCTATACAGATAATAATAATAATAATAATAATAATAATAATAATACTTGCATTTATCACTTCTCAAAGCGCTTCGCAGAATGTACTGTAAAGTGAATTGAATGTATATTTGTGGGAGAAATGCAGCAGCCAATTACGCACAGCAGTGTCCCACAAACAGTCATGGATTGAGCATTATTTTTGTACAATAAAAGTTGTTGTTGTTGTTGAGCTGTCTACTAGTGGCCTATTGGATAAAGGGGTGGGTTTCCATATGTGTCAGACACCTGGCTGAACTAAAAAAAGTTAAGATGAAACATATAGTCTGACGAGATGTGAGTGGACTGCAGCAAAGATAAATGAGACAAGTGTGTGTTTGTGTGCGTTCCTAAAGGAACTAAAGGGCTGAGAGAGTTCACGGAAGAGTCGAAGTGGCTGCATTTATGGCTGGACAGTGACTCACGGGATTCATTTGCTGTGATCTGGACACGTACTCAATGTTCTATTCATATGATAATGTCATCAGTGAGGGATTTATTATGTTTCCCTGCTGAAGCTGACTTCGGCACTTGATGTGAAAATAATGAGCTGTGCCTTCAGTTTGAAATCGATGCCATGTTTTTATAGCAGATCTAGCTGCACAAAACATGACCATGAAGCGATGGGATAACATTCCAGAGCTGTTTATGCACACGCCCCAATTTTACCTTTGCCGACTTTGTATCTGTACTAAGATGCAACAACAACTTACATTCCTATCGCGTCCTTCAACAAAATAAGGTCTTGGAGCGCTTTACCGGGAAAGGGTTAGATTCGAAACAAGGGAGGAGGAGGGGAAGAGAGGCAACTGTTACTGGGGGTAAATTAGAAGGAGCTTTCCACTTAGTTGGCGTAGCTCAGTGGTGAGACTGAAGTGCCTGAGATTGGAGCTTCTTCCACCATCCTGCACTCACATCCTCCACATAAATATAACAGAATGGATGTAAATAACAATTGCGTACAATCCCAGTCTGGTCTGAACTTGACTTGGTGTTCCACGCTGTTGCTCGCTCCCTCACTCTCTGAAGAGCATGCGCTGGAATGAAGAAAAAATTGCGAAGAGTGAAAAAGACAAGAATTATGAAACGTCCCTTCTTGTAAATGCTGAAAGCATCACGTTTGATGGTGATGCTATCAGCGCCTGAGGTGTGGAGACGCTGACGGGAGCCACACATGAAACAAGCCGGTGCTTCAGCGGGCTCCGGCTTGCTTCGCGTCTCCCACCTCGCCCGCTCCACCATTGGCGGGTGGGCCTTCTGCCACTCTACCCCCACCCTCTGGAACTCCATCCCGCAGTCATTCCGTTCCCCCCCACTCCCTTATCTCCTTCAAGACCCCTTCTCTTCGACCGTGCCTTCGGTCACCCTGCTTCCCCCCCTGCCATCCACCCTCCCTAATCCCGACCCCCAGCTTGGCTCCAAAACACTGACTGTCCAGCGCCTTGCGACATCCTCCCGACGTGAAAGGCGCAAAACAAATGTCATTTTGCTGCTGTTGTTGGGTAAACTGAACTGGACCGCTGACGTATTTTGGTGGCTCCAGTATATTTCTGACATTGGTTGAAAACCAGTACAGCCAAATTTGCAGAACCAGTCTATGGAGCTGTTCAGCTGAGGAGAATTCCCCCAAGTGCTGACTTTTATGAGCCAGAGGATCTTAGCTACTGAAGTTCTTTAACGCTTAATGTGATTATACACTTAGCTGGAAAACATTTTGCCGTCAATTGTCAAACACACTGCACACAGCCTGCATTGGACTTGAACCAAACTTTTCACAGACACCCGCAGGGAAAGCTCAAAAAATGCCAGCGGGTATCAAACAATCCAGCCGGTACCCACAGGTGGGAGAAACCATGGGAGGCTTTTTGTGAGGTAATCAGCTCGGACTGTGTGATATAGATAGAATTCAAGGATAAATGATGACTTGAGAGTTGACTTCAAGACCCCAAATCGTAAAATCTACAGCCTTTGTTGTTCGCTACTTTAATTGGCGTCTTGATTGGTTAGAGTATTTTCTTTCACCAACTGTTGGCTTCCGTCCAACTCTCTGTGGCATTTGGCACAATGAAGAAACGCACACTGTGTTTCATGTTAATTATCTGTGTTTTGGATTTTTTTTTAAATCGCTCCTTTTTTTACTGTTGCCACTAATTTTAATAGAATAATAATAATAATAATAATAATAATCCTTGCATTTGATATAGCGACTTATCACGTCTTCAAGACGTCTCAAAGCGCTTCACAGAATATACTGTAAAGTGTAGTGACTGTGTATGTTGTGGGCGAAACGTAGCAGCCACATTGTGATTACTTAGATTACATTGATAAACGTAATAATAATAATTATAATGCCTGCATATGGGACAATCCCTTTCACGTGGGGATGACCTCTCAAAGATAAATAACAATTTGGTCACTTAGTCCACGACTGTTTGTGGAGACGCTGCTGTGCGCAATTGGCTGCCACGTTTCGCCCACAAAATATACAGTCAATTAACTTTACAGTATATTCTGTGAAGCGCTTTGAGATGTCTCGAAGATGTGATAAGGTGCTATATCAAATGCAAGGATTATTATCAAGTGGTCAAAAATCCTCTGGATTATTTGCTCATTCACTTGACCTCTAAATATTTCATAAACAATGCAGAAATGTATTAAATTGACAACAAACTCTATATTTTCCTGCACTTCTGATAATTATCTTTTTTGAGATGTCTCAATAGTAATTATTGATTATTAATTATTGAGGCTCAATTAGCTATTTTAGAATAAAATATAGAATCGTGTTAATACGACAATATAAACAACAACAACAAAATTACATTTGTATAACGCCTTTCATGTTGGGAGGATGTCCTTTGAAGATGAAAATACAAATTAAAATAGACCAAGACTGCTCTCACCACTTACAAGTACCCAGCTCCAATGGATAGCAAGATAAATCCAACTGGACTAACCCCCAGGAAATAGATTTTATACCTTCAAAGGGATTCTACAAGATGAAAGAGACATGAAAGGTAGGGTTGTTCATAAGTAGGCAGATACCATCTGCCTACAGAGTGACCTTCTTCTTGATGAGTCCCACTGCGATCTATCTGATGCTCTCATGACTGCAAATTACCTTTACCATCATCTCCTGGTTAAAGCCAAGCAGCAGAGGTGAGTGAGGGTTATCCTGACTGGAGGCTACTCACTTGCTTGTACACTGATTTTGTTCATTCAGTTATCTCGTGCTCCCTAACAACTTACTTGAACTTAGAACAGACACTGGTTTGTAGTTCCTGTATTGCAGAGCACCGTTTACAACTTGTGAATGAGGGAAGACAATAACAAACGGAACAATATCCATATATAATAATAATAATAATAATAATAATAATAATCCTTGCATTTGATATAGCACTTTTCACGTCGGGAGGACGTCCCAATGCACTTCACAGAATACACTGTAAAGTGAATTGACTGTATATTTGTGGGCGAACGCGGCAGACAATTGCGCACAGCAAAGTCCCACAAACAGTCATAGATTGAAAATGACCAATTTATTATTGTTTTTGGTTTGGGAGGGATTATTATTAGGCGTGTGGAGTAAGGAAACTTGCCCAAGGTAGCCTTAATGGCTTTGGTGAATTTTTCCCATCACAAAAGAAAAGTAACTTTATTCTCAAGCGAGTTTGCTGGACTTGAGTTACGCACTGAGAAATCTGGCTGTCTGTGGGTGCCCTGGATTGGTGTTGGAATGAAGCTTCTACTTGCTGGGCACTCATAAGAACATAAGAACTTGCTAGGGGTAAGAAGACCAAGGGCCATCCAGTTCACCAACCACCATCATGGCAGTCAACAACAAAAACGTACAGTTATAATAGCACCCTTCACATGGGGTAGCGTCCCAGAACGCTTGGAATATCATGTCCCCAACTATATATGGTATCCCGAGATATTATTTATAAGAACGTAAGAAGTTGCTGAGGGCAGACAGCCAACTCCATCCGTTTGCATTACCGTGTGGAGTCCTGTAGCTCAGTGGTTAGAGCACTCGCTTTGCAAGCGAGAGACCTGAGTTCAATTCCAGGCAGAGGGCGAAACCTTGGGCAAGTTTCCTTACTCCACACAGAGCCCAATAATAATCCCTCCAAAACCCAAAACAATAATAAATTGGTCATTTTCAATCTACGACTGTTTGTGGGACATTGCTGTGCGCAATTGGCTGCCGCGTTCGCCCACAAATATACAGTCAATTCACTTTACAGTGTATTCTGTGAAGTGCTTTGGGACGTCCTCCCGACGTGAAAAGCGCTATATCAAATTCAAGCATAATTATTATTATTATTATTGTTTACATCCATCATATCCTCATTATTGCCTATTAGCATGCCTTCTGCGACTGGATGTTCCTCGGGTGCATCAAAGCAGTTAATAAACTGGGAAACAGGCACCAAGGTGAATAATAGCATTGGAGGTGCTTAAATACATGGTGTACGGAATGTACAATGACCCACCGCATCTCATCTGCTCGTAGTTAGTCACCTGCTTGCTCCCTCCGCTCTGCTAACTCAGGCCTGTTGCACATTCCCTGTCCCATCCGTTGCTACCGTCAGTTCCTGAGCTTTCAGGCACTACATCCCCCAACCTCTGGAATTCCCTGCCTGTATCCTTCAGCCTCATCGCCCTCTCTATCTGTGTTTAAATCCCACCTTAAAATCTACTGCTTCAAACACACCTATGGTCACCTTCCCCTCCCCCTTCTCTCTTGTTTGGCATCTGACCCCACCACTAAAAGGTACTCCGAGATGCTATCCTACATGTGGGTGCTGTATAAATGCGAGTTTGTTTCGTTTCACCAACACAAAACATACAGAATTTACAGGATATTCTGTGAAGCGCTTTGAAACATCTAGAAGATGTGATACGATGCTATATTAAATGCAAGGATTATTATTTGTATTATTATTGTTGTTGCTGTGTTTTTTGGGTGTGTGCTAGGGCCTATGTATGATGAAGATTCTTCCCTGGTCTTTGTTCCTTGTCTTCATCAAGTAGAGTTTATTCTTAAGCTGTCCAGTAAATATCGACAGCAAATCCTAGACAGTAAGTTCTGGAAAATGCAGGGTTAAACATTTCATGGTGCCATCTGCTACTGTAAAATATTCTGTTCTCTCTATTCATTGTGATTCTTGGTGAGGAACATGTAATGTTTTATGCATATACCATGCTTAATTTTTCATTGTTTTATGGTGTTATAACCAATTAGCATTTGAATAGTAGCATGAAACAGTGGATGTCATACCGAGTGATATGTAATGAACTGTTATGGAACTGTTTAGGAGGCCTTCAATATGATTAATGTTTGAAGCTACAGAACTTTCCACAGGAGGTAACATTTGCAAAGACTTAACAAGGTGCTATTGTCTTGAAATTTCTCTGATTCGCCAACTGTTAGACCATACCAGCCTGACTCAGTTGGTAGCACTCTCACCTCTGAGTCTCTGAAACTCTAGAATGCTCTCCCTGAATCCCTTCGCCTTGTTCCATCCTTCCCCATCTTCAGGTCTGAAGACCTTCCTCTTCGACCATGCTTACAGTCACCTCAGCAAACCCATTGTCAAGCTCCGCCACTGTCCAGCTCTCCCTGCCTGAGGGGCTCTATATAAATGCAAGTTATTGAGTCAGAAGGTTTGTGAGTTCTAGCCCCACGTGAGGACTATGGTGCCATAGGGAGTGCTGCATTGTCGGAAGTGCCTTCCTTCGGATAAAACGTTAAGTCAAGGTCCCGTCTGCCTGTTCAGGTGGACGTTAAAGATACCATGACACTAGTCGAAACGGGTGGCGATTTTCTGGGAGAAAGAGAAGGGATATATTGGCCAACAATCCTCCAGGGAAAAAAAACTGATCAATCACTTCCATGGCTGTTTTTGTAATATTGCAAATTGGTTTCTGAGTTCACCTATAAAATACAGTCACTGCACTTCACAATAAAAGATGCTGTGAAGCACTTTGAGATGTTTCAACGATGCAATAAAGCACAATACAAAATCTAAGGATGATGATTATTATTATATTGTAATTTTAAAGATAACGTTTGAAAAAGAGTTTGACCCTAAGAAAACGATCGGAAATTGTTTTTACTACAATATCATTACATTTTTCTGCAGGAGAATTTTAAATAAAAAGTTACACCTTTTTATCTTGCACTATTTGATACCATTTGGATCTTTTACCATAAGTTGTGGAGCTAATAGCAGGTAAAGCGTTTCTTAATAGAAATTTATTGAAAAGTTGGCCATTATAAAAAAGGAAGGATCACTTTCCTTTTTATAATAGCATTCATAGGAAAGATGAATGCAGGTCAGTGAATGTGATTAGTATTTGATTAAGCACTTGAAAGTGCTTCTATTCGCTCTTTTGATGTAGGGAACAATGCTATCGATGAAAGCAAAATTAACCTTCAATTGATTTTACATGGTACTGTTAAAAGAGGTGTTTTAGAGTCATTTTCTTTCCACTTGCAACTTTTATCAGTACAGTCTGGCACCCTAACAGCATCTGTTTTCTATTTTAAAAAAATTCACTTGGATAATGCTGAAAAGTCATGACATTTTTAATGATCAAAAAGATAAAAAACCATCATGAATTTTAACAGTGCATTTTCTTATCGATTATAGTAATGATTTTTTTAAAATCCCTATAAGCAATGTCACTGAGGCTCTTAATGCTGACTAAGGCATTCACTTATCAACCCCAAGAGATTTTATTAAATTTGGGTATAAAAGCCAGGATATCCAGAACATTTTCAAGGCTGTGTCTCTTCTGTGCTATTATAATAAATAATAATAATCCTTGCCTTTGATATACCGCCTTACCACGTCTTTAAGATGTCTCAAAGCGCTTCACAGAATATACTGTAAAGCGAATTGACTGTATATATTTTGGGGCGAAACACGACAGCCAATTGCGCACAGCAGTGGCCCACAAATAGTCAAGGATTGAATGACCAAATTATTCTTATTTATTTTTTGAAGTGATTATTACCCCCAGTAAATTGATCCGACAATCAACTAACAACCAGGATCCTATTTCCTGTTAGGTAAACAGAGGTGTGTGGAGTGAGGAAACTCTCCCAAAGTTTCGTCCTGCCAGGGAATTGAACCCAGGTCCTCTCACTTGTGAGACGAGTCCTCTAACCACTAAGCTACAGAACTCCTTATTATCATTCAAGACTGCTTTGCATATTGCTCCGTGAATATTGCATAAGGACCTAGCCTGACTGGACTGATACACCGACTGGCCCCGGTACTAATATTCTTTAATATTGCTTCATATAGCCCTGTGATAGCACATGTTTTGAATGAGGTGAGCCGTCTCAAAGCGCTTAACAGTTTTTCATGATAATAATAATATACAGTATATCCTGGCATTTGACATAGCACCTTATCATGTCGTCAAGACATCTCAAAGCACTTCACAAGATTAGTGGTAAAGTAGATTGCCTGTGTATTTTGTGGGCGAAACACAGCAGCCAATGCGCACACATCAATGTCCACAAACAGCCATGTGGTAGCCAGGACACCAAGAGAAACTCGCTCAACAAAACACAAAATACTGCAGCTGCTGGAAATCTGAAACAAAAACAGAGAGAGCTGGGAAGACTCAGCAAGTCAGGCAGCATCTATGGAGAAAAGAAAGTGAGTCATGTTTTCCCAACTCTCTCTGTTTTTGTTTCAGATTTCCAGCAGCTGCAGCATTTTGTGTTTTATTCATGTTTGACTCATTGCCTCCCTCCCAACGTGTCCCAGTTCTGACGAAAGGTCACGGACCCGAAAGGTTGACTCACTTTCCTTTCTCTATAGATGCTGCCTGACCTGCTGAGTTTTCCCAGCTCTCTCTGTTTTTGTTGTAAGAGGAACTCCCTTCTCTTTTTGATTAGTGCCATGGGATCTTTAAAGTCCACGGGTAGGGCAGATAGGACCTTGGTTTAATGTTTCATTGTAACGGATGTTCAGTCAAGGTTGTAGGGTATATCAGACCGTTTTTAGTTACCCTTTGAGGAGCCTGTATTCGTGTAAATAATAGATGGTAGAAAAATTCTGAAAAGAACACTCTACATACGTGTGACTTGGAAAAGCTGGATGGTGACAAGAATATATTTGCCATTTGATGGAATTTTAAAGAGGTTCAGAATTATAACGATTAAACAAACGGCATCAGATGGAAATCAACATTTGGTTACAGCACAAATATATTGTCCAACATTCCCCAGAGAACTGTTCAAATTCTACCAGGCAGAAGAGCAAGTGTGTTCCAGTTTGGATCGAATTCCTATAGGCCTTGCAAATTCCTACATCTGCAGTCATTATGCATATAGCTCAACATAAAATGGAATATGTTTTCCGTTGAATTACATTGAACAAACAGGCCATTTGGCTCAACTAGTCTGTGCCCTGTGTAAATTACTCCACATGAATTATAAGCTTCCACCCCACCCTCCTATACCCCACATATATATACCTTCCTACAGCCAAGATAATCATTACCAATTATGGGTCTATGGCATGCTCAATCCAGCTTAAGTAAAGGGAGTCAAATTGGTCATCAATGGGCTTTGTGCATAATTGTCTTCTCCGTAAAAAATATTGTACTTTGTGACACTTTCAAGTTGCGTACAATACATCAGTTTGCTTTGCTGCCAGTTGCTCTCCCGTTAGGGTAAGCAGGGAAGGAAACAATCATCCATAATGAAAAGGTGAACAATTCTCTGTGCCTTAGACTGTGCTCACTTTAAAGGACGAATCAGTTTAATGGTAAGGTTTTCTCTCCTCTTGCATTCTCGGCTTGTTTTTTTATCCATCGCCTTTAGGCATCTTGTAATAAGATGTCGTTTGTGATTAAACCTAGTGTTAGGTCCAAAAGTAAAATTACAAAATATGGTGTAGCCAGTTTTTTGAACTGGCTGCTGTGTGTATTGGAGTATGTTCGCTCTACACAGCCGTCAGAGGCAATTAGCAAACAATAAAGTCATAACTTGATTTCGTATATCGAGGAATATCGAGTCAATGTTCGTTCCAAATCCGTCGCCAGAATGTGTTAATATTTAAAAGCTTTTTAATTTTTTCAACAACTATTTGAATGTGTGTAAATATTTATATAAATGTCGTCACGTAATTATTTGCTGTCAAGCACATGTTGTTAATATTGCAAGCTGGCATTTGTTTCTACATCTGCATGAAAGTTGCTTTTGAAAAACTGACAATAATGTAAGCGACTGAGTGCCATAACAATATTCAAAGTATACGTTTTAAAAAGGGCAAAGTGCTGTTTAGGAATGAGAGGTTGGGGAAAAGTAATCAGCTTTGACACTCAGTGTTTTAATCAAGTGTCTGTTATAATGCTCCAATTTCTGTTGGGGGTCGACAGTCGATCTTCTGTAGTTAGATCGGATCTTTGGGAGGACTCATCGACTGTCATCACACTCTGAACTTGTGTGAACTGTAAGGAGGGAAGGGGAGAGTAGACTCTTCCAAATACATTAGCAATGATGGTCTATGATTGAATATAACTGGAAATATGGCTTAATCTGTCTCTTTTCTCAGCATCCTTGTGTCCTTCCTTCCTTCTTTCCTTGCATTTTTTTCTACTCCTTTCTTTTCTTTCTTTCTTTCTTTCGGCCTTGTTCTCTAATCCTGTATTTTTCTCTCACTCTCTCTTCCTTCATGACTCTCTCATTCATTTCTCTCTCCCACTCCCTCTCATTCAATTTCACTTGTCACATGTAGTGCAATTAAAGAAGGAACCGTTACTGACTGTGGGTTTGTGTGGTAGTTTCCATGAGGGAAATGCCATCATAAGCACACACTTTAATAAACCTGTAATAAAATTCATTGAAAACTGAAGTGATGGGGAGGAAGTAGAGAAACAAAACAAAGCCCTATTATCCTAAGCGTTTTCTAGAACTTCAATAGCAATAACAGAAAACAGATAGATCTAGCCATATGACTTTTCATAAAGCCATACCTGTAAATTCTCTGTAAAATTGGAAAGCGACAATGCTATTGCATGTTATATTATGACTCATGGAGTCCTGTAGCTCAGTGGTTAGAGCACTCGCTTTGCAAGCGAGAGACCTGAGTTCAATTCCAGCAGAGGGCGAAACCTTGGGCAAATTTCCTTACTCCACACACAGACCTAATAATAATCCCTCCAAAAACAATAATAAATTGGTCATTTTCAATCCACGACTGTTTGTGGGGACACTGTTGTGCGCAATTGGCTGCCGCGTTCGCCCACAAATATACAGTCAATTCACTTTACAGTGTGTTCTGTGAAGCGCTTTGGGACGTTCTCCCGACGTGAAAAGCGCTATATCAAATGCAAGGATTATTATTATTATGATGATCCACAATATGCCATTTTGTTAAATGTTAAGGACAAAGACAGAATTTGTATTAAGTGTTGAAAAAGTAATAATAATAATAATAATCCTAGAATTTGATATAACGCTTTATCACTTCTTCTTATCACAAGACGTCTCAAAGCGCTTGACAGAATGTACTGTATTTTTGTAGGTGAAATGCAGCAGCCACAGCAGCGTCTCACAAACAGTTGTGGATTGAGTGACCAAATTATTTTTTTTTGAAGGAATTATTATCCCTGGAAACACGATTCGCCAATCGACCAACAACGAGGTTCATGTTTCCTTTTAGGTAAACAGAGGCGTACGGAGTAACAAAACTTACCCAACATTTTGCCCTGCCAGGAATCTAACCCAGGTCCACTCGCTTACAAGGCGAGTGCTCTGACCACTAAGCTACAGGACTCACTGTAGATTCATAGAAATCATGTAGTTAGTGCTTGGAACTTTGATGAAACAGCAAGGATTTGACATGTGCAATCATGGCTGCATTGAAAATATACTGATGCTGAGAGATTAGACTCCCTGCACAACAGTCAAGTGCAACATTACATTTCAACTGTATTTTTTTATTGGAGAATAAATATAAGTAGCAGCTTGGTTTTATGATTTTGAATAATTTGACTTTCTTTCCTCTGACATCTACTGAACAGTGTTTGTACACAACCTTACAACGACCTGCACTTATACAGTGCCTTTCATTTGGAATCAAAATCTCGAAGAGCTTAACAAGTGTGATAGGAAGCACTGAGCATGGAGAGAGAAGGGAGAAGTAAGGAACTTGATCAAAAGCAAAGTCAAGAGGATATGGTTTTAGGACGTTATAATAATAATAATCCTTGCATTTGACATAGCGCCTGATCACGGCTTTGTGATGTCTCAAAGAGCTTCACAGATATACTGTAAGGTGAATTGACTGTATATTTGTGGACGAAACGCGGCAGCCAATTGCACACAGCAGCGTCCCTACAAACAGTCATGGATTGAATAACCAAATTTTTTTTTTGTTTTTTTTTGAAGGGATTATTGCCCCCGGAAAAGCGATCCGCCAATCGACTCACAACCGGGTTCCTATTTACTGCAAGGCAAACAGAGGCATGTGGAGTAAGGAATCAAAAGTAGGTGCTCTCGCTTGTGAGGTGAGTGCTCTAACCACTGAGCTACAGCACTCCACAAAGGTTATGAAGGTTGGAGGAGAGGAGGTGAGGTGAAGAGGATTTGGAAGAGTGTCTTAGTGTCCAAAGCTGTGGGTTGCATTTCACATTTAAGGTGCTATGTAATACTACTACACAATATAATTTGCTTATCGTCTGTGATAAGAGTGCACTCTATTGACTTCAATACTGCAATTGATTTAAAATATTTCACGTCTCCACAAATGTTTTCTACGAAGCCTGTCCAATTTTTGCCACTTTACTGCGTCTCAGCGGTTGGGCCTTTAGCTTCTCTACCTCCACCCTTTGGAACCCCATCCCACGGTCCCTTTGTCTCGCTCCCTCCTTTGCCTCCTTCAGAACACGTCTCAAGACCTGACATTCCCACCCTCCTATCCCTACCCTCCCTGGCTTCCCTCCCTCCCTGATCCCACCCCCCTGCTCGGGTTCAAATCCCTGACTGTCCAGCGCCTCAGGACGTCCTCCGGACTTGAAAGGCGTTTTACAAATGTAATTTGTTGTTGTTGTTTCTTTCTGGCTCATCAGCATCAAACAGCGTGCAATACTCAAGACACTGAGCAAAGCGTCTGAGTCATGCAGTCAAACCGAAAGTGGTTTATTATAATCCTGTAGCCTCTCAACATCATCTCCGCCGTCAGAATCTTTTGCTGGTGTTTTAGTTGCAAAGCAAAGCAAAATTCCCTTGATCAGTTTTTCTTTAAAAATATATATTTGTAGTTCTTATTTAAAATTAAATATTTTCTTAATCAAATGAGCTCCTCCCTTCCCGATTCTGACTGAAGCAAAGCAGCCTATTTCCAGGCTTCTATGAATGCTTGCTATCTAATTGTTTTCTGGGAGAAAAATCCGATGCAAATTCATAACCTTGAACTTCCCATCTTGTGAGATACAAAAAGCCAAGTGAGTACTCAATGCTGTACATAAGAATTATAACCTTTGCGTGCGATTCCCATTAATTCCTCTTTACAATTTTCCTTCAGGAAACTTTCAACCTTCCTTTCCATTTCCCGGACGTTGCCGATTCATTAAATGAGATGCTAAATTGAGCTTCCCGAAGGCAGTTTGTCCTCGTGTCTTGGCCAACAATCCCCCAGGTAAAATTGTTCACTCACTTCACGGCTGTTTGTGGGTCATTGCTGTGAAGAATTTGGCTGCCACATTCACCTACACAAATTACATATTGATTACACTTAGAAAAAATTCTGTGAAGCAATTTGAGATATTTTCCTCAGCCGAAAGGCTCTATTACAAATTATTATTATTATTTTTGTTGATCAAATAAGGGATGAGATTTCATTTTCTTGTCCATGTCTGTTCAAATACCATTACTTCTGCAACATCTTATTAATAAACAGTTGTCCCCAATTAATCTTATTTACTCTACGATGACTTTGCTGCAGGGTTTGGGCAAAAAATGTGACAGCACCTGTAATTATCACGTCAAATGTTGCATTTTTTTCCACTCTCAAAGTTTCCCCAAGCACTTCTTTTCAAATGTAATCTTCTCTTTTTCATTGGCCTTGGAGGCATTTTACAGACATAGAAATGGTCTTGTGAAGTCAGCATCTTAGGAATCCCAAACTCCTGTATAAAGGTCCATTTATTTATTTAATAATAATAATAATCCTTGCATTTGATATAGCGCTTTTCACATCTTCTCGACGTCTCAAAAGTCTTCACAGAATATACTGTAAAGTGAATTGACCGTATATTTGTGGGCGAAACACGGCAGCCAATTGCGAACAGCAGAGTCCCACAAGCAGTCGTGGATTGAAATGGCCAACTTATTATTCTTCTTTCTTGAGGGATTATTATCAGGATTGTGGAACAAGGAAACTTGCCCACGGTTTCGCCCTGCCGGGAATCGAACCCAGGTCTCTCGCTTGCCAGACGAGTGCTCTAACCGCTGAGCTACAGGACTCCATTTCATGGCCATCGATTGTTAAAACCACAGAGTACTGCGTCATGTTTAGTAATGCCCAACTGGAGACAAATATATCCACAGTGATTTGTAATGGAGAGGACAATTGGACATAAAGCGATTTTGATTGATTGCATTGAGACAGACTTCAGACACCTCTCAGCTTTAAATTTGGAAAATATACGTTCTGGTAAAGAGTGGACATTAGAAGATAGGAAGTGATGCTTAGTCAAGGTGAGTAATAAATGCATTGAAGCAGCTTCCAGAAGTGTCTGTTCTCAAGACCAGATGGCATCAAGTACAAGCTCTTCCAGTTGGTGAGATTGGCAGACTAGCAACTTTTCGCTGTTACCATTAATAGTAACAGGTGGACAGCCTTTTTGGTCGGCCAAGAAAATAAATTTGCTTGATTGAATATTTCTTGATTGATGCCCGAGAAATCTGAAGCAAATTCATAACCTTGAACTTGACTTGGTCCCAGGTCCTCCCATCTTGTGAGATACAAAAGGCAAGCAGGTACTCAATGCTGTTACATAAGAATTATAACTTTTTTTTGTGTGGTGGTGACCTGCTGGAACTCGCAGTCAGGACACTGGCGAGCTTGGCAAGCAATGTTGGTGTTTAGCGGATCTCCAGGCCTTTTAAATATAGTGCAGGGTAGAAACGGACCATTCAGCCCTTTGGACCTGTGCTGTGCGATTCACCATTCGACTAACAACCAGATTCCTACTTACTACTAAGTAAACAGAGGCATATGGAGTAAGGAAACTTGCCCAATACTTTGCCTTGCCCGGGAATCGAATCCAGGTCTCTCGCTTGAAGGTGAGCACTCTAACCACTGAGCTACAGGACTTATGGAAGAAGTTGAGTCACCTTGCTCATTAAATTGGCAACCTGGATTCTGGATTGCAGGAGGAAATAAATGCATAACAGCTGCTGATTCAGTATCAAATCAAATCAACAGCTGTTGTGTAAATAAGGTATCTGACAGCTGTTCAATGAATTGTTCCATTGAGGCTAAAGCGATATGCATTAGAGGCATTTTGCCCATTTGTGCATTGATCCTCCATAGAGAAATGAATTCTTTCATCTTTTTACGGTGAAATTCACCATCTTCTACATTTCTGATGACTTCAGAAATCTTGCGTTCTTAATTGAACTGTTAATTGGATGAAAGATATGAACAAAACTCGATGAAAGCTTTCAGTTCCGTGGAGTCCTGTAGCTCAGTGGTTGGAGCACTCGACTTGCAAGCGAGAGACCTGGGTTCAATTCCAGGCAGGTCAGGGCGAAACCTTGGGCAAGTTTCCTTACTCCACACAGAGCCTAATAATAATCCCTCCAAATCAAAAAACAATAATAAATTGGTCATTTTCAATCTACGACTGTTTGTGGGACATTGCTGTGCGCAATTGGCTGCCGTTCGCCCACAAATATACAGTCAATTCACTTTACAGTGTGTTCTGTGAAGCGCTTTGGGATGTCCTCCCGACGTGAAAAGCGCTATATCAAATGCAAAGATTATTATTATTATTATTACTATTCCTAATGGCAAGCAAAAGATCCAGGAGTGCTTTTGTCTCATATGATGATTAAGGGAGAACTGCCTAACATACTTGCATTCAATAAGGTAATAATAATAATAATAATCCTTTCACTTAGCTACAGGACCAAATAGCTTTACAGCGTTATGGTTCCGTGATGATAATAATAATACTTGCATTTAATATAACACCTTTTCACCTCTTCAAGATGTCTCAAAATACTTCACAGCATATACTGTAAAGTGAATTGACTGTATATTTTGTGGCCAAAAGATATGTATTATTCAGTGGATAAAACATTGTGAATTCAATTACTTTATTGCATTATAAATCTAAACTTTGTATTAGGCAAACATCTTGCCGCAATTTGAGCACAAGGAAAATACTGAAGGCACAATTGAACCTACTAAGTATTTTGTTGCTAAAAGAATGGTTGTTTTGCGGTGTTGGAAGGTGTTTTTGATACTTGAATGCATTTGATATAGGTCCTTATCGCATCAAAATGATTCACAGAGGTTTCCAGCATTGATTGCGCATTTGAGATTATAGATTTCATGTGCAGAAGACATCTCAATGTGGTTCAGAGGATTTACTGTAAAGTGTAGTGACTGCGAATTTTGTAGGCGATTGTGGAGTAAGGAAACTTGCCCAACGTTTCGCCCTGCCGAGAATCGAACCCAAGTTTCTTGCTTGTGAGACGAGTGCTCTCATCACTGAGCTACAGGACCAAACAGATTTACAGTGTTATGCTTCTGTGATAAGGTTCTCATATTACTTGACTACATTAAGTATAATACTCTTGAAACAACTGTACCGCAAGATTTGTGTTGGTTCAGCATTAAAGTCACTTTGGATCAATGCAAATTACATCATATAACTGCTTTATTACTACCTTCTTCAGAACAGTTCAATTTGTCTCAGTTAGAAAACCTCACTGACATTTAGCATTTGACCTGTTAAAGTGGCTAATTTCAAGCTCTCGGGAAAACTGTAATTTTTATTTTGTCTCTTACACAAAGGCAAATGAAAGCCCACTTGTCCGGATATAGAACATATTTTCATACAGTATGTGGATAATGTACTTCTATTAAATATTAAAGTATTTTAATTAATTTTTCAAGCAGTGTAAGGCAGAAGTACCACAAATTAGGGCTGATATTTATCAAACTAAGATTTTTCACAGATTTGAAGTGATTAGGATTCAAGCTAGTTAAAGTTAGACTAGTATGATTTTTCATTTCAATTGACTCATTTTTCCTGTTACCAGTAACCAGGAATGGTAATATTTACCAGCAGGCTCACGATAAAAAAATTAATTAAAATCCTTGCATTTTATATAGCACTTTACTACTTTGACAAAGTTTTTCGGTAAACGTAGCGACTATGTATTTGTGGACTAGACTTGGAGCAGCCAATTTTTTCCACGGCAATCTCCCACAAACAACTGGAAGGGGAAAAGGTGAAAAGTCAATTTATGTTGATGTTATGGTGACCAGGTTCCAGGAGCTGACTATAACAAGGTCCTATAATAATCCTAAAAAAATAATCCTTGCATTTGAGTTCATTGATGTCCTATATGCATATGTGAAATGAATGATCAATTTTATCTGGGCAAATGTTGGTCAAGACACCAGAAGAAACTCCCTCCCCTTTTCAAATAATGCCTGTAGCAAGTTCCAATTTTCTGTGGATTGGGTTTTCACCGCAGGCTTCACGGCAATTCATCTGTCCTGTTAAGACAAACTAGAAAAATTCACTGAAACTTTGTGTTTTGGAGGAGGATTTGCCTTCTGTTTTTATTCGATTCTGTTTTGCAATAATTCGACCTCGCTGAGCAGTCAAGGACGGTGTGATGCATGTTACTGTTTCCGTCTCTATTCACGACTCTCCAACCTTGTACGCTTTCAGTCCATATTAAGGGACTTTGATTCAAACAATATCTTTTTTGAGACACATATCTGAGAAGCCTACAAACACCATTCACTGGTGTTACTAACAAAAAGTGTTCTTCAAATGATTTTACTGCAGGAGAAATATAGCACGGAAATGCCAACAATGGATATATTAGTAATGTTCCAGATACTCCGAGAGAGTCAATGCAAGACTTTGAAATTTCTAACAAAGAATGATTTAAACATTCACCGGCTATTCTTTCAAGTGCCAGTTGGCAATGCAAGGTGTCTTTCATTTTATTATGCTCGGCTATAAATTCTGATGAAGATTTACATACGTACTTATAAAAAGACTGGAATTTGATCTAGTGCTTTATCTTTTAAGACTTATGTTGAAGTGTAGTGACTGTTGTATTATTAAATGCTGCTGCTCATCTGTGCCACAATGTCCCACATTGAAATGAATAACCGATTATTCTATGTTTGGGGGTGAATATGAATGGGGCGGAGTGGAAGTTGAATGTTACCCAGGACTTCAGCAAAACTCCCTGATCTGTTCTGAAAGTACTGTAGGATCTTTTACAGTGACCTAAACATAAAATTCGCAGAAAAGAGAAATCTTTGGAGTAGACCAGCCAGTTTGACAATATTCTGCACAATAATGTCATTGTTTTTTTCATAATTTTTAAAAAATTAACAGCAAACCATTGGCACGGACAAGAACTTTTTAATAATAATAATAATCCTTGTATTCGATATAGCGCCTTATCACATCGTTGAGACATCTCAAAGCGCTTCACAGGATTATATTGATAATGTATTTGTGGGCAAAACGCAGTAGATAATTGTGCACAGCAGTGTCACACAAATATTCTTGGATTGAATGACAAACTTTTTCTTAATGGATTATTACCCTCGGAAAGCGATCCGTCAATCGACTAATATTCGGGTTCCTACTTACTGCTAGGTAAACAGAGATGTGTGCAGTAAAGATACTTGCCTAAGAATTTGCCCCACCCAGGAATCGAACCCAGGCACTCTTGCTGGCAAGGCGAGCACGTTAACCAATTACGGGACCTTACAAGAGAGTTAAAGGCTATTATGGATCAGAGATTGAATGAATTTGCATCATCCTCATTACCAAATGCAAGGATTACTTATTCTGCATCAGTGTGTGTCTTACATTCTGTCAAGCAATCTCCAGAGCAATTTCCTTCCAGATTGCCAAGCTCATTAAAACTGTCCTGTCCTTTAATACCAAGTCAGTACCAAAAACATAGTATTTGAAAGAGTGAAAGAACTGATATAAAAGTGCTGCAAAGAGGTAAATAGCAAAAAGTATCCTTAACCAGGACATAAAATATTAGTGTTCCCTCACTCGTTTTAACAGTATGGTCCCACAAACCACTGTTGAACTCCAAAGCTTTGACAGGGAAGAAATAAAATTGAAAATGACCATTGACATAACTTAGCATCTTCAGATTCTATTATTTCCTGAGGTAAAGTAACCTTTGGGTATGAACACGTGTGAGCCTGTATTGGGAAGGGGCAAGAATTATTATCTCATAACGAAGAACTGCATTGAACTCTATTGTTTAAATTTTAAATAATTATCAGAATGTGGAAATAGACTTAATAGCTCACGCTGCTTGTATCCCATGATCTTTTAGGAGATAATAATCCTTGCATTTGATATAGCACCTTATCATGTCTTCAAGACGTCTCAAAGCGCTTCACAGAATATACTGTCGAGTGAATTGACTGTATGTTTTGTGGGTGAAATGCAAAACGCAAAAATACTTTTGTAATAGTCTGTTGCTGTCCAAATAAATGTTTAAAAGTAAATTTGCTAAACAGGAGCTGTGAGAATTTTGATTTTTGTATTGCTTTTCCGGTCTTTTACAGAAGACCCAAACTTATGTTCTGCTTTCTAAGACAATAAAACATGTAAAAATAAATGTGTAATTTATCTTGCATGTTTCAGCACCTTAGGATGTCCTCCTGACATGAAAGGCACTACACAAATGTAATTTCTGCATTCACAAAATGATCTGATAAAGCATAATGAAAATAATAATAATCCTTGCATTTGGTTAAAGCGCTTTATTACATCACCTAAACATCTTCAAGCTCTTTACAGGATTTTACCATAAAGTATAGCGATGGGGTGTTTGCAGACAAACGCAGCAGCCAATTTGAGCACAGCAACGTCCCACCGAAAGCCACTGGAATTTTAACTGGAGGATCATTGGCCACGACACCGAGAGAAACTCCTTAGCAATTTCAAATATTGTCACAGAATCTTTAACATCTACTTGATCGAGTGGATAGGACTTGGGGTTAGCATCTTATCTGAAGCACAGCACCTCCGAACACACAGCTCTCTTTCCCCACTTCCAGGATCCCAGCACCTCATTGCAGTGTCAGCCTAGACCGTAAGCTGCAAGTTGAGGAATATTGGATAATGCATTTGCCGTGATTTTTCTCCTGGAGGTGCTTGGTGTCATAATGCTTAAGTTTCTGCATTTTGAGCAAAGTCTTCCAGCCCAGAAATAAGCACAAACATGGATAAAAAGCCAGACTTTGTGAACTAACTGCCTCCATCCATGAACTGACTGCAAATAAATGAATACAAATGTTGAGGACGAAATCTTGGGCAAGGTCAGGCAGTAATCAGATTTTTAAGTCCTTAAAATGCCTTCCTGTTATGAATATCCCGACTGCAGAAATTATTAATGTTCGTGTCTCTTTCAGTCTGAATTGAATTTTGGCAAGTATCAGAAGCACTACATGAATTCCAGCACAAACAGTCCTGAATGAAGACCATTAACTTTAGTCCAAGTAATAAAATGTCTCAGTCTTGAACTTTTTTAACCCCTCAAACCAGAACATCAGTAGCAAAGATGGACGTTAAACCGTGTTCATAATATATAATGTATGTATATATATAATCATTTTGTTTGATGTAGCACCTTATCACGTCGTCGATACGTCACAGAATGCTTCACAGAAGATACCGTCAAGTGAATGGACTACAAGGATTTTTATTATTATTCTATTCCCCGGGCGAAACGCGGCAGCCAACTGCGCACAGCAGTGGGGCACAAACAAAGTGGTGGATTGAATGACCAAATTATTATTAGTATGATGATGATGATTATTATTATTATTATTATTATTTGGCTTTGAAATGATCATCGTTTTCAAGGTGTCTTTAAAACAACAACAACAACAACAAGAGTTCCTTGTCATCTATCCCTTGAAGACCTGTGTGCAACTGTTGGGGTTGGGGTTGGAGGGGTTGAGTGGCACCTGATGCTGGGGGTTGGTGGGGGTTGGTGGGGGGGGGGGGGGGGGAGTGGATGCTTTCTTAAGTTCTGGGGGGAATGCAGAGGATCCAGAGGACGAGGAAGCAAAAAAAGAAAGAAAAAAAAGCCTTGTTGCTGGTTGCAGTTTGTACCTTCTGACGATGAGTCATATACAGCTGAGTGACAGCTCACTGCAGCTCCTCTATAATACAGTCGCTCTCCATCTCCCAAGTCGACTCAGTCAAGCACACACCACAGCTCAACAACTCAACCCAACCAACTCAACCCAACCCAACTCCACTCCAGCTCATCAGGGGCAAAGAGAGAGAGAGAAGACACACAGAGAGAGAGAGAGAGAAAACTTTTCTCAAACCTGCATCATGAAGATCCTCTCCTTGGTCCTCATCAGTTTGACTATCCTAAGCTGTGTTTACACTGCTATCATTACTGGGGTGAGTTAAATACTTTTATCTCTCTCTCTCTCTCTCCTCTCTCACTCTCTTCTCTCTCTCCTCTCTCTCTCTCCTCCCTTTCTCTGATTATAGATTATAGATTTCTAGATTATCAATGGACTTGTTTGCCATGGCTTTGAGATGTTGTGAAAGCTGCTGCTGATGTCAAATGCATTCCTGTGTAATTAATTCGAGTCATGAAATAAGAGTGAGTGAGTGAATGAGTGAGTGAGTGAGTGAGTGTGTGTGTGTTTTTTTTTGTTTCGTTTTATTTTTCTGCGAATGATTGCAAATTTTGCACTGGGGGGGGAAAAAAAATATATATATAGGTAATTCTGCACTGCGAGTTTAAAGACAGGAGGTAAAAGTTTTCCATCTGTTAAATGGGAGAATGCAATCTGCATTTGTTCTATCCTGGTGAAATCTCTTTTGCCCACGTTAAAGGAATAATCTCCAGAAAGCAAACTCCTTGGAACTTGGATTAAATTTCGGTTGTAAATCTATTCTGCTTTTGGCTGCTTTTGGTTTGTAAGTTGCAAAAATTCAGATAAAAGGCTGGGTTGCAAACATTTAATGTTATGTTTTTTCTTAATGCAATGTGCATGTGTATTCGTATTTAAGCGATTTAATCGCTCCCTGAGCTCAAAATTAAGACTTTCTTTGGGGGGGAAAAAAAGTCTTTAACTCACCCTAGTAATGATAGGAGTCGATTGCAAAAGTATTTAGATTAGAACAGGGTAGATTTGGAATTGAGGTTTTGCACTGATAATGCTGCAAATAATTCTAATAGTCACAATATAATATATAATATTTACAAGGCTAATTTTGAACAAACAAAAAAAGGTATGAGTCAAATGCCAGCAGGTTACTTCTGCTACCTGTGATGTCAGAAAATCTCAAAATTCCTTGTCGTCTAAGATTATAATTTAAATTGACAAATCAGTCAGTCAGACAGTCACTGCCAGGTATCTGAAAAATCTTTGCAAAGATTTCGATCTCCTTTCACCATCTCCAGTGCTCACCAAACACATCTGTTTGCACATCTGAAATATCCTCCTCAACTCACTAACCTCCCCCACCATGCCTTCCTTATTTTAATATAATAATAATAATCCTTGCATTTGATATAGCGCCTTATCACGACTTTGAGACGTCTCAAAACATTTCCTTCACAGTGATATATATATCTGATCCGCACAACAGTGTAATTTCAAGGCTGCAATAACTCTGTGGGTTCCAATGACATCGATGGGCCATTGGAATTTCTCCCTTGCGGTTTATGATGTCTCACTACATCCCCATCATGCGTTGGGTGGGAGACTTGCAATATCCTGTTAAGTGGCTACCCCTACACGGCAAAGCCATCCAGAGTAATTGGTGCATTGGGAAGAGTTACAACTATCATTCGATCAATCTCAAAGGTTTTGATGATAAGGCAAACCACAAAACGAAAGCTCAAAAAGGTTTTCCACCTTCCGAGGGAGCAGTAAAGCTCAGTTCCAGCCCTTTGTTTTCTCATCTCCTTTCCTGGATCTTCTATTTTAAGTAGTGGTGAAAGTGTGTTCGAAGTGGAATTGCAAAATAGATGTGTTTTACTGTAACTGCTGTGCCAAGAGGCTATATGGTAATTTCACAAATAGCGGGTTGAAATAATACATCAAGGAAAGATAATGACAAGAGTTTTGTACAGTAATGGAATGAGCTGTGATTCACCAATAATCAATTGGAATGCAATTGCAATGAACCTGGGACTATGTTCATTCATACTGCAACTCATACTGATTGATGGTTTTCTCATTAGTGATCGACAAAACTGATTTCAAACTCCACCTAAAAAATTATAAAGCCTTATTTAAAATGTTTGAATCGCCCTCATCTAATCTGGTTCTCTACCTCCAATCATAGTCATGAAGTGCTCAAACTGTGGTCTACCACGTTTGTACAATTATCTGAACGTAACTGAGAGGGATACATTTCCTTAATTTAGTCACTCTTAGGTATCCCTCCCAGTTTGTAATGTCTAGTGAATTGGGCGAAAACCTCAATAAGAAATTCAATACATAGGAGAGATCCTATGGATGAGGAGGCCCATGGAATTCATGAGTGACAGATTTCAATTGCCTATCTATTGACCTCTAGGAAAATACATTGGAAGGTTCAAGAATGGGAAACTGTCTCATACATGATTAAGGAATGCCACAAGTGAGTATAACATGTGGGTCTACCACCTTGGCCAAAATAAATAGAAGGGACACTAGACAACTTTGTTCACTGGAGTAGACACCTTAGGCATCAGAATCAGCCATGAGCCGTGCTTTAAGCTTGCCACGTACATCACCTTTACAGAATTATAGAATGCAATACACAACAGCGCTCAGCATCACATGGAAAACCAATAATAATAATAATCCTTGCCATTCATTTGGCGCCTTATATAGTTAAGACGTCTCAAAGCGCTTCACAGAATACACTGTAAAGTGAATTAACTATATTTTGTGGGCGAAAAAATATATATATACTGTGCTTGTTACTTGGCCTCTGGTTTCACAGTGAGTACTTCGTAAATTTGACAGCAGCTGAGAGTGAAACGCCAGGTTATCCCAAAGTGATTGGGAGTATTTCTGTCGATTATAAACACGGGATGTGTGTCTGCTACAGTACATATTTTTCCTGCAGTTGGACAAAAAAAAATGACCCACCCAAAAGAGTAACGTGGAAGAATTATACAGTGCAAGTTAAATGGAAAGAAAAGTTATGTGTAGGTGTTTGGGGAACTCACATTTAGTAAGGCATGTTTTCTTAACTTATACTTGTAACTATTACACTATTGCTATTCAGTGGATACAGAAAAATTCCTGAAACAAGGAATGCTTATTTAGAAAATAAATGTATTCCACGTACAAGGGAACTGACTTAGAGGCAATAACTGAGAAAATACCCAACCTGGACATTATTCTGGTGCACCTCCAAGAGACAATTTATTCTTGATTTGAGGACTGCATTATACAAAATAAAAACATGACAGAATTCTTGTTCAATTTGTTTGAATACAAGTAAAATCAATCGTACAAAGAGTCTGTCCATCGCCAGCGATCAATTAAAACTTCACTGACTTTTTACTATTGCAGTCAAGGTTACAATACAATACAAAATTACAGTTGTATAGCGCCTTACACGTCAGGAGGATTTTTCAAGGATTTGGACCCGAGCAGGGGGTGGGGGAGGGGGGGTGTTGGGATCAGGGAGGGTGGAGGCAGCGAGGGTAGGAGGGTGGGCAAAGGCAAGATCGAAGAGGATGGTGGATTGCCATTGAATGGCGTGCCTTTGAAAGCCAAGTGGGCCATTGTGTAGATTTTAGGCACCTGAGAAGTGTAGGGATAGCAAATGCAATGAAAGAAAGCAACACCTCAGTAATGAGAAAAAGATGTTCTCTCTGTTCATGATTATACATAACTTGATGGCTAAGGTTGGAAGCCCAAATTACAGCTAATTAAAGGCTGCATTAGTCTCCTCGTCATTATCAGTGACCAAATGCTAATTTGAATCCTACATTGAAAACATTTAAACATGCTCCTCAAGGGGAGTTGAGCAGAATTGCCTGTTAAGTATATATTCAGGTAGCTTTCACAAAAGATTTGCTTTTTCATAGACCTAAGCATAAGATAGTTCTAACTAACACAAGGTTCAAAACCATGCTATTTTTGTAGTCTCAAATCTCAGCAATCTCTTCATAGTGGATCATCAGGGCCAATATCATTCAATACAACATACAAAATTACATTTGTATAGAGGCTTTCACATTGAGAGGACGTCCCAAGGCGCTGGACAATCAGGGATTTGGACCCAAACTGGGGATTAGGGAGGGTGAGGGGCAAGGAGGGTAGGAGGTTGGAAGAGGCTTGGTCGAAGAGGAAGGTTTTGAGACACGCCTTGAAGGAAGCAATATGTCATCGCATTTGCAGCCACCGTCACCTTCCATTAATCTCATTATAGATGCTATACATTTGGGGAGAACCAGATTAGACGGCAAACAGACTGGCTACAACTCAGACCACACTGTCTGATGGTGCAATATTCCTGATCCTAAGCATAGAAATATTCTGCCACATTATGGGAGGACATCACAGATTTTGTTTCTTCACCCAGAGGGAATTTAACAACTGGAATAAGTTACCAGCAAAGGTGTTTGAGGTCAGGATCCTGGAATCATGTAATGAGATGATGATGTGAAGTCAGGACGGAAGGGTTGGTATTCTGAAAGGATGAGATCAATTTGGTCCAAAAGACCTTCTTCATCTGAATTACTCTTGTCATCTTATGACACTATAGCCATAAAGAAGAGAAGGGGAATGACATTCAGGATTCATTATGGTATCCGGAGTCTAATGAAATAAGTGCTCCTGACAAGTCAGTTGCTAGCAGGCAAATGAGACATCCTGTATCGTAAGGAAATTCTGTACCAACAAACAGGTAGTTTCAATTTTACCTAAGGACAGCATTAAGGGCAGAAGTCTTGCTATTGATAGATTTTATCTCTATCCTAAATGAGAAAAATCATTATGCTTTCCTATCCCGCCATTCCCCAAGTATCTGTAAAGTTTAAGAGTGAGAAGGTTGAAGAGATTCTCGTAGTTTTATACTAGCCCAGAGCATTGTAATTTTAAGACCTCCACCTTCTGTTGTAAACTCATTCAATGATACTGCCCCACAGGAAGGATTTGCTATACTGCACAGAGCAGATTTTTGGTGCATTTCTTGGCAGTTGTATTCACCACGCAATGAATTTAATGAAAATGTAAATGAGGAACACTCATTAAAGATAATTCAGTTGGTAGCAGTGGCAAAGAAATGAACAGTAACATGTCTACCATAAAACTACTCTGACCCTGAAAGATAATATCTTTGTGAAATTATGTCGTGAAATATACAGATGTACCTGTGGTGGAAAGAGAATATAATCTGTAGATATTTCTAACATTAATTTACACATTATTGTAGTGGATAAATGGCCATAAATCATAGATAAATTGAGAAGGTACAAAAATGAAATGCAAAACAATATTTATTCTCTTCCGCACAGAATCCTATCAATGAAACTTGTTGTTCGATTTTGAATTAGAATATTTTAGAGTAGATTCAGAACACCATTAAATTTGTTGATGACAAGCACAAATGTTTGGGTACCACTGATGCTTCCTGTGGAGTCTATGTGGGCATTGGAGCACAATATGTGGGTTGTACCAATCATGTTGAAATGAATGTGTAAACACACGTGTAAACAAAAAACTGACAGATTCTCTTGATTACACAATTAACAAAAAAATTACAAGAATAATCCGTTAACAGTTTCATTAGTTGTTAATTCGATAATTAACGCACTTAAATTTCCTCTTTGCACCTGTGTTTACACATGGTTAGCACAACACGCAAATTAGACACTTTGTGATTTGATCCAGCACTGAAAGACTTCTTTCAGTTTCTCAGCACATTTAATTCGATTTCTTACTTTTTTTTAACAGATAGTTAGTCTAGGAGGGTCAGTCTTTGTCAATCATGATTAAATCACACTATCTACAAAGACTTTCATTCTTCATTGAAAGGCACCAACCTACTTACTGTGAATTAAAAGGGGGTCACATTTTATATGTTTCATTTCTACCTGTTGCCTTCTGTATTGAAAAGACAATTTCTAACGAAGACATTGAGGGCATTGAAGACATAAGATGACATGCAAATGGTCCTTAAGGGCAAGCAAAAGCCAAATAGAATCAATAGAGATGCTGAGAAGATAATAAATATTACTAATAATCCTTATAGCGTCTTATCACATCTTCAAGACGTCTCAAAGCACTTCACAAAATATACTGTAAAGTTAATTGACTGTGTAGTAAAGGTATGTACAGGCCTGGAAAAGACCGGGGTACACAACAAAAAGCAATAAAGTTCAATATTCTGTGGTCGCGATTTGACAATTTCACTTGTCTTACCTATCAGAAGGACTTAGTCCTGTCCAGTATCTCCATGTCAGAAAAGGAGAAGGTCTTCTCTGAGCAGATCTTATGTTTTTATCTTGTACACTCTCCTTTATATTTTACGTTAGCTTCTCCTAACCCATGTAATACATAAGAACATAAGAATATGCTAGGCGAAAGAAGACCAAGGTGTCCCAAACTATATATTGTACCCCATAAGAACATAAGAGTTAAATGTTGCCCAATTGAACTGTTCATCGACAAGAATATGGAGGGGCCTGGAACATGTGTTTTGGAAATGCCATTGTTTGTTGAGAATTAATTGTGATAAATTTAATGCATTGTTTATGTCCTCAAGATGATCTTTGCTATTGTTGAATGGCTAACTTACTTGTTTAAATGCACCCGCTTTCTCGAAAGCTCAGAATCACTTCTGTAGTGTGGATTTCAATAGCCTAAGGTCAGCAAACCTCAAAGTACTATAACCTATGTGCAAATATACAAATGCAGTCTTTTGCCCTAATTTTACTGCATTCAAACGATCATCTAGCTGCAACATAAAATGTTACATTTTTCCCGCATTATCACTTCCAACAATTTATTTTGTAATTTTCACACCAGACTTATAACGTCCCAAAATAGCCCAAATAATGCAAGTAACTGGTGACTCGGAAAGTCTGAGACTCAAGTCAATTCTGATAGTATTGAAGCTGAAATTTGCTGAAACATTAGCTCGATAAAGTCGTAGTGTTAAAATGATTTTTTATATTAGACTTGATTTAGGATCAGGATCACTGGTAAATTCTCAATCAATCAATCAATCAATCAACTTTCCACAGACTTTAACAAATCATTACCATTTAGCATCCTAAACTCTGTGCCTTTGGATGGAGTAAACAACTGATAGAGCAGCTGAAAACATACATATACATCTACGTATAACTCAGTCAGGATAAAGGTCACCAGATGTACTATTGAATAGTGTATCAAAGAAAAAAAACTCCAAAGCATACAAAGGCCACAAACCACAAGTTGTCTGAGCAAAAATACTCACGACATACAATGTAATGCACGGAATTGCCATCCCTCCACTCAAATTGATTTCCTCTCTCTCACTGAGATCCCACATTCAAATTCATTTCATTACCCAACGTAAGGGTCGTGACTATAATTTGAGATTCTTCCATCCAGTTATTATTCAAAATACATCCAGGCCACTAGATGTACTCGGCAGTGTCCAACAAGATGCTTTTGAAATACCTGATCTTGTCTAACCTAGTTATGATTAATTCGTCACTTCTTGTTCCAACAGACTTGGATTGTTGAATATTGATAGTGTTTTCACGTTGTCCAATTTTACTTATTCATGTACAGGCTTGCAACAGGGATCGGGAGTGCAGGCAAGGACACTGCTGTGCTGCTAGCCTGTGGCTTAGGGGCCTCCGAGTGTGCACACCGATGGGTGAAGAAGGCGATAAATGCCATCCTTTGAGTCGCAAAGTTAGTATTTTTTTTGCTTATCATTACCATGAAAGAGGTGGTGAGTGGGGGGGACAGTCATCAAGGATTTTGATTGAAAGAAGCTATGTAAAAAGCAGAAAATATCGCTCTCCTTCAAAGGGTTGTGCAGCTGCATAGATCGCAAAGTACCAGTGACATGCAGAAAGGAAACAAGTGCACTGGACTCACCTGCCCTCTTCCCAGTACAGACACCACCAAAATAATTCAATTATTTAAACGTAATGCAATATAGAATTACATCTGTGTAGCGCCTTTCACGTCGGGAGGATGTCCCAAGGTGCTGGACGGTCAGGGATTTGGACCCGAGCAGGGTACTAAAGCGTAATAAGCTTAATACCATATTGGAGAAGGGGCTATCTATGCTCTATGTCCCAAAGCTCTGAAAAATTAGGTGTCAGGGCCCGAGCATGGGGGAGGGGTGGGGTAGGGGTGAGGGAAGGCAGATAGGTGGGAGGGAGACCAAAGGCACGGTCGAAGAGAAGGGTCTTGAGACCGGCCTTGAAGGAGGCGAGGGAGGAAGCGAGGTGAAGGGACTGTGGGATGGAGTTCCAGAGTGTGGGGGCAGAGAGGCTGAAAGCCCGGCCACCGATGGTAGGGCGGGAGACATGGAGCAGGCCAGAGCCCGATGAACGGAGGGAGCGGGCAGGTTGGTAGGGAATCAGCAGGTCAGAAAAGTAGGAGGAGGCAAGGCCATGGATGACCTTAAAGATCCCCAGGCCAGTTGGGGACAGACATAAAACACATCAGATCGGGTTGAAAATATTAATCATATTCCACTCTGCAGTACAGTTTTCTTGGTTGAAATTGCGTATGAAGCTTCGTCAGATGGTTTGTTATTCACACAGGGGTAATTTAGACCACAGATCCACAGGCTGTGACTTTAATGATGAATAGCGTTGTATCTTGAAGTGCGCATCATAGAAATGGTGCAGAAGAAAGTACTCAAAGCAGCAGAATATGAACGATTTTAACAAAGACAAGCTGTTATCAATTAGTATTAACTTCAAGTAGTGCCCTTAGCATCCTCTTCCATGTAATTTGAAGCATATTCCTTAGAAATCTAAATGAAAGCTCTTGGTCAATAAGGGAGAACATTCGTTTTGTAACAGGGGAAACAAAATCGAGCGCCGGTTTTAAAATGTTACATTTATGCAACTGAAAGGTTTGGGCTCAGACATTCATTGGGGCTTAAGTTCAGTAACTAAACAAATGGCAAATCAATGCTTTTCAATACAGTGAAACTCTGAAAATTCACTCCTGGGCTAAGTCGTCAACCCAACATAACTAGTCACTCACTCGATATCCAGGCTACTCAGGAGTTGGAAATCTGGGTTCGATTCCCGGACAGGATGAAACGTTGGGCAAGTTTCCCTAATCCGCATGCCTTTGTTTACCTAGCAGGAAGTAGGAACCTGGTTGTTAGTCGATTGGCGGATCGCTTTTCCGGGGGTAATAATCCCTCCAAAAAATAAATATTCAATGCACAACTGTTTGTGGGACATTGCTGTGCACAATTGGCTGCCCAGTTTCTAATTCAAATTAAACAGTCAATTCACTTTACAGTGTATTCTGTGAAGCCCTTTGAGACGTCTCGAAGATACGATAAGGCGCTATATAAGGCGCAAGGATTAATAATAATAATATAATAATAATCCTTGCATTTGATATAGCGCTTTTCACGTCGGGAGGACGTCCCAAAGCGCTTCACAATTATTATTGTTATTCAAGTACTTTTACTTTTGAGACACTATGCATTGGATGGTCAACTCTAATAAGTAGTTATTTGAGCTTTTTCCCTTGGGTGATGAATTGTCACAGTTTCACTCTATAATGTTAGCGCTTGTTATAACATGTACTCTTCATTGCTCCTTCATCAGTAGAGCTCTCCAGTGAATTAGCCTTGCTTGTAAAACACATATTACACGCCTTAAACATACCCTCTGCCAAGGGCTTAGACATTCACAAAACAGTTTCACAGTTTTTTTCAAGAATCAGTGTTATCAATGTATTTAAGTAGACAGAAAAAAAATTGGTTTCATATTTACCAAGACAGAAAGCTGCAGTTAACTCCTTTAGCTGTGTATCGATAGCTTCATGATAAATGCATTATTGAGGACAAATTCAATCTGTGTCTATTTTGTGACCATACCATCCAGAATATGGCAAATTCTTAAATACACGCTCCTCAATTTTGAAGCAGGTTTTCTGCTAACTCTCTTAAGAGCTACAGAAAAACAACTTCAGTGTTAACGATTGAATTCAACAATTTGCCAAATTATGGACACTGTAAACGCTACTTACATCTAGACCTAGGGGGAAATTCTTCCCGTATTTTTTCTTCCTCACATACGATCATAGTAATTTGCCAAAATATTTGCAGGCAATCATCTTTAGAAATGAAAGACCAATGTTTCTCTTTAATCAATGCACAAATGAGTACACATAGAAAAACAGCTTGGACATTAAAGAGGATTCCTTATTCGCATGTTTGTAAAATGACTTATTTCAACATGAATAGTGAATAGTGTTTTAACTCCATTATATTTGTACCCTAGGTCCCATACTTTGGGGAGCGCAGACATCACCTCTGCCCTTGCTTGCCGAATCTTGCATGTATCAACCTTTCAAATGGACAATACAAATGTTCACCGGCGTTCAATTACGAAGGCATCAAAATTGAAGACGTCCATCGTAATCATTATTGGATAATGGACTGACAAATCTTATGTTGATTTGAGCTCTTTATATGTGGGCTTTAACCATGCAGGTTCTTTCTGTGAATAGTCTCAGCAATTAAGTAATACACTTCTTAATTGTCCAATTGTCCAACATAATGTGGTTGAATAAAATCCAAGATTCTTCTAATCCGGTCACATGCAACTTCATTTCTGATGTAGGGGGAAAGATATATTTAATCAAATGCAACCCCTAACCTTTCCCCCCCCTCCCACCACCACCACACACCTCCACCCCAATCACAGTTCAATTGAGGAGAGCGGCATTATGAGTTTGTGTAGAAGAGCAAATATTAATCTTTTCAAAGGTGAATGCATAAAAAGGTAAAGGATATTTGTCAAATCATACTAAATAAATTCTCTTTTGTGTTGTGACTCTACTCACGATCGTTTGCCAATAACAACAACAACAAAATTACATTTGTGTAGCACCTTTCAAGTCGGAAGGACATTCCAAGGCGCTGGACAGTCAGTGTTTCGGACCCGAGCTGGGGGTCGGTGTCGGGGAGGGTGGAGGGCAGGGCAGGAAGCAGGGTGATCGAAAACACGGTCGAAGAGGAGGTCTTGAAATGGGTCTTGAAGGATACAAGGGAGGGGTTGAGGCGGAGGGACTGCGGGATGGAGTTCCAGAGGGTGGGTGCAGAGTGGCAGAAGGCCTGACCGCCAATGGTGGGGTGAGCGAGGCAGGTGAATGGGGAGCCGGCCGGAGCCCGCTGAGTGGAGGAATCGGCCAGGATGATAGGGAGTTAGGAGATTGCAGAGGTAAGCGGGGAGCAAGACCATGGAGGGCTTTGAAGGTGAGGACCAAGATCTTGTTAGGGTCACGGAGCCTGGTGTGGGAGAGGAAATGGGCTGCAGAGTTCTGGATGAGTTGGGGAGGCCAACAAGCAAAGAGTTTGCATAGTCAAGCCTTGATGTAATGAAAGTGTGTATGAGGGTTTAGGCGGCCTGCGGTGTGAGACAGTGGTAGAGCCGGGTGACGTTGCGGAGGTGGGGGAAGGCAGAGCAGGTCATGGCACAGATGTGGGGAAGAAATGATAGTTGAGGGTCAAACAAGACGCCAAAGTTCCAGACTGGCTTAGTAAGGTGGAGTGTGCAGCACCTGAGAGGAGAGGCAATGGATAAGGATAGAGTGGCCGACAGTGTCGAAGGCAGCAGAGAGGTCAAGGAGGATGAGGAGGCAGAGGGAGCCCTGTTTGGAGATGGACACAATGTCATTTATCACATTGACCAGGGCTGTTTCTGTGCTGTGGGCGGCACAGAAACCTGATGGAGGGGTTTGTGAAGGGAGTGGTGGGAGAGGAAAGAGTGAAGCTGGGAATCAACAACTTGTTCCAGGACCTTGGAGAGGAAAGGGAGGTTGGAGATAGGGCAGTAGTTTGAGAGTAGAGATGGGTCCAGGAAGGGGTTTTTAAGGATGGGAGAGATAGTGGCCATTTTTAATTTAGTGGGAACAGTACCAGAGGGCAGGGAGAGGTTTATGATGTCTGTGAGTAGAGGGGCAAGAAGGTGGAGCTGGGAGGTAAGGAGAGGAATAGGGATGGAGTCCAGGGAGCAGGTGGTCGGTTTCATGCGGGTCAGTGGTGGTGAGAGAGAATTGGGAGACAGGTTCGAAGGTGTGGAGGCAGTGATGGGTAGGGGCCGGGTTGGGAGGGGAGATGGTGAGGGGGTAGTAGACGGAAGGGCAGAGGCAGCCGAGCAGATCCCATCAACTTTGGATTCGAGGAAATCCAGCATCGCCTCGCAGTTGGCATTGGAGGTGAGGATGGGCGAGGCGTGAGAGTGTGGTCGGAGGAGCCGGTTGATGATGGAGAAGAGGAGATTGAGGGTTGTCCTTGGCCGCCAAGATTGTCTTGGAGTAGAACGACAGTTTAGCAGAGGCAAGGGGGGAGTGGTAAGATTTGATAAGGTCCAGCCAGATCTGCCGATGGACATTAAGCTCAAAGTAAGCCAGGTGCCTTCAGCGGCACGCAACTGTGCTTTAAGGGAACGGAGGTGACTGGTGTACCATGGTGATTTACATGAATAGGAGATGGTTCAGGAAGAGAGAAGAGCAAGGGAATCGAGAGTGGAGAGGGAGCTGTGGAGAAGAGTGACCAAGGAGGATAGGTCATTGCCGGAGGAAGCCCAGAGGGGAAGGAGTTCAGATGACTCCAAGTTAGCTGAGAGGCAGGGGAGATCACCAGGTCGAGGGGATGACCGCGGAGGTGGGTAGCGGAGTGGATGTGGAGGGAGAGGTTGAGGGAGGAGATAAGGGAGGAGAAGTCAGCAGAGGTAGAGCAAGAGGGGGTGAAGTGAAGGTTGAAGTTGCCTAGGATGAGGAGGCATTCGGAGCAGAGAGAAAGGGAAAATAGAAGGGTGGAGATGTCGGGGATGAAGGTGGGGGAGAGCTTGGGGTGGGGGGGGGCGATAGATAAGGAGAATTTTGAGGGAAAGGTTGGAGGGGTGATAAAGGATAAGCTGCTCAAAGGAGGAGAAGGTTCCAGAGTAGTAAGGGGATAGGCCGAGCGGGGACCAGGAGATGAGAGCCACCTTGCCACCATGGCGATTAGGTCGAGGGGTATGATGGAAGGTGTAGCTGGGTGGTGTGGCCTGTCAAATCTTTGCAGGGTTTATGGAGATCTGTGAGAAATCAATCTGGAACAGAATGCAAGGTCAAGCTAATTATGCAAATCAATCATTTATAAATGAAGTCTCGGGGAATTTGAATTTTTTAAAAAACCGAAACGAGCTCTGATGATAGGATTGCCCGTGAAAGTCTTTTTCATGCAGTTTCACGGGCTGACAGAGAAAGTTTTGCAGCTATTTATTTATTTACTGGGCATCTAAAAGTGTCACTATTCGAAAAGACAAGGGTGTTTCTGGCCAACAACCCAACAGATAAAAATTGGTCAAGTCATTTCATGGTATTTGCGGGGCATTGTTAGGTTGCTGTGTTCATCTATAAATATAGACTGCACTTTACAGAAAACTTAGTGAGTCACTTTGAGATGTTATCAGCGTTATAGGTGCTATATCAAATGCAACAATTATTATCTTAGTGCCTACTTTGTTGATGTGACACGACACAATTACTGGTGGTTAATCTGGCATTAGTGAATTTTGTGGCAGAATAAAAAGCCAAGTAGTTCTGGGGAGTGAAAAAATTCTCTTCATAGATAACCTGGGACAATCAAACTTGATGCACAAATGAATAGCTATGGTGACTCCAAGTTGAAATTCCAACAGACGAAAAATGGACCCCTTCTCTGATTACTCTTAGATCTGGAAAATTTAGCTAATGGCCTTTTGGTATTACTTTTCTTCTTTTGAAAAAAATACTTTTCACAAGTTTGCATGATTCTTTAAATCCTATACTTCTTCTGGGTTGAAAGTGGTTGCCAAGAAAACCATGGTTGGTTAAGATTCATTCCAGGTAGTTAACACTAATTTGTTAGGGATCAATGTTTGAGGATTCGTCAAGTGGAAAGCAGACTTTTGGAGTTGGAGTCTGGAATCTCCTGAAAACGAAGCAGATTGGTTCTCCTTGTGATTTAAAGCAGAGCCAATGGACTGTGTACCAAGAATGTACCTCAACTGCTCTCTGGAGATGAGCTTTCATCCTGTGCTTAAAAATATCTTCCACAGTTCATGCTGAGTATCAATGTTATGCAGCTACCAAATGCCACAAAACCTATCATCTTTTGAGAGCTGTAATGTAGTACACCTCCAGATTGTTTCAGACGTGGAAAATGCGTTTTAAGCATTCCAAGTCCTTTCCAGTAAATGTCAGATTGATCAATGCATTTGATTACAGTGTTTTTCAACAGAACAGCGAGGAACGAGCAAAGCAGCCATCAGTCACAGTTTCAGAATGTAACCATTATCAAGCAGTCAGTCATACAAAGACTCGCCTGTGTCAAATATTGAAGAGATGAATGTCTAAGATAACTGAATGTCTATTAGTCCTCAAGTATATGCCAGATCACCCTTTTGAGAATTGTGCATTTCTTAAAGTGGAATTTGCATTTCAGAAATGCAAAGAACTAGCAATAAGAAAAAAATACACACACATTAGCTCATACATTAGGTGGAATAGCTCCAGGTGGTACCGATATTGGGTGAATTGTCTCCTCCTAAACCTTCTTACACTGTAATTCATATGAATCTATGCCTGAGGTGAGATTTTGTTTCCGAGCTCTTTAAGGCACTGCAACCCTTGCAGAACTCGCCAATTTGATGAAACTATTTTCATTGCTGGGTTGCAGAAATGAAATTGTACTAGTGGAAAAACCTGTAACCTTGAGCAGTTTTTATTTTGCACAAAAGTGACACTACTCCGATTGTAGCAACTTTAGTGGAGACACAGCCATATATCATTTTCTCTTTATTTTTCCATTTCCATCAAAGTACATTGCCTTGACTGTTATTCACACACAGAGTGACTACCTCTAAAGAAAGGAAAGGCTTTTCATGTGCATCGATGGTGACATTGGCTTTTGCTGTTTTTGAACAGTCAACCAGTGTTTGTGTGAGAAAACCTTTTACGGTTAAAAGGTAATCTTTTCACCAAATTGTTTCTGATTTGTGTTGTGCTCGTTAGAAATTCATTTTAATGAAATGCTACTTCAATTTATTAAATCTAGATGTTTTGCTAAACAGCAGTGTTGCAATGCATTAGTGCAATAATAATAAGCCTTGCATTTGATAAAGTGCCTTATCACGTCTTCAAGAAGTTTCAAATCACTTCACAGAATATGTTGTAAAGTGAATTGATTGTATATTTTGTGGGCGAAACACAGCAGGTGATTGCGCACAATAATAATAATAATAATAATCCTTGCGTTTCATATAGCGCTTTTCACGTCTTCTAGAGTCCTATAGCTCAGTGGTTAGAGCATTCGCTTTGCAAGTGAGAGACCTGAGTTCAATTCCAGGCAGAGGGCGAAACCTTGGGCAAGTTTCCTTACTCCACACACCTAATAATAATCCCTCCAAAACCCAAAACAATAATAAATTGGTCATTTTCAATCCACGACTGCTTGTGGGACATTGCTGTGCGCAATTAGCTGCCGCGTTCGCCCACAAATATACAGTCAATTCACTTTACAGTGTGTTCTGTGAAGCGCTTTGGGACGACCTCCCGACGTGAAAAGCGCTATATCAAATGCAAGGATTATTATTATTATTATTAGACGTCTCAAAGCTGTTCACAGAATATAGTCTAAAGTGATGGTCTCAGGTAACCTTGAATAGTATTCATAAAGCCCTCAACTTCTTTTCCTTGCCCACCGTGGTCTTACCTACTTCATTGGAGTTGGCGTTGCAATCATCAGAGGGATGGGGGCTGATAGGGGGGGAAAGTGATAGTTTGGATACGTTCCAATGGCTGCCTAAGACTATCATTGGCTGAGGAATGTGAGCAGGCAGTGTTCTCTATCACTGTTGATGTGTTTGACTTGTGTGAGGAGGCAAAAATGGGAGAGAGTGCGGATTGAAATCTCCAGATATGGATTCAAACCTTCATGAAAAAATAACCGAGCTCTATCCTTCGAAGCCCCGGAAGTATTAACGTTCAATGGATATTAAAATTGGCCGGACAAATATTTAATACCAACTGAATCCGTAACAGAAAAGACTCAATCCTTTATTTCCAGTTAAGTGACATTCTTCAATTTGTTGCATTTATAATAATAATAATAATAATAATAATAATATTAATAATAATAATAATAATAATCCTTGCATTTGATATAGCGCTTTTCACATCTTCTCAACGTCTCAAAGCAAAAAAAATGATATTAAAGGGCTATTGCAGGCATCTGCTTTGCTTCTACCCCACCTCCTCCCCACCCCCTCTCCTGTCCTCCCCACCACAAAGCATGTAGATGAATATGTCAATTCGATTAGTACCAAGGCAATAACAATGTATTCAATGTCACAGATTAAATTGGTATAGATATCAGGCTCAATCTGCATTTCCGCTTGTTTTAGCTGGAAAAAGCAGTCGTCCTGATTTGTGAGTCAAATATATGCAACAGACCAGCAGGACAAGAACGACACAAATTCAGGTTTGTGAAAGGTCATTTGAGGACACGCCCCAGGAAAAATTTCTTCACCCAGTGAGCAATTAACTACTGGAGTACGTTAGCAGGAGGAGTGGATGAAGCCAGGATGCTTGAGTCATTTGAGGCTCAATATTGGGAGGACAGAGGGCAGAGATTCTGCAAGGTTTACGATCAAATGAGCCAAAAGGCCTTTGTGATCTTTTAAAGGCGTTGTAATTGCTTCAAAGTAGTCTGCACCTAAATCAATCCATAATTGGGAATGTGGCATCCACTGTTACACTAGTTTTGAGCTTCCAAAGTTGGAGAAGCCGGCCAAAAATTGTAAACATTTTAATGTTTTGCTGGAACTGCTTTAATGAGAACTTGTACTTCCTGCCTCCGCCCTTTGCATAGACACTTGGGATAAAAACCTTGCTCTCTTGCTAATGAGGAGATTAAACTAGAGTACTTGGTGTTGCAAAATCACAGTGCTAATGCTGCTCAGTGATGTTGCTCCAGGGATACAACTTAGTCCTGTGTGTTATGCCAAACGGAAGCATTTCTGCTCATTTGGTGCCCTGATAATCTGTGATCATTTAATGCAGGAGCATTCTACCAGTCGATAGGGAGGCTGTGTGCATGCTAGGCGCTGTTACATGTCAGAAGTACATCAAAGGCTGGGATATGCATTAATCAGTGCCTCTTTGTTGAATGAATTATAATTATCCATGTTGCACCTACGTTATGTTATCGTGCGCTCGCTCTCCCCCACACTGATGCTTAAATGCATTATAACAAGGGAGGCACATCTGAATGCACAAGCTTTCAATGCCTACAGCACATACTCTGAACTGAAATCACTTGTCATTATAATTGTAGCAGTCGTGCTGCTTAGCCTCCTCGTTGCTCTGAACGAGTCATTGTTCAGAGATGGCGGTAAGATACATGAAAGCCTAAGTCTGACCCATGAATGCATGGCAGTTCGTTGGTACTGTAGTAAGAAGTACAGGATTTTAACCATACGGACAATGAAACCTTTAGCGTGGTGTCCTTACGTGTTGTATTCTGTAGCAATATGAAATGATCCTCGTCAAGACAAGCTATAGAGTATTCCTGTCTATTGCTGCTATCACTAAGACCTGTCCTCATCTCCACATCTTGTGCTGATTTCAGACATTAGGCATTTTCGTTAAAGATTATTATTGGCTTCTACGGAACACAATGGGTAGAATTTTGCCAACATACAATGTATTCATTGAATGCAGTTTTCTTTTTTTGCTGTTTTGGTCGACAAAGCTGTGTTTTTTCATAAAATTTTAAACATACTGTCATTTTTTCAGGATTTAAAAAAATACTCAAAGCTATTTTCATGCTGAAAATGAATTGTGGACAAAGTAGTTTGCTTTCCTGGCAGTCTGTATAATGTGCTCTCTTCCAAAATGTAACACCACCAATAAAACATTCAACTGAGCCCTTTCTAAAAAGTGTTTGTATTTTTGGGCTCTTTTCCCACGTTCTTTGGCTGCAGTTTTGAATTTGCACATAACTGATAGGCTCATATATTAATTTAAAATGACCAATTGAGCTGTTATATTTTCCCTTTTCCATTATATATATGTTCTTAATAATAATAATCCTTGCCTTACATATAGCGCCTTATCACATCAGTGAGATGTCTCAAAGCGCTTCACAGAATATATTGTAAAGTGAAATGACTGTATATTGTGTGGGCGAATCTTGTTTTGGGTATCCCTTTTCTGTATGAATTATCTTATATTGTTCTTACTCACAGAAACAGTATCGATCAAAATTTCTCTGCTGGTGATGACTTGAGTGCCAAACCTGTTTACTGATCCTGTAACTCCAGTTGATAAGCCGTTGTTAACATCACTGTGTTTGTCCTTGTTCTTTTGCCTGTTACAGTTTGTAGCCTGCTGCTATAAATGTTATATTCCTCCTGCTTTGCCACTTATGCCTAACACCTGTCAGTATTCAAACACTTTCCATTGATGCTTATTCTGATGGGAATTCTTGAACGAATACCTATGAGCAGCCTGATGATTATTATTGGTGCCAATCTGTTCCCTGTCGACGGTGGTACAGTGCACATCAGTATCTGGCACAGTGTACTCATTTGTTATGCTGACGCGATTTAAAAATAGACGACAGGGCTCACCTGACAGCTCAGCGAGTTGACTTCAGAGAACAGCTGAGCCGTGCAGACAAAGAAGATTTTCAGGTCAAATTCTCAGTCTTTGCTGAACTAGTTAATCTTGCCATGGAGGTGCTAGCCGGGATGCTATTGCTTTCGATGCCCTAGATGGGGATGGGATAATCAGACAAGATTCCTATTCCTAATCAGTATCTGGCAACCACTGCTAGCCTGTGTATGGTGGAGCTGGGGAGACCAGCGAGGGAGGCATTGGACTAGTCCAGCCGGGAAGTGCCGAAGGCATTGTCGAGGGTTTCGGCTGTGTTGGTTGTGAGCCAGGGGGAGAGGGAGGTGGGACGTGATCGTAAACACGATCAAAAAGGAAGGTCTTTAGGTGGGATTTGAAAGTGGGGATGGAGGGATTGAGGGAGAGAGTTCCAGTGTTTCAGGGTGTAGTGACTGAAGGCACAGCTACTGATGGTGGAGCGGAGGGGACAAGGGACAAACAGGAGGCTGGAGCCAACCGAGCAGAGGCAGCTGCTGGTGGAGTTAGGGGCAAACAGGTCGGATAGATAGGGAGGTGCGAGGGCATGAAGGGATTTGAAAATGAGTGAGAGGATGTTGAAATCGATCCGTTCGGTAATTGGGAGTCAGTGGAGCCCGGCAAGGACTTGTGTGATAGGGTACAGAGTTTTGTGCAAGTGAGTATAGGGGGAGGAGAGTTTAGAATTAATTGTGTTTTGTGTATGAGTCTATACACCTGGTTACTTGGATCAGGAGCCAGAGGGCCACCAATGGCCTTGGAACTGTATCCCAACAGAAAGACTAAAGGGGGAAGAATATTAATCCCTGCAAGTAAAAATATGAAGAGCTTTATTGCACAATACTGGAGAGCTTGGGAGTTTTATAATTCTCTGAGTCTCTGACTGTAGAATAACATTTCATAAAACACTGTGTCATTCGGCTCGACTTCAGCACTAAACACAGAAGAAACTTGGGTTTGGAGCTGCATCATTTGTCACGACAATATGAACGATGAGTCGAATACTGCAGCTAAATGGCATCACATCTGTCGGGTAATATATTCTCTTACCACGTGGAGTGTAGAAAATGTTGCGGTCTACATCAAATAAATGTACAAAGCGACAGATGGACCATCGCACTGCTGCCATTGTTCTTTCAGGAGACCTATAAAGCTCTTCCTCACGAGCGATGGAACATTTGGTAATGTTTGTGATCTGTGAGCATTGTCTTGTTTGGGTTGAGATTTGTTCCAATCTGCTTCATGTGGCTCAATCTCATTCACTTGTGTGCATTATGTATTTCTGCCATTTGCATGGAGCATGGACTGTTAAACACTTGCTTAATGGTATATTATTCATTGAAAGAACAATGGAATTACTTACTATCCTGCCTTCAACGGTGCCATTCATAAACTGCAAATATTTTATACAACACTGTAACTGCCTACTGTCCTTCTACATTCCTTTGAATTTACAGGGAGTGTCCATGTGCCATCCCGCCATTAATAGCCCATCACACCATCAGTGCAACTATGGTGAGTTTAAAAGAACACACAGCGCTCTTATGAGGTTCGACAAATACAAACAGTATCTTTCTTAGACGGTCAAATGGAAGATGTGCTTGTCACCATTGGTTGGTGAATACTGTAAACCCCCCCAGTGTTCAATTATTTATGATATCCATAGTAATAATAATCCTTGCTTATCGCATCATTGAAACGTCTCAAAGCACTTCACAGGATTTACCGTAAAGTGTCGTAGCAGCCAATTTGTACACAGCAATGCACTCGAACAAAGATGAGGGGCGGTGTTGCAGGCATGTAACCTCATGTCCAACATTAAATCTTTCTACGGGAATAGGGAATCTGCCCCAATCCACGATTAGAGGTGAGGTGTTGCATCCTTAAGGAGGGTTAAATTACTTACACTATTTCTTCCCACACACTCACATCACCCACAAACACAGAATGAAATAAATTGAGTTTTTAATGTGACATTTGACTTGAAAATGTGCCATTTGCAAACCAGTAGTCACAATAAGCACAACGACTGAAGCATTTGCAACCTCTTTCTGAATGCTTGTGAACTTTAACAGACTATTTGAGTGAGCCTAGACATTCAGCCCAGAATTCCACAAGTGATGGGAATTAAAGAACGCTTCAGTTATCCGCACCTTCCAATTTCTCCTCTTTCATACACCTAGAGGTGTCAGTCTGACTCAGGTGGTAGAGGCAGAAGTTCGTGGGTTCAAGTCCCTCCATGGGAACTTTGAGCTCATACACACCCAGGACACTCCAGGGCAGTGCTGCATCATCAGAGGTGATGTCCTGTGGATGAGACATTAAACCAAGGTCCCGTCTGCCTGGTGGACATTAAAGATCTCATGGCCATATACGAAAAAAGAGTGTCTCCCAGTGTCCTGGCCAACAATCTCCCAAATTAAATTGGTAATTCATTTCATGGCTGTTTGTGGGACATTGCTGTGCGCAAAATTGGCTGCTGCATTTGCCAACAAAATGCAGTCACTACACTTTAAATCCTGTGAAGCATTTGTGATGTCCTACCGAAATGAAAGGTGCAATATCAAATGCAAGGAGTATTATTTCTGGGATAAATGCCGGTACACTGCATTCCAATACCATTTCAGATCCTCTGTTTTTATATTTTTGTGGGGTTTTTTTTAAAAAAAATTGGGTTGCAGAATATTTGTGTGGGGAAAAAGGTTTTCTAAAAGAAATTGCCCAAAAGTGTCCCATGGATCAACAAGTATCTACTTATATGACAAACGTGCCTCTGAATATAATAGCAGCTCAGATACTTTTTGTTGCACTGGCACCTGACGCCCACACACTCACAACAACATACGTTATTGTCTGGCACTTGTGTGCTAGATATTTGCCCTCACCGTATTTTTAAAACTGTTTTTTGTCATTACAGTGTGCTAATTAAAGTGTGATATTATGGACCAGTTTTTGCCATTTAACATGCGCCTTTAAGTAAATGTTGCAGCAGTTTATGACAGATTCGATGTGTCCACCGATGGCCTAAAATTCCATCCAGCCTTATCCAATACGTCCATTTTGTCTTTAGAATCTAAAAGCCCGGAGCACTGCAGAGAATTGTTAACTGGACCCTAAATGTGAAAGCCGCTTCTTTTTTAAGAACTGCGGAAACCCGGATTCCAAATTTGGACTGAATTTTCCACAATTCGGTGCGATCTATAATGCTAGGACAAAATGGACAAGGCTAGCTGGAATTTCGGGCCACAGAAATGTCACAACTTATATCATCCCATCAAGTATTGCTTGGATAGGAAAATTCTTGTCTTTGACACTTCCCGTCCACTTGTGGAAATCCACAACTTGTTCCAACAACAACAAAATTACATTTGTATTGCATCTTTCATGTCAGGAGGACGTCCCAAGGCGCTGGCCAATCTCTGAGAGGGTGGAGAGTGACCGAAGGCAAGGTTGAAGAGGAGGGTTTTGAGACGGGTCTTGAAGGAGGCAAGGAAGGGTCGGAGGGACTGCGGGATGGAGTTCCAGAGGGTGGGGGCAGAGTGGTTGAAGGCCTCCCCGCCAATGGTGGGGCAGTGAGAAATGTGAAGTAGGCCCGAGCCCACTGAGGGGAGGGAGCAGACAGGTTGGTATGGGGTTAGGAGGTTGCAAAGGTAGTGGGGGAGCAAGACCATGGAGGGCTTTGAAGGTGAGAACCAGGATCTTGAACTGTATCCTCTGTGTGATGGGAAGCCAGTGCAGTTGGGCGAGGATGGGCATGATCGGGTCACGGAGCCTGGTGTGGGAGAAGACATAGGTTGCCGAGTTCTGGGTGATCTGCAGCCTATGGAGGGAGGAGTTGGGGAGGCCGACAAGCAAGGGATTTTCATAGTCAAGCCTGGATGTTATGAATGCGTATGTGAGGGTTTCGGCGGCCTGCGGTGTGAGACAGTGGCGAAGCCAAGCAATGTTGCGGAGGTGGGGGAAGGCAGAGCGGGATATGGCACAGATGTGGGGTAGAAAGGATAGTTGAGGGTCAAACAAGATCCCAAGGTTCCGGACTGGCTTGGTAAGGTGGAGTGTGCAACCATGGATGGTGATGCTGTACGTGTCTGAGGTGTGGAGGCGCTGACAGGAGCCAATCAGGAGGGCCTCGGTCTTGTTGACGTTCAACTGTAGAAAGTTTGCTCTCATCCAGGACTTGATGTCTGACAGACATTCTGTCAGGACAGCAGTGGGTCCTGGAGTCAAGGGTGGAGGCAGAGAGATACAGTTGTGCATCATCCGCATACATATGGGGGTTGACCCCATTTCTGCAGATGATGTCACCAAGAGGGAGCATATAGATATTGAAGAGGAAGGGACCAAGCTCAGAGCCGTGAGGAACTCTGCACGAGACTGTGCGGGGGCTAGAGGAGAAACGGTTTGTGGAGATGAAGTGGAGACGGTGTGACAGGTGCGATCTGAACCATTCAAGAACAAAACCATGAAGGTTGAAGTGAGAGGACCAGGGGTGGAGGAGGATAGAGTGGTCAACGGTATCGAAGGCAGCAGAGATGTCAAGGAGGACAAGGAGGCAGATGGAGCCCCTGGTCCCAGATGGACAAAATGTCATTTGTAACTTTCACAAAAGCTGTTTCTGTGCTGTTTCCACCCAAAAATAGTGATGATAATAATCGTTGGATTTGTTATAGCTTGTTAACATGTCTTCAAGACGTCTTAAAGCGCTTCACAGAATAAACTGTAAGTCAATTGAGTGTATACTTTGAGGGCAAAATAACACAGAAACTGGCCATTTGATCAAACTAGTCTGTGCTCAGTGTTTACAACTCCACACAAGTCTCCACCTCTTCTACTTCTCTCTCCTATACCCTTCTACTCACTCACATATGCATCAACTTTCCTCTTAAATAGAATATTTCTTCACAGAATATACTGTAAAGTGAATTGACTGTATAGGTTGTGGGCGAAACACAGCAGCCAATTGCGCACAGCACGTGAGACTTAAAAGAGTCGTGGATTAAGTGACCAAATTATTATCATTATAATTACTTTTTTTAAGGGATTATTATCCCCAGAAAAGCGATTCGGTGACCGACCAAAAACCAGGTTCCTACTTAATGCTAGGTAAACAAAGGCGTGTGGAGGAAAGAAACTTGCCCAACATTTTGCCCTGCTGGAAATCAAACTTGCGAGATGAGTGCTCTAACCACTGAGCTACAGGACTTTTGCCTTTGGATCTCTTTTAAGTCTCACCTGCATATCCCGTGGATTCCTGTTACGTCAGTGAATGTAGGAGTTGAGGCAAGGCTGCTGAGCTTTTTTTAAAAAAGAAAGGAATGCCCTAAATAAAACAGCCCAATTACGTTTTCGGCAAAGCCCATTTACCCGAAATAAATTACTGTCAAAGAGGTTAGATTGGATCTCTGAAGACCTCATTTGATTCAAGTTCAGGGTTGATGGTCACAAATCAGTAATGGCTGCTGCACGTCCCACAATAAATGAGTTGTGGCAGATTTAGTCTACTCCCAATAGACCTGAGTCCACAGTGCAAATGTATTCCTCATTTAGCACCTCAGCCCTGATAAATATAGGTTGGATTTGACGAATGCAAGGGAAGGAATTCTCCTACTGCTGTTTTGAAAGATGTAGTTCAGTAAAAAGCATTGCCTGCAGCTGATCTATTCGCACTATAAAGTACTTCACCCAGAAGTGTTTTGAGACCAAGGAACGAAAAATAACTAAAATACCAGTCACTCTTATTAAGGGACAAAACATAAATTAAGACTGTTTATATGATTTGCACATAATATCCCGGATATGTGTAGTGTATTGTTAAGGTAGTGCTGCAGTGAAATTATATTTTCATTTGAAGTTCAGATGTCCAATGTGAATGGGATTATTTAATAATAATGATCCTTGCATTTGAGACAGCGCTTTATCACATCTTCGAGACGTCTCAAAGCGCTTCACAGAATATACTGTAAAGTGAATTGACTGTATATTTTGTGGGCGAAACGTGATAGCCAATTGCGCACAACAGCATCCCCACAAACAGTCCTGGATTGAAGTGACCAATTTTGTTTTTGGAAGGAATTATTATCCCCGGAAAAGCGATCCTCCAATCGACCAGCAACAGGGTTCCTACTTACTGCTAGGTAAACAGAGGCGTGTGGAGTAAGGAAACTTGTCCAACGTTTCCCCCTTCCCGGGAATCAAACCCAGGGTTCTCGTCTGTGAGGCAAGTGCTATAACCACTGAACTACAGGACTCCACCTGTAGTCCTGCATTTGTGTACTTTTTAGAAGTGTTTCATCAGTTCAACTCCACTCTTAATAACGGACAGTCTGTGTGTAATAGAGATAAACTCCACATTACTAAAAAAAATCAGCAAATTCAGCAGTGAAAAAGTTAGTGGATTCACATGTATATATTTATCATTGAGGTTTAACTCTTTATATGCTTGGATCTAGCTCTCCATTTTAACCATTACAAGCAAGAGACCTGGTTCAATTCCTGGCAGGCCAAAATCTTGGGCAAGTTTCTTTACTCCACACGCCTGATAATAATCCCTCAAGAAAGAAAAAGTAATAATTTGGTCACACAATCCACGACTGTTTGTGGGGACCCTGCTGTGTGCAACTGGCTGCCGGGTTTCGCCCACAAATATACAGTCAATTTACTTTACAGTATATTCTGTGAAGCGCTTTGAGACGTCTCAAAGACATGAAAAGCGCTATATGAAATGCAATGATTATTATTATGATTACAGCTGGGAAGACCAGTATCCTTCTGAGTGGGAGTTGTATAGGATCAGACAAATGGGACAGTCTATGCACACGGCAAAGGCTTCTTGTTTAACCACAGGTTCTCTAATGAATGCAACCAGGACACGAGTTTGGATGGATTACATTCCACATAGTGGGGCAACTGCATTGATGATAAAATCCCACTTCTACACATTATTAATAACCTGCAACTTATACATTGCATAGCGTATTCAGTGAACATTGGTAGTGGGGCTGTTTCTCACACATTTATTTTAAAATAAATAAATCTTTTGGTACCAAAAGAGAGCACCTTGTTCTTTGCTGGTCCCAGCTTCTCTATTGGAGTTCACACCTCTAGTCCCAATACTCAGCTTCCCCTCCGCCCTTACCTTTTCATATTTTTCCACATCAAATATTCATCCGATTCTCTTTTTAAATGCTGTGATCTTGGCCTCAATAACCACTTATAAATCAAACAGTTAAGGGGAATAAATACTTCATCACAATGGCGAGGCTCAAAATCAAAACTGCTTAATGAGGAAAAACCCTTTTGGTCAGACACAAATTAACATTGCAATCAAATCTGTTTTGAAACACCCCCCCCCCACACCACTCACCACCACACCTGCGTTTGGTCAACATAACGAAAACCTCAGTAGGAAGACACGAAAATCCTTCTTTTACTTTTGATGTTCATTTAAAGTGAAGGTTATAGCGTATTAACACACAATGTCAGTTTCAGGTGTGGCCTACATTCAGAACTGAGAGTCAATTTCCTTCCACTATGCCCCCAAAATACACCTTAGCCCCCAATGCCTGTTAAAGTACACCTCACTGTTATCAGTTTATTTTTCCCATTTCTTATGTCAGTCATTCTTTTGGGTCTCTTTGAGTGACCGCCAATTAGTGCTGAATTTAGAATAATGACCATTTAAAAGACATGAGGTTGCCCAAATTTCCCATGGGACCATTACCGCCAGTATAAGAAGAAACTAAATTCAATCCAGCAGTCTGTGATGCACTCAAATTCTGGTCCTTTTGGTTTACCTTTTACAGTAGTAACATGCTGTCTGCCTTGGCGAAGTGATAGACTCTCGTCAGAAGGTTGTGGGTTCAAGCCCCACATCGGGGCTTGGAAACACAGTCTAAATTGACCTTCTAATGCATCGCTGGGGCTATGCTGCATTGTCGGAGATGCTATGCTTTGGATGAGATGTTAAAAAGAAGTCCCGTCTGCCTGTTAAGGTTGACGTTAAAGATCCCATCGCGCTATTTGAAAAGAGAAGGGAGTTTTTCCCCAGTGCGTGACCAACAAATCCCCCAAATAAAATTGGTCACTCACTCCATGGCTGTTTGTGGGACAAAGCAGGCTGCCACATTTTGCCCACAAAATACACAGGGAATCAATCCACTTTACAGTATATCCTGTGAAGCGCTTAGAGGTGTTCTTCTGACGTGAACGGCACTTTATCAAATGCAAATATTATTGTTAAAAAGGAGCTCTAACCCACTTCACTACCCAGAACCTCAAAAAGCAAAACTTGTGAACGAGTAAAGTTCAATAAACTACTATTAGCATCACTTGGCCCTCCTGCAAGAAAATATATGAAACTCTTCTCAAGGAATTTATTGTTTCTTTTAATAAAACTTGCAGTGCACTTTGTAGATTTTATATTTCTGGAATCAACCAATTTTGGACTCCCCACAATCTGTACTTCCTGAAGTTTCAGTTTGAAAGAGTATAATGTTCTGTCTCGCACCCCCACCCCACCCATCTAAATCTATGTTTAACTGGAATCTCAAATGGAGAGGCCAAATAACACTGAGGAGCATAAAAGTTGCTTCATATTGTATTAATGTGCCTTGTATGCTCGCAATAGATTCTACTAAAATTGAGAAGACATTTTACTTTAAAAGAGTATCTAAAAACTCATGCATGGCACAATTTTTTTTAGTGGAATAAAGTAGAATATCATTTGTGAACATAAAGCTTTTACAATTCGTGCATGGGTTACACTGACTCATGGATCAGATGACATTCCACAAACCCTCTGCTGAGAAGCCTTGAATTCACCGGCAGACAGAATCTATTCTGAAATTGAAGCAATCTCTGTTAATTCTTGGGTAAGAATGGTGCATCTGCTAATTACCATATCTTGTCCACAATGAAAGTTTTTTCGAGAATTAGGAAGACGTTAAAACAATACAACTTCTAATGTCTTCTTTTAATCCGATCCAACGTCGCAATAAAAAGCATTTAATTTCAAGAGCTTTCAGTTTAGAGAGATTAATTTGTTGTGATCAACCGTAATTTAACATACAAACAATCTAAAGTCTTTCCATGTTCAGCCTGGTTGCAAATGTCCACATAGTTTGCCATCTGAATACATTTGTATCTCAACAGGAGCTGACTCCAATCCTCTCCCACAAGTATTCAACATTTTCACCACAAAATCCACTTTCTCATGACATAAACCCTTTGAATACTTCCCTGGCTTCTCATTTTCTTACATTTCCTTTTTTACACTGATTTTCGTTGCATCCTTTTAACCGTATTAATTTCAAAGCCTGCTGCATCTCAAAACGCGGCCTGCAAATCAAACTGTTAATAATGGGGCTCCACTGTATGAGCAATTTGTTACACAACCTTTATTTTTTTTACGTTTCTTTTTTGACAAGGTTTCAGCATGCCAAAGAGAAAAATCTCGGTTTCATTTTAAAAATTCATTTAACTTCCACATCAGCTATTCCAAAATGTAGGCAATGTTCACCTTTTTTGGGGGGAAAAGAAGAGCCTTCTGCGCAACCGAAGTTCTATTTAACACTCTGTATTGCCAACACTCCCCAACAATTAACTCTCAATTCACAAGATCACGACAACGCACATTGGAGTGTTAATGGAATATTGACCCAAATAATTTATTCGGATGAAGAAAAACAATTGCATTACAAAATTGTCAAGAGGTTTAAAGAGGCATCTACATGCTGGAGGCATTTATTTACTGGATAGAGTAGAAAAACACAGCTAACAGTGCACAAATCATTTGGGTGGCTTTTGTTGCATTAACATTTTTGGCAGCTTGTCTATTTGATGGTTTTACTTCCATTTTGCCAAATCTGCTGGGTTCTTTTTGAAAAAGAGATTTAGTTTAACGGTGAGAAAGTTGTGGCCTTATCTGAAGTGGGCCATATTGTATTTAGGTGAAGTTTATTACTCCCTCTCTGGTGCAATTTTATGTTTATTCAAGATCATAGTAGGTGGCTCCTTTGCTTACCGAGGAAATTTGACCTCAACAATTAATCTTCACCTAAATTACAATATTTGATTGTTTATGACTGTTTAAACAAAAGTCTCTAAGTGCATTTAAGAACCCTTAATACAATGTTTTAACTCTAACATGTCCTAGAGAGCCAGAGAGAGCGAGAGAGAGACAGAGAGAGTGAGAGACAGAAATGGATAGATGGAGAGGGAGAGATTGATAGAGAGGGAGAGATAGATAGGTAGAAAGAGAGAGAGACAGAGAGAGAAGTGCACCTCTGCTTTGTAAATTTATTTGGAAGTAAAAACAGTGAAAATATACAGGGAAAAAAATCTACTATCCTAAATCAAATTATCAGCACAGTATAACTTACTAACTTGTCCATTTTTTGTATGACAATAACTACAGCTAACACTAAAAACTGATACTATTATTACTGTCATTTACATCTTGTTAAAGAGAAAAATGCAAAATCGACACATATGAAACTGCAAAAAGAAACTTTTAAAGATCAAAACATTTAAAGTTTCTTTCCCTCCCCCGCCCTTGACACCACGAAAGCTAAGAAAATATCAAAAGTGAAGGTACCATCATACAAAGTTCTTAAATTGAGGGAAAGGTAACATGTCACTTAAATTATTTGTACATTTTTTTTTACATTTTTGCTCGCTTTCAGGCTCTTGTAGCCTGCAGGCAAATATAACTGTCCAATGTGCATTGAACAGTGTAGATAGCGAACAATTGGATGAACTCACTATTTGTAAAACTACCCTTTCTTTTTAAATTGGAAAAGTGCTCATAATCGTGTTCTGAACACGCTGATCGATAGGTTCCAAAGCACTCCATCGAACTTCCTCCAGATTGGCACCATCACCGGAGATAGACGTTAAAGCATCCCAGCTCAAAAGGGTTAGTTAGCCTGGTCCTAAGAAGTCCTAGTTTAGCTTCTCCCAAGCAGTGGCCATTGTTAATCCTCCACACAAAGTCGTCTGCCTGAACAAGGGCTGTCTTCAATGCCTCGATACAAGAAAGTGAGGTGTGTGTGTATATGCACTTGTGTGTGTGTGTGTTTGTGTGTGTTTTGCTTTTACGAATTGTTATTTTTTTTTCCTTTCCCCAACCCCCCCCCACCCCACCCCACACGCCACCACCCCCTCCCTGCCTTCTCTCTCTTTTTTTTTCAAATGACACAGTAAGCTTCTCTGGGCGTCTGTGTGCTTTGAAAGCAAGGGAAATGGGTTCTGAAGCAAATCCGTATCTCCTTGTTGAAGATAAAGCACAGGATGGGGTTGACTCCTGCCTGAGCAAACGTCATCCACACGGCAGCAGTCAGGTACACCTGCGGGATGCTGGTGGCCTTGACGAATACTCGCAGGTAGCAGGCCACGATATAAGGGGACCAGAGGAGCAAAAAGAGGACGGTGATGATGTAAAACATCCTGCCTATCCTCTTCTCCGCCTTGAACTCGTCCAAGACCAGCAGCCGTTTGTTCTGATTGTGTGATGTCTGCCGGATGCCCACCAGGGTGGGTGGCGTGGGACCCCTCCCGAAGCCGGCGATCCAGTTGGCCGCAGCTTGTCCTGTGGCCCCGGGTCCGTGAAACGTCCAGTTCTGGCTGATGGCCGGGATGAGCTGGGCTGGCTTCATCTTCCTGTGGTCGTAGACGAAGAAGATGAGCTTGATGTAGACCACGTGGGTGGCCGCCACGATGACGGCTAACATCAGCATGAAGCCCAGCGTGTCGTTGGCCTTGACGTAGCGGTGCTCGAAGATGCACTGGTCCTCCTCGCGGATGAACTTGTAGGTGCCCACGTCGAAGACGGGCGGGAAAGCCATGGCCACCGACAGGGTCCAGACCATGCAGATGACCGCGGCACAGGTCCACGAGGTCATCCTCTTGGAGTAGAAGCGATGGTGAGCCACCGCCATGTAGCGGGTGATGCTGATGCAGAACATCATGAAGGCGGCGTGGAAGCAGAAGAGGACGGCGGCAAAAGCCACCACCTTGCAGCTGACCAGGCTATAGGTCCACGACGAGCCGCGGCTGATGGACACCATGACGAAGGGGAAGCAGAGCACGGAGCGCACAATGTCGGCCAGGCACAGGTCCAGGAGGAAGTAGTAGGGGGCCCGGCGCAGGCTCCGGTCCCTCAGCGTCAGGAAGGACAGGAGCAGGTTGCCCGCGAGGCTCACGCAGATGATCAGCCCCAACGAGGCCAATTTGACGGCGGACGCGGTGATGGCATAATCCTGGAGAGAACTGTTGGCCTCTTCGCGCTCGCTGGCGTTCGCCATCTATGCTACCACGTAATCGTCAGATCTCTTTCTCCCTTCCCTCCCTCCCTCCCTCTCTCCCTCTCCCCCTTCTCTTTCCCTTCTTTCTCCCTCTCCCTCCCTCCCTCCCTCCCTCCTTCCCTTACCCCCAAGCCTAGACTCTTCCCGTTATTCGCAAACGAACCAAGTCTCAGTCAAGTCAATCAGTCAAGTCAAGTCAAGTCAGTCAATTTCTCTCCTCTCTCTCTCTCTTTCTCTCTCTTTCTCTCCTCACCCTCCTCCCATTTTTCTTCCATCGAAAAGAACCGACCACGCAAACAACGAAGTTCCTTTTAATCTTCATACCAACCCCAAATTGGGTTGGATATTCTCCCCCTCTCTCCCTCTCTCCTCCTCCTCCACCACCACCACCACCAGTGCCTTCTCTCTCTCCCCCTCTCCCTCTCTCCCCCAAATGCTCATGGTCCAGGGGCGTTGCTGAGGGGTGGGGGAGGATGGGGGAGGATGGAAGGGGTGGGGGGGGGGGGGGAGGGTGAGGGGTGGGGGTGGAAGGGGTGATGGGTGGGGGGTGGGGGGGGGTAAAGGAAAAAAAAATAAGGTTTCTATTCCACACTGCAGAGCATCCTGGTGAAAAAAAGGGGAAGACAAGGCATTGTTTTAAGCTGTTGGCAGAATCGAGCCATAGCCTTTCTTTCTTTCTTCTCTCTCTCTCTCCCTCCCTCCTTCCCCTCTTCCTTTATTTATCAAATGAACAAATAACGACAGATTTCCCCCTCACCCCCCCCCCCCCAAAAAAAAAACCACCCCCCACACCATCTGCTTTTTTTTCACATGAACAGCCTCTTAAGTCACATATACATCTCTCAAACCAACAGCCCTGAGCCAACAACAACAACAACACACAGAGAGACACAGACACAGACAGACACACACAGACAGACAGACACACACAGACACAGACAGACACACACACACAGACAGACACAGACAGACACACACACACTCCCCCCAAATAAAATGAAGGCTCACAGACCTCTCTGATGAGACTGACACACAGACAGATCCACTGGGTTGAAAAATCTAATACCTCTTTTTTTTTTCTTTTTCTCTCTCTCTCTCTCTCTCTCTCCTGGTGATTGTCAAGCAGCTGAACTTCCGGTAAGTGGTAATATAGAAGGATTTTTTTTTGTTGGGGGGGAGTGGGGGGGGGAGTGAGGATGGAGACTGCGCACAGTGTGGCAGCAGCTAAAATCCCAATCCCTTTGTGTTGGGCTAATGTACTGTATTATACCACTGATCTCCCACTCTCCCCCCCCCACCCCCACTCTCCTCTCCCTCCCCCCCCCCACACACACACTCACACACTCCCCCCTCCAACCCCTCTTTTCTCTTTCCCTTCCCCCCCCACACACACACTCACCATCATCTGTCAACACATCCCCTCCATCCTCTCCATCCTCTCCCTCCACTCCCACACACACACCATCATCTTTGCCAATACCCCCATTTCACCCATTCCCCCCCACCCACACACACCATCCCCCCCCCCACCCCACACACACCATCATCCCCCCCATCCCATCCCCACATCCCCCCACCCATCCCAGGATTGAAGCTGAAAGGGGAAGGAGGGAGAAGAGAAGGGGTTTGGGGTTTGGGGGGAGGAGGAGGAGGAGAAGGGGGGAGTGGATTGGGGGGTGTGGGTGGTGGTGGGGTGGGGGGGGGGGTAAGGGATCAGACCCTAATGGTGCAAGGATTTGGTGGAGGAATTGTGTTTCAGCCTCAGCTCAAGAGCAAGATCTGTGTGTGAGTGTTTTGTTTAAAAAAAGAATGAGTCAATTGCCTTCTGCTGCCCTGAACATCAGCAAAAACCCCAGCAATTTCCTCCTCTTCTCTCTCTCTCTCTCTCTTTCTCTGCCTCCCTCCTTCCCCCCCACTCCCCCCTTCCCCCCCCACCCCCACTCCCCTCCCTCCACTCCATCAGCTGCTGTAAACCAGAATAACCATCAAAGCATCACGTTTTCAAGCATCGGTGGCTTTTGCATTGCAAATCAAACAGAGTGATTTGTTTAGCAACGTGAAGAGAGTCCAAATTACCCCCCAACCCTCCCCCTCCCCACTCCACCCCCACTCCCCCCCTCCCCACCCCACCCCACTCCCCACTCCACCCCCACTCCCCCCACTCCCAATTCATATATATCTATATATAACGCGTTTCCAACATAGCAACATTAATACAGTACATGTTTTGTTACTTGATCGACCTCCACTCCCCCCCCCATCACCACCAACCTCCCCCCACACCTCCCCCCCATCACCACCAACCTCCCTCCCCTCCCCATCACCACCAACCTCCCCCCCTCCCCATCACCACCAACCTCCCCCCACACCTCCCCCATCACCACCAACCTCACCCCCCTCCCCCCCATCACCACCAACCTCACCCCCCTCCCCCCATCACCACCAACCACCCCCTCTCCCCCCCATCACCACCAACCTCCCCCCCTCCCCATCACCACCAACCTCCCCCCCCTCCCCATCACCACCAACCTCCCCCCTCCCCATCACCACCAACCTCCCCCATCACCACCAACCTCCCCCCCTACCCCCATCACCACCAACCTCCCCCCTCTCCCCCCATCACCACCAACCTCCCCCCTCCCCCCATCACCACCAACCTCACCCCCCTCCCCATCACCACCACCAACCTCCCCCCCATCACCACCAACCTCCCCCCCTCCCCCATCACCACCAACCTCCCCCCATCACCACCAACCTCCCCCCCTCCCCCATCACCACCAACCTCCCCCCTCTCCCCCCCATCACCACCAACCACCCCCCCTACCCCCATCACCACCAACCTCCCCCCCTTCCCCCCATCACCACCAACCTCCCCCCCCCACCCCCACCCCCAGTGGCATGTGAATTGGAGATGAATATTTCCTGTGTGCTCTGTATTCCACCTATAATGTACATTCCCAGTGTAAGTGGGTGGTGGGGGGGGGGGGGGGGGGCATATGCAGTATATAATGTGTGTGAGGAGGGAGGGGGGGGATATATATATATATTTAGTATATAATGTATGTGTGAGAGAGAGAGAGAGAGAGAGAGGGGGGGATACAGTGTTGCTGGTTATTGAGATACATTGGAGATCTCAATGAAACCTTTCCTGCTGTTGCAACCTCCCTCTCACCACTTTGATCATATATATTTCTCTGGGTGGGGGGGGGGGGGGGGGGTTTGGTGGAAACGAACAGATCTAAAATAAATAAATGCAATGCAGTTTTGCAAAACGTCCACCTTTTTTTTTTCGCGTTCATTCCCCCCCCCCTCCACCCCCTCCCAGGTTTTGAGCTAATAATGTAGCACAAAAGAATTAATAATCATCATCATCATCATCATAATTAAGCAACAATCGTATTTTTTTTCCTTACACACATCACACACACACACACACACACACACCCTGTGGCAAAATAGAAAGATATGGTAATGTATTCACTCTTTATTTTTTTTTTTGGAGGGGGGGTGTTGGTTTGGTTTTAGCATCAGCAAATTTACATTTGAAACAAACGCAGGTGGGGGCAGTGGGAAGGCTTTTTTTTAAATCATCTTTCAAGAAAAATCTGTATTAATTGGGAGTCTGTGATAGAGACAAATGCATCAAAGGAGGAGCTCAGTGCAAAGCTCTGTGTGTGTGTGAGATGTGATTCGCTTCTGTTGCAGCTTCTCTATAATAATAATAATAATAATGTACTTAATGTGCAACGCACCCCCTATGGACCCGTTTGCTCAAGTTCTGATGGTGCTATAAGGAAGCCTGGCTTCACGCAAATAATAATAATAATAATAATTATAACAATAATAATAATAATCCTTGCATTTGATATGGCGCTTTTCACGTCTTCTAGACGTCTCAAAGCGCTTCACGGACTACATATTTGCGGGAAAAACGCAGCAGCTAATTGTGCACAGCAGCGTCCCCACAAACAGTCGTGGATTGAAATGACCAATTTATTATATTTGTTTTTGAGGGATTATTATCAGGCGCGTGGAGTAAGGAAACTTGCCCAGGGTTTCACCCTGCCGGGAATCGAACCCAGGTCTCTCGTTTGCAAAGCGAGTGCTCTAACCACTGAGATATAGGACTCAACTAACTGTTCAGACCAGGAAAGCTCCCCTCTCCCTCACCCCCCCCCCCCCCCCCCCCCCCGCTTCCCCCCATTTTAAAATTACTTTCATTGTTTTACAGCCCGAATCAACGGAGCCATAATGTACTTGGATATTTTGGGTGAGTATTAAATGAGGTTACCCCAACCCCATTTAAAAGAAATCAAGTCCTGCTATTTTATCTGTGCTGGTTTTTAGCTTTAGTAATCCTTACGTTTGGTTTCACCCACAAAAAATATACAGTCACTACACTTTACGGTATATTCTGTGAAGCGCTTTGAGACGTCTAGAAGATGCGAAAAGCGCTATTTCAAATGCAAAGATTGTTATTATTATCAATGTCGTCCAACAAAAAAATTTTTCCTTATTGAATTTCTCTTCGTCTATAGCCACACTATGAGTATCGTGGCTCGGTGTCTTTTGAAACTTTGGTGCAGACTTGCCTGGACTGGTGCCGGAGTTTGGCCGGCCACTGCTTGACTCCGAGAAGTCGATCGCGATCGACCGGTTGGGGAATCCAGCTGTGGAGTGGAGTGACTGTGTGAGTGAATTTTACAAAAACTGTCTATAAAACATTTGCTGTATTTATCCAGTCACTGTTAGCATCACAGTCAATACCCAAATGATCAACAAACTGGTGGTTGCAAATCCAGGATTTGGAGAGCACTATTACCACAAAAACGCAGTCACTACACTTTGCAGTGTATTGTGAAGCGCTTTGAGACGTCTCGACGACGTGATGGGGCGCTATATCAAATGCATGGATTATTATTATTATTGGGATCCCGGGATTTGCAACTGCTATCAATGTTAACTTGAAAAATTGAATGTTGCTGTGTTCAAACCATGAGTGCTGATGACATGAATGCTTGAAGACATTGTTGGATCTCATCAGCCAAAGGACAAAAGTTACAGTTTTTAATGAAAAGGAGCAAAGTGTTTTTTAATTTAGAAATTCTGGAAGCCAACTTCAATCATTGTGCTTCACTTTGCCATGATACCTTCCTGTCCTTTGTTTCTTGTGTCAGTTAAGTCAGGTTTCCACCTTGAAGAAGACAATTTTATAGAGACATTTTACATCCTTGTAATTTAAAGTTAGAAATGTTTTTTTCCTCCTGGTACTGTACTCCCATTCTCCAATCTAGGCTGAACTTTGTTACAAATTACTGATAAGAGTTGTTTGCATTGAAGTGATTTAACTGCAAATTTTATCCAAGGTCTACATTGTGTTAACATTGCACAGTTCTGTAGAGTCCATTCAAATAGCAGCTGTTCTAGATTCTGGCTACTGGCAATGTGAATTAATAAGGTTAAAGGAGAGATTTGGATGAAGAAGGTCCTTTGGCCTGTTTGATTTCAGCCTTCCAGAATACCAACTCTCCCTTCTACCCACTAACCTTTTCCCCCTTCTTCTAATTATTTACCCCACATTGCCGATCTTGAACTCCATCCCCAAATTCCTCCGAGCAGGAAGCCAGAGCCAGCCGAGCGGAGGTCGCGGAGAGGGGAGAAAGCAAGTCGGAAAGGTAGGGGGGGGCGTCGCAGGGGTTGAAGGGGTACTAACACTTAGCATTTTTCAATTGCTCAAGTAGAGAGAGAGACCAAAATGTGGAGAAAACTGGGATAAAGGTCCATATACAAGATGAAAGTACCACATTTGCTCCAGTCACTGAATGATGTTTCGTCCAACTATACAGGTTCATTTGGGTGCATCATACAACTGAACTGTATGTTCTCCACCTCAGTTCCCCAACCATTATGCCATGAACCTCTGGATCTCCTTGCCTCAATCCCTCTGCCTTGCTTTCTCTTTGCCCATCTTCAAATCACATCTGAAGAATTTTCGCTTCGAACCTGCTTACGGTCACCTCCCCTTTCTCCCTGGCTTGGCGTCAAACTCCGCCGTTGTCCAGGGCTCCAAGACGCTCCCTCCGCGTGAAGGGTGCTATAGAAATGCAAGTCGTTGCAGTTGGTAATCAACAATCCCATTTCAAATTCGAGATATAAAATTAACTTAGCTACTTGCGACAAAAATATAATATTTTAACACACTCGGTTTCACATTCTCTATGTGCATTTTTTATGATTTACAACAGTCCAGGAATAAATACCCAATTGCCATTTCATTCTGTTCTGTAGTTATTGAAATTACATGATATGTCGCCATGTACCATACTGCAAAATGCACAGAGGAACCATGTCCACCGAGATTCACAATTTCATTATCTACTGATGTTAAATATTCTCCAGAGCATAATTTGTTCATCCTTTTCATTAGCTTCGAAGATCCCTTTGTGTACATTTTACAAATGTGCTTCCTTACTCATGTTTGAAAGCACACAGAATTGAGATAGAGGAGTATGAAATGCTGTACTGTTCAGACGTGGTTTCTTAACATTACAGAGTAACTTTAAAGTTTATCTCTGATTAGAAATATTTTATTGAGGATTGGATCTTAAAGAGGTGTGGTATAATATCAATAAACCTGATCCAAAACGATATAATGAGTCTATATCCAATCTGCCCATCTTGTATAAATTGATGTCTTACAAAGAATATCTTGAGATAATAATAATCCTTGCATTTGACATAGTGCATTATCATGTTTTCGACACACTTCAAAGAGCTTCGGGATTTAATGTCAAGTTTAGTGACTGTATTTTATAGGAAAACATAGGCCACAGAAGATCTTTTAAAATCTTGAAACATTTCAAAATTGTAATTTCTACACAACTTCCCAGACTGGAATTTCTAATTGTGTCTTCCCTCATTGTGGACTTTGCTTTTTACCCCTTGTTTGCTGATATAAAAAATTCAATTGGATTTTTTGTTTCTAAGATTGATAGACCAATTACCTTACTCTGGAATAGTATAAATTTGTTTTGTGTCAAGAACATGGCCGTTTAAAATCCTGGTTACCCATGAAAAAGAAGGAAAACATTATCTGCTGTATCAAGGAGAACTTGAAATCTGTGTAACTGAGTATGAACAAACAAAAGATCAAGATTAGCTGACAGAAATGCAAGCATAAGAGCTGACATATCTTATCTTTTACCGTCAAGCTATGAATCTAAATTGTTTCGTTTCCAGAAATAATTGAAATGTGGTCAAAAGCTAAATGCATTTTGCTTAACATCAATACATGGAAAATGCTAATCTTTTCATCTAAGAGGTAAAGTCTGGGTGCTTCAATATAAAGGATACTTAGTCTGTTTACAAATGTTTCTACACAAGTCAAACAAATGCACAATTTATTAAATATGCATGTAAATTGCTTTGGACAAGAAATATACAATCAGCACTGCTGAAGACATTGAAACTCTTTTGCATAAAACTCCTTGCCAATTGTTTGTATAATCTCAATAATGACCTTTCAGATTATCTGCCTTCTGCTTTAGTATTTCAAACAAACATACATTGTATTGTGATGACACAAAGGATCCAGAAATGCCTGAGGGTAGTTCGTGATTATGGAAAATATCACTGTTCAAATAACAATTGCTTCTGACGATGTGTTATCTCTACCCAGTGTGAATGGAACCATATAAATGCAAGTTGTTGTTGTTGTTGTTGGCAAAGATCATCCCACCCACCCCCTGCAGAAGTGTTTATTCCAGCGTCAACAGAACTTGAATTTCTTGCTTATCAAGAAATGCCACATAGGAGATTGGGCCCATCGTTGCAACAATGGCTTCAACAGAATAGAAGTTGCAACATCAGATAACACTTTATTTAAATAGATTCCTGAAACAAATTCAGACCGGAGAACTGCCATCTGAAATTCCAATCGTGCTGTTATCTTTGGCAATGCATGATTTATATAGTAATGATATAATTCTTGATTTTCGTTGTGCTTTTCCTGTTGAGAGGAGGGACTCAAAGTGCTTCATAAGATTTACTTTACTGTTAGTGCAGTGACTGTCTATTTTGTAGGGCAAACACAGCAGTCAATTTGTGCGCAGTGATGTCCTCACAAACAGCCATGAAATGAGTGCCCAAGTCATTCTCTGAGAGGATGGTGGTGGGTGGGGGGGAGGAGGAATGTATGAGTGAATTTTTATAGATATATATTATTGTACATAAATCATGCTGTCTTAATTACCGATGCTGGTTCTCTACCAATGTAATTTCGCAAAGCAACAATAGAGTTGGTGGCCCCACTGTTCTGGCAACACATCAGGAAATATACACAGAAGGGCTCAATGTCAGGTTGCTCTAATCAGACTTCTTCACAATGCAGGGAGGAAGCCATTATTCCGTGCCAGCCATAGATAAAGCTCTGTCTTTGTCAAGAACTGTACGGCAATAAGTTGACCGAGGAGAACAATTCCACTAATTTATTTTAACACACAGCGCACATGTTAAACCTATCTGCGCATCTGTTTTATTACCTCTTTTCGGTGCAAATGACATCTTTAACAGATCGAATGGGCCAAAGGGCCTTTTTCATCCAGACCGATCTTGTGATCTTTAATCAAAGGCCGAGGGATTTGCTAATTTGTCAGTCAAATCACAGAACCTCATGATAAAGATGTCATTAGCACAGAAAAGAGGTAGATCAGAATGCTTGTAACTTGCAAGAGATTTCTTAAAATATTTTCTTAATCCTCTGCAGCAGTCACTAACAAGGTTTGAACAGATACAGGAAGGATGCTACAATTCCCTCCTCACACACACACCACCCTGTCTTATTTGCACTCACTCTAATACCTCTGGCAAAGGTTAATTGTGCTCACAAGGGGATTAAAATGTCTGTCGGTGGTTCAAAATGCTCCTTGTTCTTGTTCTTTTAAGCATTCCAAGACGGTGTCCGGCATGAGGGGCAATATATCAATGCAAGTTGGTTTTGTTTTACACAGGTGTTTTATCCCAGCCAATTCTTGACTGTTTTTGTTGATGCCTCCTTACAAGTAATGCAGAACAATATTGCATAACATTGCTGAACTGCTTCCTTGCATAGAACAAAAAAGGAAGCATATTTTTTTACACACACCAGCAAAGAAGGTTATTATAATGTGCATCCCCGTCGACACCAAGTCCATAACAGACGGTGTTTACAAGGGATCTGGGATAAATGCTTGAGAAAATGTATTACAAGAGTATGGCGAACCCAGTAGGAATAGAGTAAAGCAGTGACCATTTCTGTGGTTGGATCAAAACCTTTCAATGATTGTGGGTTGGCGAGCACGTGAGAGGAGGAGTGGGGGAAGCATTGCCTCAAAACCATTAAAGGCCACGGTATAATAATAATAATTCTAGCATTCAATACAGTGCCTTATTAGTCACTTTTGAAATGTCTCAAAGTACTTTGCACCTCTTTTTCCCGTTAAATATAATAATGGCATATTTCTAATAATAGTAATAATTTCTCGGCAAAAGTGACGAATAATAATAATAATGATTGCGTTTGATGTCCTGCAAACAATCCCTCAATTTAAAAATAATAACAATGCTAATAATAATAATAATCCTCGATTCACGTCTTCGAGACGTCTCAAAGCGCTTCACAGAATATACTGCAAAGTGAATCGACGGTATATCTCGTGGGCGAAACGCGGCGGCCGACTGCGCACAGCGGCGTCTCCGCACACAGTCGTGGAATGAAGTGACCGAATTACTATTATTATTTGTTGTAATCCTGTAATATCATTCATAATAATATTGCTGCTGCTGTTGTTGTTGCTGTTGTTGCTGCTGTTGCCCAGAGGGTGGGCGCTTGGACCCTGAGCCCTGCTGCAAGGGGGCAGTTGCACACCCTGACCTGCAGAGGGCGCTCAGCTGGTTGGTTGAGCCAGATGACGTCAGAGGAGGAGGAGGCGTGGTGCGAGGTCACGTGGGGAGGGGGTGGGGCAATGGCGGTGAGGCGGGCCGAGGTGCGCATGCGCTATGCTCCCCTCCCGCCGGCTCTGCGCTTCAAAGATGGCGGAGCCTGAGGCCCCGCAATCACCTCAGCAACCGGAGCCCGGGCCGACCGACAACCATGAGACCATCGAGCTGCACCAGGGCCGCATCGACGACGAGATCAACAGCCACGACAAGGCCGGGGTCCCCCTGAACTCGCCGTGGACGTTCTGGCTGGATCGGTGAGTGAGAGAGAGCGAGAGAGCGAGAGGCGTCTCGGGGCCCTGTCCCGCTCCCGGTGTGGGGGGGGAATGGTGGGGGTGTGTAGGGGGTGGGGGCGAGTGTGTGTGTGGTGTGTGTGTGTGTGGGGGTGTGTGTGTGTGGGGGTGTGTGTGTGTGGGGGTGGGGGGTGTGTGGGGGGTGTGTGTGTGTGGGGGTGTGTGTGTGTGGGGTGTGTGTGTGTGGGGGTGTGTGTGTGTGGGGGTGTGTGTGTGTGTGGTGTGTGTGTGGGGGTGTGTGTGTGTGGGGTGTGTGTGTGTGTGGGGTGTGGTGTGTGTGTGGGGTGTGTGTGTGTGTGTGGGGGGGGTGTGTGTGTGTGGGGGGTGTGTGTGTGTGTGGGGGTGTGTGTGTGTGGGGGGTGTGTGTGTGTGGGGTGTGTGTGTGTGTGGGGGGGGTGTGTGTGTGTGTGGGGGGGTGTGTGTGTGTGGGGGGGTGTGTGTGTGGGGGTGTGTGTGTGGGGGTGTGTGTGTGTGGTGGGTGTGTGTGTGTGTGGGGGTGTGTGTGTGTGGGGGTGTGTGTGTGTGGGGGTGTGTGTGTGTGGGGGGGTGTGTGTGTGCGGGGGTGTGTGTGTGGGGGGGTGTGTGTGTGGGGGGGTGTGTGTGTGGGGGGGGTGTGTGTGTGGGGGGTGTGTGTGTGTGGGGGGGTGTGTGCGCGGGGGGGTGTGTGCGCGGGGGGTGTGTGCGCGGGGGGGGTGTGTGTGTGCGCGGGGGGTGTGTGTGTGCGCGGGGGGTGTGTGTGTGTGCGCGGGGGGGGTGTGTGTGTGCGCGGGGGGGTGTGTGTGTGCGCGGGGGGTGTGTGTGCGCGGGGGGGGGTTGTGTGCGGGGGGGGGTTGTGTGCGGGGATGTGTGTGGGGATGTGTGGGTGTGTGTGTGTGGGGGGGTGGGGGTGTGTGTCTGTGTGTGTGTGGGGGGGGTGGTGGGCGCGCGGGTGGGTGTGTGTGTGTGGGGAGGGGTGTGTGGGGAGGGGTGTGGGGAGGGGTGGGTGTGTGGGGAGGGGTGGGTGTGGGGGTGGGGTGGGTGTGGGGGGTGGGTGTGGGGGGTGGGGTGGGGGTGTGGGGGGTGGGTGTGTGTGTGTGGGGGTCAGCGAGTCACTGGCTGGAGTGCAGCACAGACACAAGAACAACTTGCACTGATTGACCCCGCGCTGGAGATCCACACCTGAGCTGTGGGTGTGTGTGTGTGGTTGTGGGTGAGGGGGTTGGGATCAGGAGGGGAGGGGGTAGGAGGGTGATCGAAGGCACCGTCGAAGAGGAGAGTCTTGAAGGAGGCGATCAACGGTGGGGGTGAGGCGGAGGGGGGGGACTGTGGGTTCAAGTTCCAGGGTGGTGGAGAGGAGGGAGGGGAGTGAGGGGGGTGGGGAGGGGGTACAGACTGAAATTCACAACTGTAATTGGTGGTGGGAGGGGTGGATGGGGTTTGATTTAGCAACTTATTCCGTTCAAAGAAAATGTTCTGTGAGTTTGTGTGATGAGGGCTGACATGTAAACACAGTAGTTTATACATAGAGAGAGAGTTGTGGGGGGTGGACAGGGGGCTGTTACCATCTTCCTCTTTTGACTTCCTCACCAAGGTGTGAACCCCAAACTCTTGAGAGGGACTGGAAGCAACTTCTTCTCAGTTATAATTTTTTTTACACACAGTCCTTGCATTTGATTCAGTGCCTTGTCACGTCTGCGAGACGACTCTGAAGTGCTTCAGAGGATGTACTGTAAAGTGAATTGACTATATTTTTGTGGGCGAAACGCGGCAGCCAATTGCGCACAGCGGTGTCCCACAAACAGTTGTGGATTGAGCGACCACATTTTTTTTTAAGGTATTACTGTACCCGGAAAACTGAAAAAGATAACACTTTATCACTTCATTGCGACGTCTCAAAGTGCTTCATAGGATAAAAGCACTTCATAGAATACGCTGCAAAGTGGTTTTCAGTTTGTGGGTGAAATGCAGCAGCCAGTTATGCACATGGCAAAGTACCCACAAACAGCAACAACAACTTACACTTGTGTCGCACCCTCCACACAGGGTAGCGTCTCAGAACGCTTAGTCACAGAACGAGTGACTGATTTGTTTGCCAGGGCACTGAGAGGAACTCTAATCTCTTTGACTAGTGCCATGGGATCTTTAACGTCTACCTCAATAAGCAGACGGGACCTTGGGTTAACGTCTCATTTGAAGGTTAATAATTAATTGTCATCCAAAATAATAATGAATTCATGCAGTTGATACAAATACCTTTCACGTTGAAGGATGTTGCCATAGCGCTTCATGGGATTTTTCTGTAAAGTGCAGTGACTGTGTACTTTGTAGTTGTATGTACAACTACAAAATACACAGCACTTCACAGGGTACACTGTTCTAAAACATCATTTGAGATCAGGATAGCAAGACATCTTTTGGCACGATGCTCTAAATGTAGCTTGTTTGTTGACATGACTTGAAATTAAATCCACTGGATTGTTTGGCAACAGAATCTGTTATCAAATACCATTGGTGTAGTGTGACCAGACATTTAGAGGACAACTTGTTTATGTATTTAAACAAGTAGAATTTATGGATAGCCAGAGGTGTGAGGAACAAAATGTATTGGAAATCAATGACTTATTTAAATTTACTTAGATGTAATTTCTTCTGAGGCCAGTCTTAGCCAGGATTAGTTTGTCAAATAATGTTCTTGAAATGAGTATTACTGCTAAACAGTCCCGCACCACTTTGAAGTGTAGATGTATGGAGGTTTGGTTAACAAGGATGTTGGCATGGTTAAGATTTGCGTTTGTGATCTATTGTTGTCGAATGAATTAATAGGATGCCTTTTACAACACAGGAAAAGATGTGACCGCTTCAGGTAGTGGAACAATGCAAGCAAAATTCAAAAATAAATTTAGACCATTGTTTGGTCTAAATTGAGTAATATGAGGTGTAGTGTCTGATTTATTTTAACTTTGGGACCAGCCAGGTGGATTGTAGTAGTCATTTCCAGATCCATATCTTCTGTGCAGGCAGGATGTATTTATATTTTTAACTCACAGCAATTCAAGTTACAGTTGCAGATATGTAGGCCCAGGCACATAGGAATACACCTGGCAACAGCAAACTGTTGCTGCCCTTTTTCCCCCACAAGTTCCTTGTAACATGTTTGACATTGCAACATCAGGACACCAGGGTGGATGAGGGATACAAATCTTAGTTGCATTTGTACTACACAATGTGTTGGTTCTTGATCCGGAATCCGAATTGTGTACTCTTTATTGCACTTTTACTTCAATACACATTTTTGCCCACAAAATATAGTTAGTTCACTTTACACCATATTTTGTGAAGTACTTTGAGACGTCTCTAGGACGTGATAAGGCACTATATCAAATGCAAGGATCATTATTATTAATACATGGATTGCAACTGCCCTGGTGCCTATTGATTTTACCCTAGCATAAGGTTGGTATATTTTATGAAGAGATAGGGTGGGATAGTTTAAATTTCCTTTTGTCTGATTTGCAAATTCACCTTAACCGCTATTAGGTAATAACGTTACTAAATAAATCAAAAGTTAAAACTACATCAAGATGGTCAAATATGTTGCAGAATGTAGATATGGTTTCAAATTCACTTGGCTTTCTATTTAAAAGTGCAGTGTTACTAGACCTTGTAAATTTAACACTGGAGTTTCTTTATATTTGTGGTATCTGCTCAATCTGTCGATTTGGGGAAAAAATACTTTCCTCCTCGGTGTTAATTTGGCTTGAAAACCTAAGCTCCTCATTACTGTTTCAGAGTGATCTAAATGGGGTTTTAACGTATTGTTCCTGTTGCAATGAAAAAATAAGCTTTTGAAAATCACTTTGGAAGTGTCTTAAATTCTTAATGAGAGCTTCATTGTTACATTTACCACAGTCCCTTATTTTAATAAGAATCTTGCATTTGATATAGTGCATTATCACGTCTTCTAGACGACTCAAAGCACTTCACAAAGTATACTGTAAAGTGAATTGACCGTACATTTTGTGAGCGAAATGCAGCAGCCAATTGCGCACAGCAGTGTCCCACAAACAGACGTGGATTGAGTGACCCAATTATTATTTATTTTTCAATAACAACAATATTTTCCTTGCATATGAGCTATATAATGGAGCCATTGCAATTCCTTTCTGAACTAGTCCAAGAACAGCACTGCAGGGCTGTCTCAGAACATTCTGTCATTTTCCAGTCGACTCCTTGCTGTGGAGTTTTGCATGCTCGCAGTTTTGTCAGATTTGAATGGTTCCCATTCAAAGAAAGTTGAATACACGTATTCACAGTTAACTGAGAAGAAAAGCTGACAGTCGTAGAACTCTGGATTTTGTCCACAAATTAATGCATTGCACTAAATTTTAAGCACTTGCTTTTATTCCTTACTGATTTGAATGCTGCAGCTGCTAGTTAAATTGTTTGCATACAAACCTGGAAGGTCTTGAAAACCTTTGTGGGGGGAGAGCCAAGTGTGCCTCTTTGGGGCTGCATTTGCTCCATGGTATATCTGGCAATGGAAGATTGTAATCAAGTCAATCCTCATGTTGTGGTCCTGGTAGTCGGGTACCTGAGCCAAGACAGATGACAAACCAGTTAGTTTGGCTCATCAGCAGCACTTGGAGGAGGCAGACTGTCACCTGCAAATCAAAACCTTAACAGGTAGGGTTGTCCAAGCTGGACTAGCAGTAGGAAACTTGCCAGTGTTTGCACACACATCATGTCCTATGCTTTTAATTAGATTTAACAGTAAATAATTGCAGTGTAACAATGTGGAAAACAACATGCCTATGTTTACTAACACATAAACTGGACAACAATTATCTGAAGTGCTTTGAAATGTTTATTATTATTATAGCTGTGTCGAAACAGATTAGACAATTAAGAGAAAAGGCAGAAGGCAAAATACATGAAACAGTAGTTCAGATAAAGAAAATTAAGAAACTTTAAAAGCCATCTGTTAGGATTTGTTATGACATCTGAAAGTGATGCTCAACAACATTAATTGTTAACAGCATTGCTGCTTGTGAACTTGTGGAAATAGAGCTGAATTGTTTAACACCTATATTAGTTGACCGTCAACTATTCTCCAGATCATTAAAATGGAAAGAAACATTCTTCCTACATTCAGGATTTTCAATTGTCCAATTTGTCAAGTGTTGCAAACCCCCTCTCCCGAATACTCCCCAGGAAGTCCTGTAGCACAGTATTTAGAGCGCTCGCCTCGCAAGCGAGAGACCTGGGTTCGATTCACGGGCAGGGTGAAACGTTGGGTAAGTTTCCTTACTCCACACACCTCTGTAGTAAGTAGGAACTCGGTTGTTACTTGATTGGTTGATCGCTTTCCGGGGGTAATAATTCCTTAAAAAAAACTAATAAATTGGTCACTGAATCTACGCTGTTTGTCAGACACTGCTGTGCGCAATTGGCTGCCGCGTTTCACCTACAAAGTACAGTTGATTTTCTTTACCGTAAATTTTGTCAAGCACTTTGAGACATCTCGAAGACTTGATAAGGTGCTAAATCAAATGCAAGGATTATTATTATCAGCATGAACTTGAAACTTGTTTATATTTTGTGGTGCTTTGTCGTTATTTGTACAAATGTTCTCATCGGTTTGTAGTAATGGAAATAAAGGTTAGCAAATTGCATTTCCACTGTGTGCATAATAATGATAATAATGCATCCCATAAATAATAAATATAAGTAATGGTAATAATACATCCCAGTCCATAAGAGAATGGTGTCCTTGCATGTGAGATTCACCATATACCTTTTGAAATTCCTTTCTGTTCTCTCCTCCTCTCATACTGAATATTCCTCACGATAGCTTTAAATGATTTGTGGTCCTGTGCGAAACTCTCATCTTTATGTGCAAAGCATTTCTGCAGTGGAGATCTAGTGCCATCTAATGTCGACGCTGTGGTAGTTACTCAAATTCATAGTCATGAAATAAAGTTACATCTTATACATTGAATTCAAGCGAATTAAAAATTCCTACACGGTTATAGCATGTGTGCTGTAGCTATTTATGAAGCAATTTCCACTTACTAGGGAAAAAATCTTCGCTTGTTTATTGATGTGTGGGAAATGCTAGGTAAAGTGAATCGGAGATTTCATCCATGAAGTTTATTCAGCAGTGTTAGTGGTTTCAGAATCTCATTTTTGAAACAGCAATTTGGCTTGCTATCTTAAATTTGAAGACTTTAGGTGTGGGGCGGGGGGTGGGGGGCAGATTTGCAGTGGGATACATCAATCCAATTTGAGTGAAAAGAAATCCAGATCTTAGTGGATGATAAGTCAGCAAACATTCCTGAGTGGATGATAAATCAGCAAACATTCCTGATGTTCGCTGCTGTGATTCAATTTTTTTTATGAACTGGGTTGAAATTCAAAAGCTGTTCTAGGAGGCGAGGGATGAAACGAGGCAAAGCTGCACAGGCAGAGGTGTCTCTGCAGGAGGCCATATCTGAATGAAAGGGTCTGGTGGTTTTGACTGTTTAACTGTACTTCACATTTGAGCAATGTTAGGTGAAGCCTTGCCAAGACCTCTTGTCATTTTGTGGCAGAAGACTTAAGAATGTCCTCTGTGAACCTGATCAATTTCCCAGTGACGGTGAAGATAACAGCAATTCTTACCTTTTTGCCAAGGCTCCTATGGGGACTACAACAACAACAAGATTGCATTTATAGAGCGCCTTTCATGTCGGGAGGACGTCCCAAGGCGCTGGACAGTTGGGTCAGGACCCGAGCAGGAGGGAAATGGTCAGGGTGAGGGGAGGGAAGGGAGGGAGCGAGGAGGGGGTAGAGAGTCGAGAGGGGAGCTGAAGGCTGAAGGTCAAAGAGAAAGGTCTTGAGACCGGCCTTGAAGGAGGAAAGGGAGGAAGCGGCGAAGGCACTGGGGGGTGGAGTTCCAGAGCCTCGGGGCTGAGAGGCTGAAGGCCCGGCCACCGATGGTAGGGCGGTTGAGGCGGGGGATGTGGAGCAGACCGGAGCCAGAGGAACGGAGAGTACGGGCAGGTACGTGGGGGTATAGTAGGTCAGAGAGGTAGGAGGGTGCGAGGCCGTGAATGGCCTTGTAGGTGAGGATGAGGATCTTGAATTCGACTGGGGCAGTTGGCTCGAGGTCCATTGACATCCTGTCCAATTAATCACTTGACAGATGCTTTGTTGAGGAGGGCCAAGAGGATGGTAAGGTTTCTCTGCAATAACACAATTTTGTCATCATTGGGAATTCCTAAGGTGCAGGCTTTGTGGATGGGACTTTAAAGTCATTATACTGCTAGGTTTTTCCACAAATAACAGTGTATGAAATGCTCCTTACCGAACAGAGAATAGCATACTCCTGCCCCAGCAGAAACCTCTGAATCATTTTTGTTCCAAGCCGACTTGCTTTAACTACAGCCTTCCGTGCCATTGGAAAGTGCAGTACTGTATTTGGACCGTTTCCTAGAGAGATGTCATTGGTGTAAATAGTCACGGCTGTCGTGTTCGCTTGCACCGCCCTCCAGTGGAGAGCAGCAAAGCTGTGCATATGGTTACTCAGATGTGTGCATCTGTGCTCATTTGACCTCCAACTGTTAGTGAAATTTCAGCTGGCGGGGCAGTTAGCTCTTTGCTATCATTAGAAGTTGACAGCTCAGGTTCCCTGGAAATTAGTCAACTGCACTGATCGCGCTCCTGCAGATGTGCACTATTAGTGGTGTGAGATCCTTTTTTAAAAGGTTGGTCTTGTTAACTGATGGTAAACCGCAAGTATGGCAGAATGGTGCAAAATATATGTAATGAGACTGGGCGTTATTGAACCATCTAGCCAGTATTACTAAATTGACACTCAACTCCAATTTTCATTGATCAGAATTAATAGTGGAATAATCAAAATTGTCAAGATTTTATTCTAGAATCTATTTTTTTTGTGGCAGTCTCAGAGTTGTTGAGCCAGCCGGGTCCGCAGTATTCCTGTGCTGATGACAGCAGAGCCTGCCTAGCTCATCGACAGGACCTGGAAGGGCAAACCGATCACTGGGGCTTAGCTCCTGTTAACTCGCATCCCACCTTAGTCCCTGTTAGCACCTCAGGGTCTGGCAACATCAACCTCTATGGTTGCACACTACAACTCACCAGCCAGTCAGGGACCGAGGTGTCTTGTTCAACCCTCAACTGTCTTTTCTCCGCCACATTCAAGCCATGACCCGCTCTGCCTTCCCTCACCTCCATAACATCGCCCGGCTCCGCCACTACCTCACCCCTCAGGACGCTGAAACTCTTGTTCATGCCTTCATCACCTCCCGCCTCGACTATGCAAACGCCCTCCTTGTCGGTCTTCCCAACTCCTCCCTCCACAGGTTGCAGATAATCCAGAACTCTGCAGCCCATGACCTCTCCCGCACCAAACTCTGTGACCCCATCTCCCCCATTCTCGTCCGACTCCATTGGCTCCCTATCCTTCAGAGGATCCAGTTCAAGATCCTGGTCCTTACATTCAAAGCCCTCCATGGCCTCGCCCCACCCTACCTCTGCAACTCCTAACCCCCTACCAACCCGCCCGCTCCCCCCACTCAGCCGGCTCTGGCCTGCTCCACATCCCCCGACTCACCTGCCCCACCATTGGCGGGAGAGCCTTCAGCCACTCTGACCCCAACCTCTGGAATTCCACCCCAATCACTCCGCCTCGCCCCCTCCTTAGCCTCCTTCAAGTCCCCCTTCAAGACCCTCCCCTCCATTTTCCCCCCACTGACCCCAGCTCAGGTCTGAAATGTTGTACACTGTCCAGCAACTTGGAACGTACTCCCAACGAGAACGGCACTATACAGATGTAATTTTGTTGTTAGCCCTGTAAGCCAAAGCCCTAATTGGAAGGATGGTCCTAGCTGGATAAGCAGTGGGAAACCTTGCCAGACTGCAATATTAATGGCAAGTGTGGTTTTAGCTGGTTAGACTACAGCAGTACCCCAACCCACACTCTGGGGTCCCCAAGTCTTCGCTCTTGCCAACCTGCATCTAATACTTTCCGGTATTGGGTGAGGGTGCGACTCTCCACGGAGAGATTTTGAATTCCATCCCAATAATCTAACTATGGAAATCTCAGCTTAGTTTGGATACTCTTAAGCATGGTGACGGATTTCCCGTCTGACCAAAAAATAAAATATCTATTTATCAAGTTGCATATTGATAAAATTGCCTCTAAGAAGCTCTTTGCTTATTGCAGTCTCTTGAGGTCAGCCCGATTCAGAGACCACCCTTATCTTACCAATCTTGTGCGCGAGTTAATCGCATGCTGCAATTTTTCCAGAGGTTCATTAAAATTTACAGTGGCAATATAGTGGTGAAGTTTAAAGAATTGAACTGGAGTAAGTTCGGTTGTAAAAAGGAAAATTGGGCCTGGAAGCTCCTTTTTACGTCTCCCAAGTGAACAGAGCTTTCATGATCCATAATTTAATTACTTTTCGACTTTGAATAGTTGACTTTAGCTATACCTTGAAAAAAAGAATTGGTTGTTTTTAAACTTTAAGATTGAAATCCCTTCTGGACAAATGCAATCTACTGTTTTTACATAGAAACATGATCTGGGTATCATTTTACTCAGACAAGATTTATTTTTATTCTGTTTTTAGATCGGTGCCTGGAACTACTGCAGCAGAGTGCGAATCCAACCTGAAGAAGATCTACTCTGTGCAAACTGTACAGGTGAGGAGAAAGCATTGGTACGTGGATAAAGAATGTTTAATCCAATTAATTTGCAGCTAATCCAAAGTTATCCATACATTAAAAATCCTGTGCAGATTTAATATTCTCTATACTGTTTCTAAAATTGAATACAAATTCTCACAAAGCATATGAAATAAACTGTTAATTGGTGTATAATGACCCAGCTTGGGATCAGTCTTTTATGGGTCATTATCTATCACTTAACAATTATCTGTCTTTACTAAAATTATTTGATATTTTGGAAGTGTGACCTATTTGAGATTCCTTTTTTTTCCTGTGCCTTTTGTGTTAGTTCCCAGTGTTTCACATTTAAAAAAAATTATACCATTGAAGATGCTACTTGTCATCTTCTATTAGTTGAGCTGTTTGTCACTCTTCCTGATGTATGCATCAGTGCTAGAAGTCTGTCCACATGTGGCCTGTACTGTCAAGACAATCCATGGAGAACATCAGAGCTAATTTCACACCACTCACTTGACATGTCTTTCCTAGAGATTTGGGCAGGTAGATTATTAGAGTTCAGCTGTCAGTCACAAGATTCTCTTTCCCCCTTTGCTCGTTTTGTAGAAGACAAGCTGCAGAGTAAACAAGCATTGGAGGTGCTGAGATTACAGAGCAGGGTGACCAAAAAAGTTGTGATACCATTACAATGTCTAATAAGAAATAATGATATTTTTGTTTGTTTTTTAGATAATAGGGTAGCTTCACGACTGTTCGGTCACCCTGTAATAAAGGAGGCATCAGATTCATGACTTAAACTCTACTTATTGACTTCCAAGTGTCAGCAACACAAATTGGCCAAACAATCAAGCTGCTGTTTTTGAACAGTAGATTTTTTCAGTGCAAAAGATCGGGCTGCGTAGAAGTTAGGCGTACTGTGTGACTGGACTATTGTAGTCATTTTATAGTTATAATGATGGCTACCTCTTCACACTTCAAACTAACTTTGGTTGTAACTGTTCCTTTCTCAAATTCAGATACTGGAAAATAAAGATATTAAAGAAAACCCCCTCTTCCAGAATCCGATCAATTTCACTTGGCCAATGTCCCATTAGTCCTTTACCTCTTTAGTTCAGTAAACAGTCGCTAAAATGCTAAATCTAAATGTTATAATAATACTACTACTATTAATAATACTTGCATTTGATATAGCGCCTTTCACCTCAGAACATCTCAAAACGCTTCACTGGATTTTGCTGTAAAGTATAATGGCTCTATTTTATTTAATATGATAAATAATTATTTGAGCTTTGATAGTGTTTTCAGCTTCATCATTATAATGCCTAGTAAATTCTATTTCAGCAGTTTAGTACTAACAAGAAGAAATGCACTGGATAAACTGTTGGCCGTCTTCACCTAAATTGTAGTTGCAGTTGTGTTTACTAATGTTGTCCACTAGATGCTGCAACATTGCCCTCACATGCATTTGTACTGAATGAGGTACATGGTGCAGATTATAGTTTGCCAAATTGATCTATGATGTGTTTCATTTACCAATAATACAATTGTGCAATTCCTAACATGTCTAGAACAGATAGACAGTATCAATTTAATGATAAATATCTATTCTCTTTTCAAAGTGCTGTAACGTTTGAGGAATCAAACCCAAGAAATCTTAACCATATCGAAACAATGTTTTCTTCTGTTTTAGTCTTTCAGAATTATTTTGTGAAAACTTTTTATTTGTACGTTTGCAACATTTTTCATAGCGTACCATAGTTGCAACTTAACTATACAACATTTTTTGTAAAATAAATATTTTCACATTCTTCCATTTTCCCCTCATCACATAGACACGTGCACTCCCCCAACTATTTTTAGGTTTTTATTGTGCAAAATAAGTAATCAACAGCTATAAACTTTTCCTAAAGGTGTTTCTTTTTGTTCTGTTTGAGAATGGTTTACTCAAAATGCATTAGAAAATGAAATTCTTAAATGTTTTGCTTCCTAACCAACCATTTGGACGTTTAAAAATTTGACAGCGGTGAAAGATCTATCATCGGCGTAATGTAGTGTCAGTAAACTGATGGTTTTATGTTATCTGATTTCTGCTGTGAAATGGGTGTTTTTAAGTGACAAGCATTACCAAGCAAACATCTGCTCATTGTCTGGTGACTAATGGAAGAAGTTCCAATTCTAACAAAATATTTGGGAGTCTCTGTGATCCCGTACCATTAATTCATCAGTTGCGATTAGTGACTTCTGCTTTCAATCATTTGTTAGAATATAGTACCGCATGCAGCTTCAAGCCATCTGCTGCATATCTAGGTTTCCATAAAACAATTCACTCTGGAGACAAGTAGATCTGTTTTCACAATAAATTATCCAAACTACTGTATGTGCTGAGTTAGGTAATGTGCATTTATATTTTATTATGCATGTGTGTGTGACACGAAAAAGCAGGATAGATGTAGAAGTCTTATGACTCACTAGGTCTCTGAGTCAAGGAGTGGCTGTTTCATTGAAATTTCTTGCATCTCCTTAGGTTCATAGAGCAATATGAGGAGCTAGCCAGCTCAAACAAAGACAACTGTTTGTAAGACTTTGATTGTGTTTGGGTTTCCCAGTACTACTAGACTGCATCTGCAATATTTCATCTTCACTTTGTTAATGGATATCCGTGATAAAAGGTAGAAGCGACACTTGCGAATGGTTGGATTTGCAGAATTTCTGTTTCACCAGGATTAAGAGCATTATCTTGTGGATATTAAAACATGAATATACAAACCCCATCTGAACAATGCTACGTTTGATGGCTTAAACACTTGAATTTATTTGCATTGAGCCCTTGCTGTTAGCATATCTGAAGTGCACGCCATCTGCTCAGCTTCCTCTGGGTACCTCATCCTTGCTCTGCTGCTTATAAGAATCTATACTACAGGAGTCTCGCTGAGCTGCACCTTTTATTATTCCCATAGAATTCCAGATTTTCATGGCTGGGTGAATATAAAAGTGCTGTAAAATCATTATCATTTTATCCATTCCTTAGAATATGCTGACATTTCCTGTGCTATTACGCTATAAAGCGTAAACAATACAAATATAATTAGAGGGTGATTCCAATACTCGAAGTAATCTGTTAAAAGGGCAGTGCATTTGCACTTGATTCCTTGTTTGTTTTCTCAATACCCTATGGGTATTCTCTTAAACTAATAAATTTCACACAAGTGGTTTTACTTCAGGGGCTTGCTCCTTTGAGAAACATATTGTCCCATCATCATACCTTGTCCTAGGTTTGTCATCCCTCGCTACTGAGTTCTTTTTCTCCTTTAGCAACTGCTTTGCACAAAATGCGATTTGTGGATTCACGAATAAAATAGATGGAGCAAGGAAACTTCCTGACTGGTAGGAAGAAAGCATACGTACCATGTTGTAGAGCAGGACCCAGCAAGTGTGCCCGGTACTACTATGAGCGAACACCATGGATTCAGCAGCGATAATTTATCAAATGCAAGGATTATTATATTTTAGGTATGTAAGTGCTTCATTGTCTTGCACAACTGACTTGTATTAAAGGGTATGAAATCTACATCAGAAACAGAAAGGTTGCTCAACCTTTCTAATTATACCGAAACTCTTAATAAAGTTGGATTGTTTTAGGGAGCTGAAAATGTACGGACTTCTAGCAGGTAGTTCAGAAAAGCAGAATGATTGGCAGTACGCAGGTTGTGTGAGAAGCACTGAAGGTTTTTTTGTGGGGGGTGGGGGAGAGTGACTGCAGGGCAAATCCATGAATATACATCGAATTTGTTATGAATGGGAGTCGTGAGCAGTGAAGTTATGACAAGACATTGCTCAGGAAGAGTGGTTGAAGCGAGGGCACTGAAATGATTTAAGATTGAACTTGATGCTGTAATGGGAGAATGGTAGAGATGGTACTCTAAAAGGGATAGGTCAAATGATCTTGTAATCAATACTTAAAACTAGATGAATTAAATCCAGGACTTTAGTTTACTGCATACGTTATTTCAGTTTCCTGAAAGATTGAAATCTGTTCTCATTTTATGGTGGGCACTGTTTAAAAACACTGATGAAGTAACAAACCAATGAATGTGTGTACACTTTGCTCAATAACCAAATGAAACTGCTTCCTTACATCACTTTCACTTTGTTTGCTTTAATAAAAATGATCAAAAGTAATAGTTTTACTTGTAAGCTCTGCATTTGGTGGTTTTCCCAGAAAGCCTGTCTTTTAAAATAAATTTAGATGTCTCTGCAGTAGTATTACATTATTCAGCTTGTTGTGATTATCAGTAGGTTTCAAAGTACACATTTACTTTCAAAGTGTTGCAGTTTCTTTCTTTTACAAAAACAGTACATTCTAGTGCTGACCTAGTATTCGAGCATTGTTTGTGGTACAGTAATGACTGCGAGCACCTCATATATAGCTTTGTTGAATTTTTTTTTAAGGTCTATGGCTGTTTGTTTAAAACAAACTATTGATACAGAGACAGTGATGCCTACTTCAATTTCTTTTAAAATGTTTAGGTGTCTAGACTATTCAAAAGGCAGGCAGGATTGAAGCAGAAACTATTGAAACTGTTTCCACAGTATTTTTTCCTCTTTCTTGATAGAAGGCTGAATTTCCACACAATTTGTATTTTGAATTATCTGATGCAGAAAAAAAGCTGCTTGAGTTTCATTTAGTAGATATTAACGTTTTAATAATCCACACATTTGAGCCTGATCTGTATATAATAAGACTTGCATTTGATGCAGCGCCTTTCACATCACCAAAACATCTCTAAAAGTGTTTCACAGAATATATACTGTAAAGGGGATTAAACTGTATTTTGTGAGCGAAACACAGCAGTCAGTTACTCACAGCAGTGTCCCCACAAACAGCCATAGGGTGAGTGACCAATTTTATTTTGGGGATTGTTGGCCAGGACACCGGGAGAGAAACCCCCTCCTCTTTTCAAATTGTGACATGGGATCTTCAACATCCACTTGAAGGATAATTCAGAATCTGCAACTTGATCTGCATATTTTGATCATTTGTGGTCACCCAGGAAGATCTGATCTCAGTATTGCACACCTGTAGTATTTTAGGTTTATTTTAAATGTTGAAATAGAAAAACGTCAACCCCTAAACCTTAATACTGAACATGAAAACCACCCAACAGAGGTCTCTGGATAGCAATCAGCAGCCCTGGCTCAATCTTCTTTCTGTAGCTGAGATCAGTTTACTGAATAAATTTGAACATCTGTATGGCCCAGTGCTTCACTAGACATTGCTGGAATTTGTGGAATTTATTTAGAGCAAAACAGAACTGATATTTTTCGTGTATGATTTAGTTATGGATATGGGAGTTTTCACTGGCTTTGACCAAATGGAAAATATTTTAGGAGCAAATGCTGATTTTTAAAAAAAAAATTGATTTAGGGTGGTGGTTAAGAGGTTTTTTAGAGAGGGAAATAGTTCAGTCGTGAAGCTATTTCCTAAACTGTAAGTTATCCATAGTATATACGTTGCAAGCAAATGAAAATTGCCCATAATTTTGCAAGAGGTCTGGTAGTTATTAAATATGTACAGGATATGGATTAATTCAAACATCTGTTTGGAATTTTTTTTTAAATGTGTATTTTCTTTGCCCTAGACATTGCGCTTTTTTTCCTTCCGCCCTGTTATTTCTTGGAGAATTTGTTGTACTAGAGTAAACCGATACAACTGAGATTTGAATCCTTTTACAGATTCTTCATGTTTTTTTTAAATTAAAAGAAATTATTTAAAATAAAGAGTGAATTAAAAATTCATCTGAATTTGGCTATTACGTGCATTGAATTAAACATTTTCTTGTCTTTTAAAAAAAATGTTGGTGGTGGATTTTCTTTTAATAAAAATAAATAACATAATAATAATAATTTGGTCACTCAATCCACGACAGTTTGTGGGACACTGCTGTATGCAATTAGCTGCTGTGTTTCGCCCACAAAATACAAAATCCATTCACTTTACAGTATATTGTGTGAAGTGATTGAGATGTCTCGAAGGCGTGATATGCACTATGTCAAATGCAAAGATTATTATTATGGTACCAGCTCATTCAGTCTGTTTTTCTTATCTTTTTCATAATTTTTCTTTTCCTCTCTCTTTTCTTTCCCTCTTTCGCTCTTTCTCTACCAACAGCAAACAACCATTTGCTCTCGCCCAAATTAAGTTTTCAGCAGAAATTCCATGCTTGTTAATCAATGCAATATTTTTTTTAAACACTCATAGGAACAGGAGTAGGCCATTCAGCCCGTCGAGCCTGTTCCGCCATTTAATTAGATCATGGCTGATCTATATCTTTACTAGAATTTCAAATCCAATTTCTCGCTTTCTCCCCGGATCTCTTAATAGCCCGACCTACCAAAAATCTGTCAGTCTCTTTCTTGAAGGTGTGGATGGATCCAGCATCCACAATCTTTTAGGGGAGAGAGTTCCAGATTTCTACCACCCTTTGAGTGAAAAAATGCTTCCTGATTTCACTCTTAAATGGCCTGGTTCTAATTTTAAGGCTATACCCCCTTTTTTGCATTCCCCCAACATAGGAAATAGCTTTTCTGCATCTACCCTATCGAATCCCTTTATCATCCTAAAAACCTCTTATCAAATCTCCCCTCAATTTTCTAAACTCAAAGGAATACAATCCAAGTTTATGCAGCCTTTCCTCGTAACTTAACCCTTTTTGGTCTGGTCACATTCTGGTGAACCTGCACTGCACCCCCTCCAAGGCCAATATATCTTTCCTGTGGTGTGGTGCCCAAAACTGATCTCAGTCTCCAGGTGGGGTCTGACTAACGCTCTGTACAGCTAAAGCATAATTTCTTCCCCTTTGTATTCCAGGCCTCTCGAGATAAAGGCCAACTTACCATTTGCCTTTTTGATTATCTTTTGTACTTGGGAACTAGTTTTTAATGATTTGCGGATATAGACACCCAAATCTTTTTGCTCTTCCACAGCTCTTAATTTCTCCCCGTTAAGAAAGTATTCTGCCACTCAGACCTTACCCTGTGTGAAGGGCGCTTTATAAATTCAAGTGAACATTACAATTTTTCATTTATTTATACACTTAGAAAGTAGGAATGATGGTCTAGGTTCAGCTTGAAAACTTTTAGACGTACGTGTTCCGCTGCCCAGAGAATCCTTGACATGCAACAAATTGTCGAACTGATTTGGGCAGTAAAACGCTGAATCAAATCTTTGTGTTCACTGTAATAATTGTACGTCCTTTTGTTGCAAACATGATTTGTGTGTGTGTAGAGGGGGTGGGAGGGAGAGGAGTTCAGCACAGTGAACAATAACATAATTTGGATCAGATTATGATTAGGACGGAACAAAGCATATGTTCCAATCTGAATTTATCAGCTTTCATTTCAAATGGAATATTTCTTCTTCCCTAGAGTTTCTGGAGCGTCTACAATAACATCCCTCCAGTAACCAGGTTGCCTCTACGTTGCAGCTACCATTTAATGAGAGGAGAAAGGCGCCCATTGTGGTGAGTAACCACAAATACCCCTCAATCGAAACACATTCTGTGCACCTACAGTAAGTGACACGTATTTCTTTGGTTTGTTTTCTGCTCCTGTACCTTTTGGTTACAATGTAACTTTGCTTTTTGTAGGGAAGATGAGCGTAATGCCAAAGGAGGTTTATGGAAAATGAAAATCGCAAAGGAATTCACTGTGAGTAGTTTAAAAACGATTCCCAAACCTCACAGTGATAACAAAACGCTCTCTTGTCCGTTCTCCGTATCGTGCGTATGGCAAGCTATCCAACTGGATGATAATCGCAGAGGTTTTGCTGTCAAAAGACCTGTGGATGCATCCACTTAAATTCCCCCCCCCCCCACACACACACACACACACACACACACACACTCACTCACTTCCAAGTGCTAGTTGAGTGCCATTTCTTGGTAATTTGAACATTTTTACATTGACAAAATAAAGCCACCAATTCATAGGAACAGTTATTTGTATCATAAAGCCTTTGCAGATCTCTGGTGGAAATTGTCAGGCTGATAGTTGAGGGCCCCCCCACAGACATTCGTCAAACATCATATTTGCTTTCGCAGTTATGGAAGAAAGGTTGCATCTCTGCTTCACTATAGTTTGGTAGGTTGAACCTTTTCTCTTTATCCTCGCACTACAATACTTGGTTAAGATCCTACAGTGTGTGTAGCATGGTGATTAAGATTGCTTTTATTCTTTGAATCAAACTCAACCCCTACACACTGGACTTCATCCTTACTTCATCCCTACAGTCTTGCAAGGGATGTAGTCAAAACCAACTAAAGAGCCATCAGTTTATATTGAGCGAAGGAGTTGGCAAGTCATTTGGAAACGTGTTCCATCATCATAATATCAAAATTATCTTGAAAGAGGTGTTATCCCCAATACTTGAAGACACAAACTGACCGTATTCCTCCAATTAAAATAATGAAGAAATTATATTCAGGTTATCTTCCTATCTCTCTCCTCCTCCCCCCCCCCCCCCCCCCCCCACACTCAATATGTTCATTTCCTTCATTGCTATAGCCTTGTATTGAAAATATGAATTGCTATAACCTTAGCCCACCCTGGTAGCAGTCTCTCAATGAGACACTGATGATCAGTGTGAAGCCAGCTTTTAAATGCAGAGCAGCAATGGGAGGGATTGCAAGTCTGCCACAAGCAAACCTCACAAAGGGTCATTGTAACTTTTACGTTTGTCAAACTTATATACAAGAATAAACCTTATAAAACTGAGGTATTGTCATTTTTATCTTGGCCCAAATATTCACTTCAGCCTTGGCCTCCTTTACATTCAGTCTGGGATCAACATGTTGGAAATTTAATAGTAGCTTCGGTTTCTTTTTGTAGCTGGGCTTTCAGGACTATTACTGCAGTCTCCTAATCAGAAATCTTTGCTAAGTATGAATTAGGAAAAAATTAGTGTTTTGGGTTACAGTTCTCAATTGTTTTCCGGTAACACCACGTGGGGGTGCTCTTGTGCTGTGCATGAAGAATAGCTCATATGATAATAGCTAAAAGTACTTTAAAGGGACAGGATGTTTCCTGATCGATTATCTTATCGTTCCTTTGGTGAAACATAACTCAATTTTTATCTCTGGTGAAAGATGACTTATGCCTAAAGATGGTTAATCCACTGTTTCATACACTGCATTGGAAACTTATATTACAAGCAACTATATTTAGCAGCCCAAGTACAGAACCAAGCCTTGTTTAGAAATGTCCTCCTCCTACTCCTAATTTACACTGTGTAAACACTTTGATAATTTAGCAAAACTGTGCTATTGATATTTGACAAGCCATTTTGGCTGATCTCGTAATTCATGTGATTGATGTGACCATAAATTATCACAGCATTTACATAATCCAAAGAAACCTGACTGGCACGGTGATTATTTTTGCATTTTTTTCACTCTGTGACTAGAGGTCAGATTTAGTCATTTTTACATCCAATGTTTATTTGAGGCTCCCCTTGAAAGTTTATTCAAACCAGATCATTAAAAAGGCACTCTGTAATTGGATCGCTTTATCTGTTTTTCATGACAGTTTGCTGTTTGGAAAGAGTTATTACTGGCCACCATTGGTGAACAATTTGCAGATTGCTGTGCTGCAGGTAAGCCTGGCCTTGTGGGCAGCAATTAATCTTTAGTGTCTGTCGTTGGTACTTTTATGACTGTTTAGATTTTCTTGTCAGTTAGCTATTTTAGTCTGAAAACTCTTAAGGGTTAGAAACTGGATTTAGATTGCAGTCTACTGGTCAGATATGTCCCAAAGGTTTCCCGTGCCTTAAGACTGGAATAGTCTCAGGTAGAATTTTGAAAATAATGTTGAGAACCAGCACATGACTTATCATCGCTGCTATTAATATTTGTCGGGTTCAAAACAAATGAAGTCAAGCTTAAAGAAGGAATGTTGAAGACTGAATAGCTTCATTCCCCCAATTGCAGCCTTTGTTTTTAAAGGAAGCTTTATACATCTTTGGGTTAGTGGGAAGCGGCTTAAGAATAGGATTAGGGAGGATCTTTGTAGGTCCCCTGTTTTGAATTTGTGGGTTCCTTTCTAATGTGCTTTTATAGGTGCGCTAAGAAGTGGCTCAAATAGAAAATCCAGAAATCGGCAGTTCTGGATCACAAAGCTTGTAAGCTGAAGAAATTATCTTATGAGTTCTTGCTGCAAGCAGCTTAAAATTGAAACAGGGAGGTGTATTTTCCCAATACGTGCAGCACAAGGAGAGTGTTTTGCTCATGGAAGTATCTCATCCAACCCCACACTCTCCTTGTTTAATATTTAATTTTGTACTTAACCAAATGGAACATAAATATTTATCTCCAACTTGAAATATCTGAGAGCACAACTTATTAATTTGTCTTTATTGAGCTGGCATTCATATGCTGTTTATTTTGCAGATGATGAAGTAGTGGGTGTGAGTGTGAGTGTTCGAGATCGTGAAGATATTGTTCAGGTTTGGAATGTAAACGCCTCTGGAGCAAATGAAGTAACTATTATAGAAAAGATTTATGGTCTTCTTCCAAATGTAACCTTTAAGGCAGTGTTCTATAAACGTAAGTCTCGCTCTTTCTATAACTCATTTTTGAAATTGTGCTTAAAAGCGTAATATTTGTCTTGAAATGTTTGCAGGATAGTCACTAAAATGTGAACTTGAGGTCTCTCACCCAATATTTTTATAGCTTCTAATGTTCTGCTCTTCTTAGAATTCATATCTTGGGTTAAAGGATTATAAATATGGACAGCAAGCAATTTGCTTGTGCTTTTAAGTATGCAGTGCTGAGTATTCTGACAACAAAATAATAAATTGAGGGTCCGTGGGCTGGAGAACAACATACAAAGTTACATTTATGGTGTTGAAATGTTCCTGAATCCAAATCCCTGACTGTCTAGCGCCTTGGGTCGTCCTCCCGATGTGAAAGGCGCGATACAAATGTTTGTTGTTGTTGTTGAATTCTCCACCTAATTGGAATGAAAGGGAACCAAAATCTGCCTTCCTCTCCAGTGAAAACTATTTCAAATGTTGCTCTTTTCTTAACTACCCCGTTCCCCTCCTGAAACCAGTTGGGGGAAAAAAAAACTGACATTCGTATACCCGGTGTATACTGTGTGTCCATTCAACTGCAGTGTGGTTCGTCAGCTCCCAAGGAGAGATGCTTTTGTCAGTCATGTCTTATCTCAAAAGCTGTCAGTTTCCTGCTATTTTCAGCATTTTCAAAAAAGAATCATGAAGATCTTGACATTCTGTTGTCAGCTGTGTTTTACAGGCCATCATGGTTATGACAGTAATTGTATAGCACTAATATTTTATCATGCACTGAAAGAGATTGATGCTTTGAAAGACGCCCAAATAGCTTTTCTCTAGTCAATCATCACTCAATGAAACCCAAGTTACTGATGTGGAGATCCTATTTTGTTGTTACAAGAATTGACCTGTTCACAACCACAAAGTAATATTGGGCTTTTTCCTACAAAATACACAGTCACTACACTTCACAGTAAATCCTGTGAAAGGCTTTGAGATGCCTTCTGAGGTGAAAGGCATTGAATCAAATGGAAGGATTATTATTATGTCTATTATATGTCCTTTAATGTACCATGCCAGTTTATAGTTGTAGCCACATAGTGGCTCATTTTTATACATTTTGTTTTGGAGTCAGCCAGATGTCTGACATGTGGAAACCCATCACTCTGCTCAAAGGGCTTTGAGTAGGAGCTCAAGTTTAAACCATCTATTGTGGAATATTATTGGCTTCCAAGAAAGCCACCGCCTTGGAATACTTAAGGGAAACATTTTGTCTTCCACAACTATGCTCACGATTTCAATCTGCTGCAATACAATGGGCAATCAATTTAGTCATATCTTCAGCTACTACCAGAAGAAGACTGTACTCCCGGCTAAGAGTCTACTTAATTGTTACTCTTCCTGTTGCCCACAGAGAGCAATCCTATGTCTTCTGTTATTGCAAGATTGAAAATCTTGTAAATGTGGTAAATCTGGTAAATGTGGACTCTTTATTCTAACCCTAATTTAAATTTGAATCTTATTCTGTGCAAATTAGTGTCACAGGCACTTAAACCTATGGATTCCTGTGAATTTTAAGATATTTTATTTGATTATAATTGGTGGAAGACATACCATCTCTTGTTCAACTTGCAAAGTGGCCCATTCACGTGCTCCAAACTTTCACCCAGTATGTTTTTTTTTGTGTACTTCAAATTGTGATGCAAAAATGTTCTCCCCAGATTATGTACTCTCCATAGTACATCTTAATGTACTGTACACTAACTAGACTGTGATGTCGATAGAACGTAGGAGTTTTAATGTTTTAGACCATTTCTTTTCACAGCAAGACTTTGGTTATGGATTTTTCTAAACAGGATGCTAGTAATGCCTTAGCAGAATATAACTCCTGGTACAAATCTCTTGCAAGGGGAAACCAATCAAGAACAATTTGTTTGTTGTACATCTGCAATAGAAGGGTCAACCTCAACCTCAGTGTCGAAGTTCCCTCCCAGACGGACTAGCTCTTGTTCCTTTTCTAAACTGATGCAGTATAAATGTACATTTTCAGTGCAGTTTTCAGTATGTAATATTGCCTCCTCAAGGCAAAAGGCAAGGATAGAAAATCATTCCTCCTTTCAGCTCATTAACTGATGCCCAAGGTATAGTTTCCTGGCAGCGGGTTTTTGTTTCCTCCCAAGGCCCTCTGCACCACACCCCACATGACACAACTGCAATGTGCTATTCAAGACTGCAGGCAGAACCTCTGAAAGAATGAGTGAAATCATACCTGTTGCAGACAATTAACAGCTATTTTGCTTGGGTGTTTGTTGCGCTGAATATTAAACCCATCAATGAAAAAGGAACCCATTCAGATCTCTTTACTCCTGTCCTTTTTCTTTTTCTAGCTCATGAGGAACATCATGCTTTTGAGCGTGGGCGTGGAAAGCCATAGTGATTCACAGAAAACTTTCGAGATTGGGAGCTGATTTGTTTTTTTTAACTTGTGCGTGGAGTCCACGGGTTGAACTTTTGTATATCTGCGAATGGTGTTTTTTTGGTAGAATTTTGATAAATGGAAAAGAATCAGGTGACTAGTTCAAAAGGAGTCTGAAATGCTGCCATCTTGGTATGTGATGTTTGCGTGAATTACTTTTAATGCCTTTGTTCATTCATTTCTCTACTTGGCGATTTCTTTCTGTGGTGGTGGGAGCGATTCTTAGCAGCAGTCCGTAATTAAAATGTTCTTTCTTTCGATAGGTAGCTTTCTTTTTTGTTTTCGTTTTTTTGACAGCATTCCTGTTCCTTTATGCACACGGTTTCTATTTGTTTTTTAAAGTAACTGTACTGTATTTAACTGATTGCAAATGTGCACATGAGACTTGCTGCTTAATCTTGAAAAAAAGGCCTTCAAGGTAGGAATACTGATTCACACAAGGTGAATTTGGAACTGATCAATTGTGGCACATTCCAAGTGGATCACAGTTCTGTATTTTTTCATTTAGAAAATTGACTGCACTACACAATCATGTATGTAACCCACTGTAAGTTTGGGCCTTGTGAATGCCATGCATTGATATAGACTTTTTCAATCAGCAATATATACAGATTGTCCGAAAGATTAACTTTCCAGTTTATTTTCTAATTTATTACATTTATGTAACTGATATGACTGTAGAAAATTGTCATTGTTGGCAATTCAACAGCATTACTTGTACATTTTATTCAAGCAGTCATATCCATCGATGCAAAGTTTGGAATATAAAACCATATTACTTCATGTATTGCATCTTTCAGTTGTTTAAAAACCTATGAGCTTGTATGAATCTACAGCTTCAAATAATCTTTGTTACTACAGCACCTTAAACTAGTCTGTTTCTGTCTGTGGAGAGCATTCATTAATTGGAATTACAATGTTAGAGTCGGTTTTGCATGCTTTCATTCTTTTGTTACTTGTAACAGCGAGTGCAATTTTGTCTTGTTTGTTGGTGATTTGTGCAGTTCTTTGCTATAGAACCAAAGATTCAATTTAAGGGTTTTGAGAAGCAGTGAAATAATTTGCAGAGAAAGCTAGGAATGTGCATATCCCATGCCAGAATATGATTTTATCACTCACAATGTTTTGTTTTGGGAATCAAAAAATTCTCATTTTATATTAGCCGGAAAGTGTTTATCAACAGGACTCTTATTTAACAATATAAAAATGTGGTAATATAGAAAATCTGTTCACTAACCTGATCAGGGTTAATCAAGATAGGAAATATTCAAGAGCTCATTTCAAGAATTTCATATAAAACATTTGATTAAACTACTACCGAAGAGTGCATATAACCAGAAATCACTAATGAAATATTATGCGATCCTCATGATCACAAATATAGTTAATTGACCAAACTTTGATAAGTCATAAATAATAACAGAAGTTGTTGGGAACACACAGCAGGTCAGGCAGCATCTATGGAGAGGAAAGTGAATTATCGTTTCTGGTTGATGACCTTTTGTCAGATTTCCAGCATCTGCAGTATTTTGCCTTTTGATAAGTCATACTTGGACAATTCTAGCAATTGTATCATTATATGTAGCATTCATATATAAGCTATCATGCTCCATGTACTATAACTGCCATTTGAGTAAGTCCTGCCCTTTTTCAGTGAACAAATACAAAGGTGCAATGCATCCCTTTTCATTAGAATGTAAGTTGCACACACTATAGTAAATACAACAATGTATAACTAAAGCACATGGACACAAATATGATCTCCTTGGCTGCACAACAATTTGTATGTTTATCAATCATGATTTGAAACTTTTTAGGTTCATAGAGTAGTTTTAAATGTTTTTTACGATAAATCCAAGGGTTCTTTGAAGATCATACAATTTCGTATTGTCGTATTTCTGAGCACTGATTTCTAAAATAAAACTTTGTTAATCTCAGCTACCCAGGACTACATGTGAAAAATGCACTGAAGCACAATTGGGGGCAGGGGGTGGGAGTTGTTTTGTAATAATGAGGACAAACTGATGGTTCACAACTGTGAAAGTTACATGTTAGACATATCACAAAACCATTGACAATTTTTCTCTACACAATCAGTTTTTTTATATTGAAAAAACACTGTTTCCCCTAAAATCTGCAGCCTTCAGAACGTTCGTGCTGCGGTTCGTGTTTTTCTACGACTTTTAAACCCAAGTGAACTGAAACTCTGGTCAGTGAATGGCCTATTTTAAATGGTATTCACTTCTGATTTGAACAAGCATCTTTATTTATTACTCATATTTGATTAACGATCTGTTGCATTTATGCCATGACTCTATCAATGCATCCAAGGGCAAGGATTTGTCGGCTACTTCTGATGGTCTTAAAAATCCAACCTTGAATTGATTTGATTGTCCACATACAGGAAGTACCTTTATGATATAAATAGATTGTGAATAATATAAATGTTGAACCTGCGCAAGAATTTAGAAAACATCATCTTTATTTTTGTTAAATCTACTTTTGTAGAATAGCTTAGTTATAATCAATTTATTTTGAATAAAAGTATACTGTGGCTATTAATTGCATTAAGATTGGAATCAGAAGACAATATGACTTCAGATTATCTGAATGATGTGTGTGTTTTTTTAAAAAAACACACTGGTGCTTTGTGTATTCAAGGTTTTCAAACCTGGCACAGAATTTGGTTTAGATTTCTTATTCCTGAAAAGCATTGTTTCATATATGCCATTTTAAAATGTTGCTTGTAATTCTTTTGATAAATACTGAATAAAAGAAATACGTGCAAAATTTGTTCTATGATGTGTACTGACATTTTTCCTACAGAGGCTATCATGGGGGCAAGAAAATGTTTCTTTGGTATATTACTCTCTGGGGTTAAAATATTTTGACATTCCACTGAGATCTAAATGCTAATTGTAACTCAGTGGTTAGAGCACTTGCCTCACAAGTTAAGAGACCCAGCAGGGCGAAATGTTCGGCAAGTTTCTTTACTCCACACACCTCTATTTAAATAGCAATAAGTTGGAGCCCAGTTGTTAGTTGACTGGCGGATCGCTTTTCCGGAGGTGGTAATTCCTTCAAAAAATAATAAATTAATCGCTTCAATCCACGACTGTTTGTGGCACACTGCTGCATGCAATTAGCTGCCGCATTTCGCCCACAAAATGTACAGTCAATTCACTTTACAGTATATTCTGTGCTTTGAGATGTCTCGATGATGTGATAAAGAATTATATCAAGTGCAAGGATTATTATTAACTTTAAAAAGTATGAAATTGAGTTTAAATTTGAGCATCAAGAACAGCAAAGTAACCCCAGCAGGATTGGAAAGCATTGGCAGATTTAAATATTTTGTTTGCCTACAAAATATATAGTCGTTTACAGTAATTCCTGTGAAGTGTTTTGAGACATTCTCCTGATGTGAGAGACGAAATATCCAATGCAAGGTTTATTGTTACTTTTATTAGTATGAAACAAAGCAGTTTCAAAGGGTAAGCATTTGTTTAGCTGAATAGCCTATGGTATTTTCTTTGTATGAAATATTGAGTCAGCAACAGTAACCAATTCCAACATTTTGTTTATCAGGTGAGTGGATTTCATAGTACAATCCAGTGACTGAATAAACTTTCATTTCATTTCTAAATGAGCAAGAATCAAAGATTTAACCTTTATCAGTAAATAACAGTAAGTCACATGCAACAAAGCTGTGCTAAGCAATCATTTGTGTAAACTATTAATTGTTATTACCTAATGTATGAGATATGTCGGTGCTATGTTTAGCTGCTTGACTGGGCTACTTAATGAGCAATGGGAAATCAACACATGAAAATTGCTGGTGATCTATTTATGGGAAATGCCTTTGCCAGCTTCATCTCTGTATCATAAGAATGTTGAGAGCCTGAATAGACCTTCACAGTCCATCTGGTCAGTCCTGAAATTAAAATTATCTAGTCTTTCACATGACTCAATTGAATTCTTTGTCAAATAACTAATTACTGCTTGAATTTGTCAACACAATACTGGTATCTGAAGATCTGAGAAACTTGAGGAGATTGGCAATCACACAAGTGGCCACTATCATGCGAGTCTTGATCAAACTACTTAGGATCAAACCCAAGATCCTCCTGATCTGTGATTTTTATTGGTTAACTGGACAATACCAGCCTTTATGTCCTTCATAATTTCCCAGCTTCTTACAGATATACCCTCACCCCCAAAAAATGTTACAAGAAGTAAATATATTCACATCCTGTTGGCAAGATTGGGGTTTATTCAGATACTTGCAAGACCTGTTTGAGGAAGAGATAGTTTAATGTCTCCCCCCCCCCCCCCTCCGACCCGCCCTACCATCGGTGGCTGAGCTTTCAGCCTCTGCCCCTACACTCTGGAACTCCATCCCATGGTCTCTTCGCCTCGCTTCCTCCCTTGCCTCCTTCAAGGCCGTTCTCAAGACCTTCCTCTTCGATCGTGCTTTTGGTCGCCCTCCCACCTCTCTGCCTTCCCTCACCCCTACCCCACCACCTCCCCCTGCTCGGGTTCTGACCCCTGACTGTGTAGCGCCTTGGGATGTCCTCCCGACATGAAAGGCGCTCTACAAATGTCATTTTGTTGTAGTATTGAATCTCTTCAGGACATTTAGTCGGACATGCATAAACGTACTGAACAATTGCTGCAATTATTTGACTCAAACGTCTGGGCAGTCAAATGTCAAAATCGCTGCAAACTCATTAAAGATAATTAACTTCATAGTGAGGGAGATGGCCCTGCCACAAATAGAAGAGGTTACATTTTGAGCAATAACTGCCATTTGGGCTAACCAGTCTGTGCAATAAACATGTAAAATATATATTTCATGTTTGCAAAGAGTTATTGGGAAAAGATGAGATCTATTTTGGATGGACTTACTGTTTTAAAGCATTAATTCCCACTTTCAGACCTATAATAATAATCCTTGCATTTCATATCACATCTTATCATGTCTCTGAGACTTCTCAAAGCACTTCACAGAATGTATTGTAAAGTGAATTGAATATATATATTGTGACAGCCAATTGCACACAGCAGTGTCCCACAAACAGTCATGGATTGAGTGACCAATTATTATTTGTTTGGTGTGTAACAAACCTACCTCTTCAACCAAATGTATGGTCATCTCCTCCCTTCTCCCTTACTACTCCACAGCACTTTGGGGCTGGGGTTTACCTTGCGTGAAAGGTGCTATATAAATGCAAGCTATTTGTCTTGAATCATTTTGCCCTCAATATATACAAGTCCATCCACTTTACAATATATTCTGTGAAGCGCTTTGAAACGCCTCAACAATGTGACAAGGCGCTATATCAAATGCAAGGATTATTTTTTTATACTGAGCCAGATTTCCATGGAAATGTTTTATCTGAACATTAAGAAGGGTATCGTAGTCAAATTACATTTGGGAGATGTTTGAATCTGGATGGTAAGGAAGTACAGCACTTAATAATAATTTTTGCATTTGATATAGCGCCTGATCACTCCTTCTAGGCCTCTCAAAGCGTTTCACAGAATATACTGTAAAGTGAATTGACTGTATATTTTGTGGGCGAAATATTAATCTATTATACCTTGCTAGTTGGTTTCCAGGGAGAATCGTGCGGTCCGAATTCTGAGCTACATAACAGAGCTGTTGATACTGTGCTTGGCAGTAAGTCGGTGCTTAGGATGTACTTGATGGTTGCTTTGTCAACAGCTGATCTAGGATATGGGGGTGGGGGTTGTCGAGTAGAAGCCAGAGGCAGGTCTGAGAAACCAAATGCCAGGTTGACTTTAGATAGGGAGCAAATCTCAGAGACATGATTGGACTTGCAGTGAGTTTTGCTGCACCTGGGCTGGGCTAAAGCTGCACTCTCTGGGAGGTACTTCGCTATCTCCACCTTCCTGTCTCCCTTCGGTCAGTCAGTCAATCAGTTACCTGCCACCACTCTTGGGACACTGCTTGTCATTCATGCTCAGTTTTGCCTTCAAGTGACCAACCCTAGCCTGTGGGCAAGCTCCCTGGCAAAGTGAGTCAGACAAAACACCCTGTTGCAAGCGTAAAGGACCAGGTTTTCAGAGGAACTCCCAAAGGTCCTGAGGGAGCGCAATGGCATCTATGGATGTTAACAGCAAGCCACCGTTCTTCAGACCTTTTGTGGAAGCAGACCCCATAAGAGCAAGGGGGACACCTACACCAGAGGGGTATCTGGATGCCTTTGAGGCGAATTGCTCCTTGGCTCCTCTTCACCACCTCCCTGGGACTGAAGTGGACACGGGGCAAGAGGAACTCTTCCTGAACAGGGAGTCGGAGGACAGAGACTGTCTGGGGGCCATAGGAGATCCCAGCCACCAACCCGAGGTGGGAGAACTGATGGCAAATCCAATCCCTGACTCCAAACCGGCCATGTCCTACATCGCTCTGATAGCCAAAGCCATCCTGGGCTCCCCCAGTAAGCGGCTGAACCTGGCCTCCATCTACAGGTACATCGAAGAGAATTTCCCCTACTACAGGGGCCGCGGGCAGGGCTGGAGGAACAGCGTCAGGCACAACCTCTCACTGAACGAGTGCTTCGTCAAGGCGGGGAGGTGCGAGGACGGCAAAGGCAACTACTGGAGCATCCACCCCTCCAACCTGGAAGACTTCTCCAAGGGAGACTTCAGGCAGCGCCGCAGGTGCCGAAGGAGAGGCAGGAGCAAGGAGTTGGAGCGTAAATTGGCCGTGACCTACCCTACCTGCCCCTTCCCACTTGAGCCCCTCGCCCTCAGCTCCCTCTGCTCCCCCTACACCGAGCAGGAGCGCAGGGCTTACAGGCTGGACGAGGTGCTCTACAGACAGTACATCACCAACCCCTTCTGGAGGTGGTATCACAGCTGCAGGAGCTCAGCCACACTGAGACCCTGCTGCGACCCCAGCCTTGGGCTTCCCCCAAACACAACCCCAAGCCCAGCCCCAACCCCAGCCCAGAACTCAGTGCCTCACTGGCAGGGTTTAGCAGATAGCACTTCCCATCAAAACTTTTTCAAATCAGCCGGCAATTGAGTAGCTACAACACCCCCCCCACCCCCTACCCCCTACCCCACACACCCCACTCCACCCCCCACAAAAAGTACCAAAAAAGCAAAGGTTTCTTTGCTCATTCCTCCCTCCCTCTCCCTCCTGCCAATTGTTCTTTGATTGTTTCTCGCTGCCATCCTCTCTGGTCTGGTTCATAAATCGCAGTGCGTTTGTCTGTATGCACATTGTGTATGTGTGTGTGTGTGTGTGTAATGTGTTTGTAAACAGCTGGTTGTAATACGTTGCATTGAATACATTAAAATCGTTGCACAAATAAATGCTCGATTGCAAGCACTCAAAGATGATCAGAGACTGTGTGTGTGTGTTCATCTGTGTGTGTGTTCATCTGTGTGCGTGTTTATCTGTGTGTGTTTATGTCTATGTGTGTTTGAAATCGCCTCTGTCTTAAAGATTCTCGGACACCCAAAGTGTCAACATCACAACAGGATGACTAGTGAAGTTTCCATTTCAACAAGCCGCTGATTTAAATCTTTCAAACAAGCAAGTTGAGGTCTTTCTGAACCTCAGTTGATATTTGCAACTTCACAGAAAGAGAGCCTCTCCTGTCGATTGCTTATTAATATTCGTTTTGTGAAATCTGTGAAAAGCTGGCAATAAATAAAATGTTATAAAAACTTTGGATGTGTTTGTGTTTTGTGTGTCTTTTTTGCTCTGGTGCTGTTAAGATGGGAGCTAACCCCTGCAAAAATCGTCTCTGTATCCATGCACAGATAATGCAGTTTGCAAACCCACTGTAACATCTTTTTTTTAAATAAAATCCCAACCGTTGTTTCTTAAAATTATTTGCTGTCAATGAAAATCCAAAGGAACAGTAGCTGAACAAGTTAATTGGAAATTTGTGCCGCTGTCAAATAAATTGCTGGTGAAATCATTTACATTTTAATTTAATAAATTGCTGGTGAAATCATTTACATTTCAAAATAAGTTGGTGATGAAATAATTCACATTTTAATTTAATAAATTGCTGGTGAAATCATTTACAGGCTGCCCTGATACCAGTTATTCAGATTGGGGGATGTTACAGAGTTTATGTCCTGATATCAGCTGTGAGATATGTTAACGCACAACTTTTTACAATTTCTCTGCAGCATTGACAATGCACTCATTATAAGTCACTTCAGGGGATCTTTCCCACCTTTGGCTGTGGTCACACCCCAGCAGTGTGAACGCTCAAGCCTTTTAAGAGGAAAAGAACTACAATGCGACTACTAATAATCCTTGCATTTGATACAGCGCCTTATCACGTCTTCAAAACGTCTCAAAGCGCTTCACAGGATATACTGCAAGATTAATTGACTGTGTTACTGCAGAGCTGAATCTCCCGAAAACACTCTGCCACCAATTATAACCAAACCTATCAACAGGAATCGTACTGATTTATTTTTATCTTAAGAGAGCAAGCGGGTAATCCTATCCCCTCCCTCCGATACCTACGAGGTATTCAAAATCTTAATTTTCATTCCTAAGGGAAGAAAAACACCTGTCAAAATCAAATCCTTATTAGCTCAGTGGTTAGAGCACTCGCTTCACAAGTATGAGGACCTGGATTCGATTCCCGGGAAGGGAAAAAGTCGGGCAAGTTTCCTTCCTCCGCATGTCTCTGTTTATCTAGCAGTAAGTAGGAACCCGGTTGTTAGTCGGTTAACGGATCGCTTTTCCGGGGATAATAATTCCTTCATTCCACAACTATTTGTGGGACACAGCTGTACACGTGTTTCGCCCACAAAATACACAGTCAATTCACTTCACGGTATATTCTGTGAAGCGCTTTGAGACGTCTCGAAGACACGATGAGGCGCTGTATCAAATGCAAGGATTATTATTATAATCTCATCTTTGGGAACTTTTCTATTAATCTGGCCGATCACCTTCAATAGCTCTAGTCAAGACCAGAAGAAAGAGATTCGATAGCTGCAATTTTAAAACCTAAATATGTTGATTTGGTCCTTTTTTTAAAAAAAAAGAAACAATAGTCAAGGAGCGTGAGGTTGGGCTGCTTCATTCTTCCCGCTGGTATTACACACGGCCCTGATATTGTAACGCGTTAGATTTACCTTTAAAGTCAACTGGTGCCAAAGTGTTATTTTTCTTAAAAGCGGTGTTTCTGAACAAACACCCACCCAAAAAAAACTAGCTCTTCAGATGGATGTAATAATGACAATAATAACTGATACAGCACCTTGCTTTTTCTGTCAGGAGGTCGTCTCAAAGTGCTTCGCAGGAATTACCGTAAAATGTAGTGTCTGTACATTAAGGAGTTCCATAGCGTGTTCACCTCACAAGCAAGAAGGCCCGGGAGTTTTGATTCCCAGGCGAAACCTTAGGCAAGTTTCTTTACTCCGCACACCTCTGCAATCTGGTTGTTGATCAATTAGCGGATCGCTTTCGGGGTAATAATCCCCCCCAAAAAATTGGTTACTCAAACCGTGACTGTTTGTGGGGCACAATTGGTTGCTGCTTTCGACCACGAAACGCACAAGTCAATCCACTTTACAATATATTCTGCAAAGCGCTTTGAGACGTCTCAAAGACGCGATGTATCAAATGCAAGGATTATTATAATATTATTATTTTGAAGGAATAATGTAGACCAGTTATTCCAGAGGGACTTTGATTTGATAGGAGATTCCAGCTCTTATACTGGTGAGAGAGCATTCGGGGCCATTCCCAAATCCTAAGCAGAGTCACACTGAAAACATTTTACAACTGTGTATTTTTTTATTTCTTTATGGCGCCTTCCACACATCTTCTTCCCGTTTTCTTTTCAGGTGGTGTTGCAAGGACACCTTTCGGGAATTCGCGCTAATTAATAATTTCGTTCGCTGACGTGCTGTTCTCTCGGTCAGATTAGACGAAATTGGTTAAGATTGGTGACTGAGTAACTCGAGCATCACAATTTGTAAGACTTTTGGGGGGGAATGTGGGAGGGAGAAAAATTAGCTTTTTGTATATCACGAAACTTTCATTTCGCCCACAAAAGTACGCAGTGTATCCTGTGAAGCGCTTTGAGACGTCTCAAGTACCTGATAAGGCGCTATATCAAATGCAAGGATTATTAATAGTATTATTATCAGTACTTACAAGTGTGATTTTTAGTTGTGTTGATGCTCTAGAAAAAAGACCAGTTTAAAACTAGGCGTAAAGAATATATATTTTTTTATTTGATTGACAACTTGAACGCTGACATACAGCACAAAATAAATAAATTAAATGCAGAAAGTAAGGAAGGAACGAGTGGTTGGAAAAGACTATTTCAGCTGAAACAATAACAAATTAGGTGTCTTAGTTGAAACAATCCTGACCAACAAAGCCATCATTCATGGTAGATAAATACTTAGAATTTAAAGCATAACGACTTAATGCAGCTTAATGAGGAAGATATCTTAATATGCGTGTTCAGTGACATGTCAAGCTGTAAAACAGTCGCTCTGACCCTCACTCAGGCAAGGCAACCAGTGTAGTGGGGGGATGCTCTCCAGATTTCTCTGCACGACAAGGTCGCAATTGGGTCGTTTGTCCTTCAAACGCGGCCTCCAGAGTCAATCATTCACTTTATTGTTTCCTGGTTGAGGCCAATGATTTGTGTAATCTTCGGCAAAAGCGGGGAAAACAAACCATTAGGTCTCATCAACTAAAGCTGCCTCCTACACCTAATGATGGAGAGTGTGTGTGTGTGGGGAGGCAGATGTAATTATTACGGTTGCGGCAGGAAGTGGAGGTGATGCTTCCAGCTCACAGAAACCTTGATCGCTTCTGGTGCTGCGGTTTCTCAGCTTCTCCAATTCCCCTTCCAAGGTAAAACAGAACAGACAATTTATCGCCTGTTTTAGTTTGCAACACATCCACCTCTGCCCCACCAACCTCAAAGTCCCAGAGAGGAGAAAAAGTTTCTGGACTTTTCCTTATTTTTTTATATTAAAACAAAAGCACTTTTTGCAAAGTATGTTCGGTTAATTGACGTTGTTTCAAAACAAATACCCTGGGGCAAACATAATCGAAATAAGATCTTTCAGGAAAAGAAAATTGTGATTTGTATGATACAAATATACATTTATTTGGCAACGTGGGGAGGATGTCCCAAGATGTTGGACTATCTAATGTTAGACAACAACAGCAACTTGTGTTTATACGCCCCGGAGAGTGGGAGAGCACGACACCGAACAGGGAAAGGGGGAGATGACCGTAAGCACGGTCAAATAGGAAGGTCTTCAGGCACGACCTGAAAATGGGGAAGGAATGGAGAAGCAAGGGGCAAGGCGGAGAGATAGAGGAAGAGTTTTGGGACGTAGTTGCTGAAAGTCCGGCCACCAATGGTGGAACGGAGGGCACGAAGGGTCATGCAGAAGGTTGGATCCAGTCAAGCGGAGGCAGCGGGTTGTGAGTTAGTGAGGGTAAGACTTCAGCAGGTTGCGTAGAATAACATTGTCGGAGTTACATTACCACACTAAAAAAAACCTGTCTGATCCACCTGGTCTATGCAGGTGTTTATACTCCACACAAGCTTCCGCCTCTCCTAATCCCCTCTCCTATTCCCCTCGACTCCCCTTTGCCTCATATGTACCACGTATTTGGAAGAGCCAAATAAATCTGATATTGTATGTAGTTTATGGTGTTGCCCACAGATAATGACTGCCCTTGGCTAATAGTTATTTTAAATGAAATGTGCTCATCTTGCAAAGGTATGTCAGGCTCCCTTGCGGAAAGGAATCAGTTGGATTGTCCTGAAAATATAATAAATTGTACATGAATTAAAATAAGGCAACTGAGGATTGTTTTCGCCCGACGTGAAAGGTATTGTACAACCAAATTTATATTGTGCTGGGTTTCAGTGCTCCGAGACACTGTCCTGGGCTATATAAATGCAGGGTGGTGTTGTGTTTCATAAGGATAACATTTGAATCGCTCCAAAACGTCGATGAAGATGTTTTGCTGCTGCTACAGGAATCAGTCTTGTCTTCAAGCCTCAGTAAACCTATTAAAAAGTCACTACACTTGGCAGTAATTAAAATTGTGAGTTCGTTCGTTCTGATCCATAATTATCTGAATTACTGCACGCAAGAGCTATTGTTTTTACTTGCATGAGGGGGATGGAAATAGAGGGGTATGAGAGAGGGGATTAAGTTGCAGGGTCTCACTTGGAATATAAACACGAGCACATCTTACTGAACTGCATGACTTAATACTAATAATAATCCTTACATTTGATATAGTGCCTTATCATGTCTTCAAGAGGTCTCAAAGCGCTTCACAGAATATACTGTAAAGTGAATTGACTGTATGTTTTGTGGGCGAAACGCGGCAGCCAATTGCGCACAGCGGCGTCCCCACAAACAGTCGTGGATTCAGTGACCAAATTATGCTGTACAGTCTATATCATTCTAAGTAAAGAGCAACAATTGTGTGTTGTTTACGATGAAAATGACATTCTGTGTAGGAGCTTTATATTTTGAAAGCAATTCCCAAATGATTAATAGTAATAATAATAATAATAATCCTTGCATTTGATATAGCGCTTTTCACGTCAGGAGGACGTCCCAAAGCGCTTCCCAGAATATACTGTAAAGTGAATTCACTGTATGTTTTGTGGGCGAACGCGGCAGCCAATTGCACACAGCAATGTCCCACAAACAGTCGTGGATTCAGTGACCAAATTACGCTGTACAGTCTATATCATTCTAAGTAAAGAGCAACAATTGTGTGTTGCTTTTACGATGAAAATGACATTCTGTGTAGGAGCTTTATATTTTGAAAGCAATTCCCAAATGATTAAACAATAAATATACAGCCTGAAGGAATTCGACATTGTAAATCCATGCAGCAATCCCTCTAATTACCAATGATTATCATTAGATCATTGTGTGAAGTGCTTTGAAACGTTTTGGCAGTATAAGGCGTTATGTATGTATTAATTACACTATTAGTCCGGTGAAGAGAGTACGGGATGGAAGAGGTTGTGTTGATAATACTAATTCTTGTTGTTGCACTCGTGAGGCGAAATCCCACCGGGATGTAGACTTTGCCTACATTGCACAGTCATTGCACTTTACAAAAAAATACCTCTGAAGCACTTTGAGATGTTTTTATGTGATAAGGTGCCATAAAAACAAATGGAAGTGTCGTTATGTTACTCTATTAACATAGCGTTTTAAAATTTGGCAAATTGTTGAATTCCGTCTAACTTCGAAGTTGTTTTTCTGTAGTTCTTAAAACACCGAAAAATGACTCCCGCCAACAATTCAAGCAATAGGCATAAAACGACCCCCATTTTCAGTGTGAGCACTTGCTTTAAGGCTGCATTGTCCCACTCACCGCCCTTCGATATCCCTTCAAGTAGTGCTCATTGCAAATTGATAGCAAGAGTTTTCGAGCATCACCAAACATCCACGCATTGGCTACAGCTTGTTTAGAGCTCCACTGACAAATGCCATTATTCAACTGCTGCAGGCTATTAACTTTCTGCAGTAAACATGTGTTAATTATAGCGATGTTATCGCGCAATTATTAAACAACCACTCACTTTTACAGTTTGTATATTGCTGAGGCGTATTGCTTTGTGCCAGACACTCAGAGTGAAATGTTGTGAAATGATGTGACTGTACAGCCAGTGACGGTGTGTTCCAGCACTCTTTACTTGTGTAAATGGTTTTAATTTGCTTATGCGCCTGACATGTGCGCTCCCAAAAAACTATTACCATTTGCAGTCCCTCGGGTCAGACATTGACTGTGTGTAATGCATTACCAAGTGTGGAATTCTCTCTTGTGTTGTTTTAATTTTCAAGACCAAAAGCGTTCAGCTGCCTCTGACTTTCCAACTGCTAATCCCGTTCCCCATCTCTCCCTCACACCCCGGCTCTTACCCAGCCCTCCCTCCACACCTTCGAACCCGTCTCCCCCACCAGTCTCACCACCGTTGTAACCCACATGAAACCCACCACCTGCTCCCTCGACCCCATCCCTACCCCTCTCCTTACCTCCCAGCTCCACCTCCTTGCCCCCCCCCCCCTACTCACAGACATTATAAACCTTTCCCTGTCCACTGGTACTGTTCCCACCCTCTTAAAAACAGCCGTCAACACCCCTATCAGCAAAAAACCTTCCCTGGACAGATCCCTGCTCTCAAACTACTGCCCCAGCTCCAACCTCCCTTTCCTCTCCAAGGTCCTGGAACGAGTCATTGATTCTCAGCTTCACTCCTTCCTCTCCTGCCACTCTCTTCACAAATCCCTCCAATTGGGTTTCCATGCCGTGCACAGCACAGAAACAGCCCTGGTCAAAATGACAATGACATTGTATCCATCTGCGACCAGGGCTCGCTCTGTCTCCTCATCCTCCTTGACCTCTCTGCTGCTTTTGATACCATTGACCAAAATGTCTGTCAGACATCAAGTCCTGAATGAGAACTAACTTTCCTCAGTTGAACATCAACAAGATCGAGACCTCCTGTCAGCGCCTCCTCACCTCAGCATCACCATCCATGTTTGCACACTCCTCCTCACTGAGTCAGTTTGGAACCTTGGCATCTTGTTTGACCCTCAACTATCCTTTCTACCCCACGTCCCTGCCATGTCCCGCTCTGCCTTCCCCCACCTCCGCAACATTGCCCAGCTCCACCACTGTCTCACACCGCAGGCCGCCGAAACCCTCATACACGCATTGATCAGATCTAGAGTTAACTACGCCAACTCCATGCTTGTCGGCCATCCTAACTCTTCCTCCAAAAGCTGTAGATCATCCAAAACTCTGCAGCTCATGTCCTCTCTTGCACCATGCGCTGTAACCTCATTACCCCCATCCTTGCCCAGAGCCACAGGCTCCCCCCATCCCAGTGGATAAAGTTCAAAATCCTCATCTTCGCCTTCAAGGCCCTCCCTGACCTTGCTCCTTGCTACCTCAGCGACCTGCTCACCCCATATCAACCTGTCCGCTCCCTCTGCTCCACATTCCCCACCCCACCTTTGGAACTCCGGCCCACATTCCCTTTTGCAGGCTCCCTCCCTTGCCTCCTGCAAGGCACGTCTCAAGACCATCCTCTTCGACCATGCCTTCAGCCACTCTCCTATCCCTCCTGCCCTCCACCTTCCCCGGTTGTTAGTCGATTGGTGGATTACTTTCCCGGGGATAATAATTCCTTCAAAAAATATAATAAAATAATAAATTGGTCACTTAAATCCACGACTGTTTGTGGGACACTGCTGTGTGCAATTGGCTGCCGTGTTTCGCCCACAAAATATCCAATCAGTTCACTTTACAATATATTCTGTGAAGCGCTTTGAGATGCCTCGAAGACGTGATAAGACGCTATATCAAACGTAAGGATTATTATTATCTATTTCATCGTCAGATAGCTCTTTGATTTCCTCTTGAAATGGGGCCAGTAACAATGTTCCTCCAAAAAGCTGTAAAGGGAGATTGCTTCAATTCAACCTTGAGGACATTTATCTGCCAAAGTCAACCTCACTGAAGTCTCGAACCGCGATACAGTTTCCTGTCAACTAGGAGGAGACCAGAAGAATTAAAGAGCCATAGGCCGCGAGTGGTGCATTTTCATTACGCTATCAGCTATCAGGCAAATCTTTGTAAAATACAGTAAAAGCGGACCTCTTCGTTTCCAAGGTAAATTGTGCACAGGGTCTCCATCTAGTGGATACTCTGTGGAATACCTACACTCTTGTATAATAATAATAATAATAATAATAATAATAATAATAATAATAATAATCCTTGCATTTGATACAGCACCTTATCACGTCTTCAAGACGTCTCCAAGCGCTTCACGGGATATACTGTAAAGTAAACTGACTATGTTTTGTGGGAGAAATTATTATGATCGATGCAAGATCACAAGATTGGTTTGGATGAAGAAGGGCCTTTGACCCACTTGATCTCATCCCTCCAGATTTCTCACCCTGATGTCTTCTCGTCACAGCATCCTGCTTCTTTTTCTGAACGAGTCCAGTGGCTCAAAAACCCTTGCTGGCAGTGTTCTGCCTGTTAATATACCCCTGGGTAAAGAAAAAATTCCTGGGTTTATGTTTTTTAGTTTGTTAATGAAATTACTTAAGGCTGTATTTAATCAATTACCCCAGTCATAAGATGCAATCAGGGTAAATTTTAAGTGCAAGGTGAATTGTATGTATTATTAGTTTTCAGTGTAAATACTCTTAACTATACCAGGGACACTGAGAGATAGAATGGAAGGTGAATGGGCATTAAGATAATAATAATAATAATAATAATAATAATGTGTGAGGTTTTGGGGAAAGGGACATTTCATTTGTCTTCTCTTCATTGCAACTCTGTCCGGGTCACACATGAAGAATAAATCCTTGTTAAAAATGCCTGAGGGATTTGGTGCAACCCGTGGAACTGTGTCTTAATCTGATCAGCAGCACTTTCAGGGGTAGGAAGAGCGGAGGAGAAGAATCAGGGTGGGGACAGTGAAGGGTGCACACTTGTGAAATTGTCTATCTGCCTGCAAATTGCTCAGGATACTACAACGTTTAGTTTGATCGGCTGCCAGGCTACTTTGTTTAAGAGCTTTCCTTCCTCCCCCACCCTTCCCCCCTCTCTCACCCCATCCTCTCTTTTTTTTCAGTTGAGCGTACATTATCTTTTTATGAAGCTGGAGCTCACACACACACACACACACACACACACACTAGTCTGTGCAATCAAAGTGTTAAGGCTCTTCTCTGCTACGTTTTTCTCCAGCTCTGCAATTTTCATTTCTGCAAAGTGGAAAGTGTTGGAAACCGTCCGTTAAGTGGAGCGTTGTCGATAATGTATTCATGTGACTCCATCTACTGTCAATGAAGAAGGCTGCTCCGCAGTGGATTCTCCTGCACAAGCCTGCACTCTGATCCTTCCAACATCACCAGCAGGCGAGCCTGGTGCTCACATCTGACTTCTTACACTAATTTACATTGGCCCACAAGTGCAACAAGGGATCTAAGAGAAACGTTATCAGTTCCTGTGAAATGTACATTTCTGAAGTCAAGCTTACAAGTGGCTTCTGTTTGAAACGGTCGCCTCTTACTTATTCAAATTTAGACCGACAGAATGTCGGTGTTAGCTTTGTAGAAAAGTACTGAGTAGCTTATCTTTTAATAGTTCATGCACATGATGCTTAGGTTAAAGCACAACTATGTTGAGAGAATTCAATTGAAATTTCACTGGAACGTTCGCCTATTGGGAATCCTGGATAGCTTACCACTATTGGCCTAATTAACTAATTAGTAGGAGGCTAATTACTGTACTGTATGCATGAATGCATGAGTAGGGGGAGTTATGTAAGTGATTTAATCTGCAATTAATATCATTTCACAGGGGGAAAAGCTATGTCAGGAGACTAAATTTCAGCCCTTGGGTACTCAATTTGTTCTGTAACCTTTTGTGCACCAACATATTTTTGTTCTAAAATAAGTTGTAATTTGCAATAATAACATTTTAATTCACAGTGGGACGTGGATGAAAATAACTACCTCTGCACCAAGTATATTCTTTGAAAAGAAAAGAAAACTTTGTATTCCCTACATGGAGAATTGCTAATAATTGCTAATGTGTGTGGATAATTATATACCAGTGATTTCTGCTCTCCTTCCTACTCACCTCCATCCTCCCATAACCTGTCTTGGGATCCAAAATAATACAGTCCTATTCCAAGATCCAATATACGTCCTGCTCCTGTGTCTTTCTGTCTATAGCTACTCAACGTTATATCTGTTCAAAGCTAGGTAACAGTGAACACTACAGGAATAATTTATAATAATAATCCTTGCATTTGATATAGCGCCTTATCACATCCACGAAACGTCTCAAAGCGCTTCACAGAATATACTGTGAAGCGAATTGACTGTGTATTTTGTGGGCGAAATGCAGCAGCCAATTGCGCACAGCAGTGTCCCACAAACAGTCGTGGATTGAGTGACCAATCTATTATTATTATTTCTTTGAAGGAATTATTAACCCCCGGAAAAGTGATCCTCCCATCGACTAACAACCGGGTTCCTACTTACTGCTACGTAAACAGAGGCATGTGGAGTAAGGAAACTTGCCCAATGTTTCGTCCTTTGTCATGACTTTGTCATGACTTTGTCATGCGCACATTTATTGTTGCGTTCACCTACAGAATACACAGTCACTACACTTCACAGTAAATCCTGTGAAGTGCTTTGAGACATCCTTCAAATGCTATGTACAAGGCAAGGAATATTTTTTATCAGTAGTATTATAACAACAATGTCCGAAACACATATAAGTGATCAGTCTGACGCATATAAGTCTGAAGGCAGGAACTGAACATAAACTGGATGATCTTAGCTCTCAGTTTAGTGCTTTCCAAATCACTTTTAGGTATCTGTGTTTCTTCATTCCATTTGTGTGTTTACAAAACAGTGTTTATAAAACAGCGATAGGAATTAAAACCTGATAGATAACATCTGATGGAAAGTAAGATTATATGGCAATAGTTGTGACTCCCAAAAGAAACAACGCTAAACATTTTGTGTGGAGTTTTATTTATCTCTAAGGATCCAGGCAGTGTCGCTTCAGAGACAATCACTTGTTGTTCTAAAAATAAGTTGGAAAAAACCCAAAAATCATGTAACTGGTTTTGCGAGGTCCAAAAGGTGTGGTTGAAGGCATTTAATTGAGTGGAACAAAGTCAAAACTGTCTCAATCGTCACAAAAGATCCCATTGTATTTTTAAAGTGGCACTAAAATCAAATGAGTTCCTTGTTCAACTACAGCCAAAAAAAATGAGCATAATAGGGAAGTGATCTTTATAAGACGGTGGTTGGACTACAGCTGGAGTATTCTGTGTCGTTTGGGGCGCTACGCTATTTAGAGGGTATTAGACCTACTGAGAGGTTACATTACAGACTCAGAAGGACAAAGCTAGAGATGAGACAATATAACTGAGAGGTGAAGCTGCAGAGGTTAAAACTTTTCCAATTGGAACAAGGAAAGTTAAGGGCTAATATTACTCAAGATAATGAAAGTCAATGTGGAGTCCTGTAGCTTAGTGATTAGACCACTCGCCTCGCAAGAGAGAGGACCTGGGTTCAATTCCTGGGCAGGGCGAAACTTTGTGCAAGTTTCCTTACTCCACACACAAGCCTCTGTTTACCGCGTTTCGCCCACAGAATATACAGTCAATTCACTTTACAGTATATTCTGTGTGATGTGATAAAGCTCTATATCAAGTGCAAGGATTATTATTATTATAATGAAAGGGTTTGAGTGGAGGAGTGTTGAGGAGCTCTTTCTGCTGGTAATCGATTTAATTCCTGGTTCATCGAAATAGGCAAAATATTTGAAATGGAACTTTTTTGTATATATATGACACTTTATCTGGTCTTGAACTGATATTGAATATTAAGCCACTGGATAAATGATACCAACTTTACTGCCTAAAAAGGCAATTTTCAAACTTCTGAGGAGTTTGCTTTTACTATACTGTACTTCGAACGTCTTTTTTTTCAGCAATACATTCATTAGTGGTTTGGTTTGCTTTGGAAGTTGGACACAAATCAGCAAAGGGTGATCCACGAGCCAGACGAACGGAAACCTTTATTTTTAGTTCTAGCACAAACACGGTGACTTCATGATTATTTTTTTCGTAGAAAAATACATTCCCAAAGAACTCACTGCTGTAGCGTCCCCAGCCACATGTTGTAATCAGTGTAGAAAGCAGCAGGAAACAGCAAAGCATATCCACAGTTATGGCCTAAAAGGAAAGCGATGGCAAATGTTGAGACTTCTTGCCTTCACCTGTGGACTGTTTAATATTACTGACTAGTGGTTTGCCCCTCTCCTGTTGTCACACACAGTTAATGCACTTCATACCCTGCACCTCCCTACTTCTCCGGCCTGCTTACTCTCCAACTTGCTGCCTCCGCTCGACTGGCTCCGTCCTCCTGTTTGTCCCTCGTGCCCTCCATTCCACCGTCGATGGCTGCACTTTCAGCCACTACTCCCCCAAAAATTCCGGATCACTCTTCATCTATCCCTCCGCCTGTCCTCTCCTTCCCCATCGTCAGGCCGAGTCGAAGACCTTCCTCTCTGACTTTGCCTACTGTCATCTCCCTCCGCCTGGCTCAGCGAAATGCTCCAACACTGCTAAGGGCTCTGGGAATCTACCCTGCCTGAGGGGTGCTATATAAAAGCAAGTTGTTGCTGGTATAATGGGTAGTTGTTGCAAGCATGACATCTGACAATTTCACCTGTTACGATGTATCCTTAAGCCTGTTTTCTCCGCTGTTTAATTATGTTTCCAGCTGCAAATGAAGACGAAATGGGCTTTGTGAAAGTCACTACCAAAATAATAGTATAATAATAACCCTTGCACTTGTTATTGCCCTTTATCACGTCGTCGAAATGTCCAAAGGCTTCACAGGCCATTTGTTTTGACAGTTTGTACAATGTGAATTTTTTGTGGTGAATTGTCTTTTACTTTTCTGCCATAAATTTTATCCTAGGTTACCTTACAGCTTTCATGGTTCAAACGAGATTTTTTTCTGTATTAATCCTTTCCTCCGCTCCATTTTTCTCTCTTTTTCTCTACCTTGCGAACGTTTTTAACTTCTGGAGAGTCCCACGGGAATTCAATGTCTCCTGGGACCTCTTCACGCCAACCAGTTCGAAGGTGTCAGTGAGTGGAAAATAACAGCCACATCTGATCACATCTGGTCTTCAACCAGCACCCAACATGCAGTCACTTTCCAACAGTGATCCCTAGATAGAAATTGCTGGATCGTCAAGTCTGGTGTGGATGAGATCATTTAGCAGGACTCCGTCAGTGTCTCTGATTGAGATCTGCTACCTCAGCACAGAGCAGGGACTGAACTCGGTTCTGACCTCGTCGGATGTTTACGTACACACACTTTTGAAATGGGAGTCACTGGTTAGTCATCAGAAGCGCACACCCTGTGCTCATACTGCTAATGCTCCCCGGCTGAGATCAGCCAAAGCATCACAAGCCAGGAAATCAAGCCTGCCATTGCTCACGTCTCAAAGGCTGTTTCGCAATGAGCTTGCACTTAAAATAATAATAATAATCCTTGTATTTGATACAGCGCCTTATCGCGTCTTCGAGACGACTCAAAGCGCTTCACAGGATGCACTGTGAGGTGAATTGACTGGATATTTTGTGGGCGGAACGTGGCGGCCAATTGCGCACAGCAATGTCCCACAAACAGTTGTGGATTGAGTGACCAGTTTATTATTATTATTATTAATATTGAAGGAATTATTATCCCCGGAAAAACGATCCACCAATCGCCTAACAACCGGGTTCGTATTTACTACTAGGTAAACGGTGGCGTGTGGAGTAAGGAAGCTTGCCCACCATTTCGCCCTGCCGGGAATCGAACCCAGGTCCTCTCGCTTGCGAGGCGAATACTCTAACCACTGAGCTACAGGACTACCCAGAACAAGTGCTGTTAAAAGCTATCTTTTTTTAGATAGTACGGTGCACCAAGGCAGCAGCAGGTCAAGAGAGCACAGGTTCAGGGTTGTGAAGGGCAATTTTAGAGCAAGCACCTCAAAATATTTCTTCACACAGAGGGTAGGTAATCAATAACTAGAACAGGTTACCAGGCGAGATGAAAGCGACCAGGATACAGGACTCGTTTCAGAAATATTTAGGTCCTGTTATGATAGGATTGCTGTTCTGGATCAAATGGACCAAAATGCCCTCTCTCGTGATCTTTTCAAGCATTGGGTAAACTTTTTCTCATCTGTTTGAAGAGGTAAACTGTGTTGAAACCCAGCTCCACCTCCCCTTGAACACGATGCACAGTGCGTCTTTCTCTCAGCTAAAGGAAATGCCAATACAACATCAACAACTTGCATTTTACACAGCGCCCCTCACACAGGGCAGCGTCTCAGAATCCTTGATATTACTATTTGATAAAGAACGATCCCATTTAATTTAATTTGGTCACTCAATCCACGACGCTGCTGTGCGCAATTAGCTGCCGCGTTTCACCCGCAAAATATACATTCAATTCACTTTACAGTATATCCTGTGAAGCGCTTTGAGACGTCTCGAAGATGTGAAAAGGCGCTGTATCAAATGCAAGGATTATTATTGCTTGCAATTGACAGTGACGCACTTTCATTGAAGCTGGTTATTCCTTACAATGAGGGTGTGGAACACCTCCAAATTCTGCGTAATTCAAACACACAGAAAGCCATTGGCAGGTCAGCAAAAGGAGAGCTAAATTGCGACAAGCGACCACACTGGAGATAGGGATCAGAGGCACAACATTATTTTATCTGTGAATTGATAAACCTGTTAGCCCTTGCCTGGTTGTATTGGATAACCAGAATGAAATGAAATGAACACCCGCTGTTGCTAAATAAATGCAATCTCCTCCAAACAATGTTAAAGCTGCTTGTGTACAGAGGAAACTTATTAGCCTCGAGGTACAATTTGTTCCGATCTCAACAGTGTGTGCACTACAGAAGATGGCTTTGAGCCAGAGTCATGATGTCACATTGCCAGGGAACTGAAGTCAATGCATCTGAAGCTGTTCACAGCAGTGCAGTGCAATATCATAGCAACCACAACTGGAACCTATGCAATTAGAGTTTTGAACTCATTCTCCGATGTGACACCAGAACAAATCTGGGTTACATCCATGGAAATAGATTTGTGCCAGCGAGAAAGTAAAATTAAATGACAAAGAAAGTAGTTTATTTCATTCTGATCCCCACTGGCACTTTCTGTTGAATAATCTTGCCAAATTATTTGGTCTCATTTAAATCAGTCCTAGAGCTAGGTGCGTACATGTCATCCCTACAGGTTGGGGCTTGATGAAGGATATAGATTAAAGCCACTCCCTGTGGGAAGTGACACAAACTCTAGATCTCACTGTGTTTGAGGTGTCCTGTTATTCCAAATATTAGTATGAATAATCTTATTGAGGACTTACTGTGTTGCTGCAATCATTAAATACAAATAAATGCTGATGAAACAAAGCTGGACTGAACAATAAACTCTGTGGCAAAGGGTCACCGTAACTACCGAGGAAGAGATGAGTGGGTTATGGAGTCTGGTGTTGCTGTGACTCACGCTTTCAATAAGCACTGAGTTAGTTGCCGATTTAGAGCGTGTGATAAACGTTCACAACATTGATGTGTTCCAAAAGTGGATGTACCTGCCATGAAATTACAAAGTACAGTCACTGCGCTTTACCTGTGTATCCTGTGAAGCGCTTTGAGACAACCTCCTGATGTGAAAGGCTCTGTATCAAATGCAAGGATTATTTATTGTGAACTTGGCTCGAAGACACAGCGGAAGCTGAGCAGTACTGCGATGCGGATTAGTTGCAAGTGACAATTGGTAGTGCTCTCAATGACAAGCTGTGCGGGTTTAACTGGTTAGACTCCAGCAGTTACCCCAACACACGCTCTGGGGTCGGTCCCCGAGCCTTGGTTCTTGCCAACCTGCGTCTATTACTTTCCTCAACTGGGGAAGTCGGATGTGTCCCTCCATTGAGTGAGTGCGCATTCCATTCCAACACATCTCTATGGAATTTCCATATATAAGTGGAAGTCTGTTTGGTTTGGATACTCTTCAGCATGGTGATGGGTTTCTGTGTGTGTCAGATACCCGGCTGATCACAGTGATGGGTTTCTGTGTGTGTCAGACACCCGGCTGACCAGAAAAATAGCCTCATGACTCAACATCAGACTCATCTCCGCTTTTGCCCTTAGGATTGATTAGTAGGAGATGAGCGAATTAGAATGAGAAGTGGGAATCTTTTGAGGCAAATGGTGAAGGTCGAGGATCCAAGTCACACAAATAGTGTGAATTGAGTGTCCAAATTCTTATTGCTATTATTTTTTTAATATGTATGTGTGTATGTATGTGATTTAGTGCCATACTCCAGGCACAAGTAACAAGAGCCTTGGTAGCAAGGAATAGCTCAACACTGGGTAGTGAGTTGTGGAAAAGCTTGAGACAGAATCTGGGATAGCAAAGGCACTGCCCCCTGTGCTGCCATAATGTGAGATTCTTCATTTGGCTTTGAGTGACAATATATTTATTGCCCTTGAACTTAGCACCTGACATGTCGTGGTGTGTGATGAGGAGAACTCCAGTGACTTTGTCAGCAATTATACAGAAGCAGAAACCTCCCCTGAAACAAATTCAATGGCTTGAAGGGCTAAGTGAAGGAACTAGAGTTTACAGAAAACTACACTTTAGCTAAAACGGCGTTAACACTGAATCACACGTGAAGAAACCTTTTCAGCAGCACTTGTTAGTGCAAGTTTCACCCAAAGCATGGTTTGCTGTAAACTCAAGTTCCTTCCCTTATCCCTTGCTGGTGTGTGCTTGGTGCTTCAGATGAACAGGATGTTTTGCATTTTGTATGGTTAAAGGATAGTACAGAAGGCCCATTGTGGACAATCAGCCAACTCCTCCTGCCAATCACTGACTGAAACATGGCTCAGTATGGGGAGCTCGCTATAACCACATCTGTCGGTTCTGAAGTGAGAGTAAGTCTGGGGTGATTCATTCTCTGATTTTCCGCTGTTGTGGGGGAAATACCCTTTGCCTTTGCACGCTGTTTGCCTGCCCAGCTGACATCAAACCGAGTACGTGTTCAAGGCAGCGAGCGTGGGCATGGCAGCTAAGCCTCTCTGATAACGCACAGTGCAACTATATGCCACCACCTCCACCTCCACCGCAAGCTTGGCTTCCTACAGGATGAGATGGGTGGCGAGATTTTAAAGTGCCCGAGCCTGGTCACCGGTTTTGCACGAGGGACGCCACTCCAGCTGGAGGAGAACTCCATCACTTCATCGGTGTTTCTCTACGGCTGCTTGGGTTTTGACTGTGCAACTAGCGTCCGGATAACAAGGACCATGGTTTTACTGCATTGTGCGTGCGTGCCATTAACATCAGCGGTCACAAAAAAAACGTAAGCTCTGCCGAAAATGTGATGCAAAGATTTCAGAGAAAGTACCGTCGTGCAGTGTTAGAAATCAAAGCCACAAATCTTTGATTGGGCTGGGACTTAATTTGCGAATTTTGCCATAATAGGAATCTGTAACCAGCCAATTCTAACGACATAGTTTTCGGGACTGATTCCATTCCTTGGCTTGGTGCTGCAGTATTACTGGGAGACACTAGATGTCAGCCTTCAATCACTCAAATCTCTCGGCTCGGATTCCAACACAGAAATCATGCTGAACATATTGTTTTCATATGGCAGGGCTTTGTGACAATTACACGCTCAAGACACAATTTGCCCGGCATCAGAAATCGCACTCGCTTTCACAGGAGAAATCCGACTGCCGTTAAGCATTTCACACAAAAAAATGAATCGACTTATTTCTATCGTGAAGAGTGAGTGTAAACTAAGAGGCACTAGCGACTAAATCGTATCAGATACAAAGCTTCTCTTCTCCAAGCCTGGGGAGCTTCAATGCCTCAATTTACTGTTCAGACACCCGGAGTTATACCAGAGACCGTTGGTTAAACAAGTGGACAGTCCAGATCAATGTTGACCAGTTTCTGGGAAGTGTTATATCTGTAGGTAATCCAGTCTCTCACGCATTTCTTTTTTTTTGGGTCTGACACATGCAGAAACCCATCACTATACTTAAAAGTATCCAAACCAGACTGAGAGTTCCACATACGTTGCCACCTACACAGGGAAATTCCCGCGACTGGAATCGAATGCGCAATCTTCTCCCTGGCGGGCTGCACCCTGCTCCCCCAGTTCCGGAGAGTATTAATAACGACAATGCTAATAATCCTTGCATTTGACGTAGCGCCTTATCACGCGGTTGAGACGTCTCAAAGCAACACACTGAATATACTGTGAAGTGAATTGACTTAAGGCTAAAGGTTGGCTTGGCAAGAGGCAAGGCTTGTGGACTCCAGAGTGTGCGTTGGGGTAACCGCTGGAGTTTGACCAGCCCCAAAACGCACAGCTTGCCATCGAAAGCACCGTGTGGCAAAATTCCCACTGCTTCTCACCCTTTCTCAGCATGGTAGCAACATAACAGAGGGGGCTTCAGTGCACCTGGAGAAGATGTGTCTGCACCAGCCAACTAATGTTTCCCTGGCATTTTCTCCAAGTTTGGGATTTGCTGATTGTATGTTTGGCAAAATTCACAAATGTAACGCATAGCGCAAAACCAGTAAGGTTCCCAATTTGGCGTTTAATTGTGCTTTTTTTATTTCTAATAGCGTGATTAGGTGTTTCACTGACGGATAATTGTAGCTTCACACGTTGAATATCAGAAACGATAATTCACACTTGTGAGGCAACACTTCACGGCTAGCAACAGGATGTGGTATTCCACAATACTTTTAAACCAGTTGCTCAAGTTTGTTTGTTGCTGCTGATGAGATTTCTCACCGTGCGCATCGTACTCACAGATGACATATTGTCTTTCGAATCTTACCTTTGAAGCTCCTCCGGTGTGTTAGTTGGTAAATAATCATACAAACTTACATTTGGCGTAGCACCTTTTATACCAGGAGGGTAACCTAAAGTGCTTCACAAGACATGCTGTAGAGTGCAGTGACTGTGTGTTTTGTGGATGATGCTACGCAGCCAATTTGAGCACAGCAATGTTACTTGTGGGGATTGTTGGACAGGACAATTCAATGGTCAGCATGAAGCAGAGATGTGGGAGGTTTCAGTTATGATCCACACACTCTTCTGGGTTACCTGAGCTCAATCTGGGGTGAGGGATAAGATGAGGAAACAATCAGCCAAGGTTTCCGCTCTTGATTTCTTTCCAGGGACCGTGAACACCAGTTGAAGGCACGGGTCCAGTTTAGTATAATAATAATAATAATCCTTGCACTTGATATAGCGCCTTATCACATCTTCAAGACGTCTCAAAGTGCTTCAAGGAATATAAGGTAAAGTGAATTGACTGTATGTTTTTGTGGGCAAAACGCGGCAGCCAATTGCGCACAGTCGTGGATTGACATTAAAGACTGCCCACGCTCACCAGAAAAAATTATCCATATAACCGGTTTCCAGCAGACATCATATAATAATAATAATCCTTGCATTTGATACAGCTCTTTTCACATCTTCTCGACGTCTCAAAACGCTTCACAGAATAGACTGTAAAGTGAATTGACTGTATATTTGTGGGCGAAACGTGGCAGCCAATTGCACACAGCAGCGTCCCACAAACAGTCGTGGATTGAAAATGACCAATTTATTATTGTTTTGTTTTGGAGGTATTATTATTAGTCATGTGGAGTAAGGAAAGTTGCCCAAGGTGTCGCCCTGACCTGCCTGGAATTGAACCCAGGTCTCTCGCTTGCCAGGCGAGCGCTCTAACCACTGAGCGACAGGACTCCACTGTATCCATATCCTTTAGGAGAGGAGAAAGGTGGAAAAGTTTAGCTTGTGTAAACTGTTAAATGGATTTCCACCTTGTTGCGATGCCTTCCTTTTAAATGATTTCATTGCTGAATAAATAAGAAAAGTACAAAACACATTGCATTTGGAACAACTGTTAGTGTTGGGGAAAGAGTATTTCTAATGCCGTGGCAAATCTGGTGCAGTGTGTCTGTGCAATGTACAGAGGAGAAATGATACTGAAATAATAGGTAACAGCAGAAGTAACAAAACTTAGTAACATGTATGTGGTAGAATACAGCACTATCTACCTTGGTCGGTAAATGGACCAAATGACTCTGATTGTGTCATTCATCTCTATGGTTCTATGGAATTAGTTTCAGTGGTAAGCAATCGAGATGCTGCAAGCAAGTCAATGGTCTTGTAGAAAATTAATGGCCATCCACTTGTAATTAGTGTTATTAAGTGCAGACCAGCTGATAGTGTTTGGGGAGCAAAATCCACCTGGTTAAACTTAGGCTCAAGGAATCAAGAGACGATCTCTCTCGTCTTACACTTTGTGGTTTATCCTCTCTTCCGCAGGCATGATTTTTTACCGAGAAGCATTTTCTCTGAATTGCATTTTCTTAAAATAATAAAAAAAGTACTGTGCATTGATTTCTGGCCAGTCATGTAAATTACCTTCCAGTCCCTGATACTATGCATCATTCTCTCCACTTCAAGATCTCCTGCTATGCTACTCCAGTAAAGACATTAAAGAGCAGAATAGAGGCTTTTCTCGATTTCCAATTCTTTCTGTGCCCCCGCTCAGACTAAAACCCTCTGGGTACAAACCACATCTAATAATAATATTAATAATAATCTTTGCATTTGATATAGCGCCTTATCACGTCTTCGAGACGTCTCAAAGCGCTTCACAGAATATACTGTGAAGTGAATTGACTGAATATTTTGCGGGAAAAATGCGGCAATATAGCTTATGTCGCTTACCAATGAGGCTGCCAACACATTGTGCTTTAATGCCTTCCTGGCTTTCCACTTCCATTAAAAAATACATAATTATCAATACTTCAAACAACTGCACTTATGGCAATTCACACCTCCCCGATATTGATTACAGATACTTGCAGCTCTGTAGAGTTGCAACTGTAAACTACAGCAGTACCAATAATTAACCATGCCATTTGGTTGAGTTACACATGAGATGATATTGAAGAATATATTTTTTTAAACTTAAAAAATCAGAGAGACAAAAAAATGTTTTGCTTTAGAACCGTTGTTTTCAGCTACTGCCTTTTGATGAAGTTATTCACTGAAAATAAATAACAAACCCATTTCAAATCGTCCAATTACTAAAATGGGAGTCGTGTTGAAATGAATCTTTGGCGGTTCTCTAGATGTACCATTGATGTCAGTATGAGAGTGAAAAGGTTAAACCTTTGCTGGGGAGCTGCACATTAATAGAATAAATACTTTCGGACATCCTGTCACTCTGTGATTACCGCATTTCGAAGTGTCCTGATTATGGGAGGGGTGCAGTAACTGAAACAATGTGTTTTCTATTTGTTTTCCCTCACTTGGAATGAAAGGGAAGGATTCTGTTGTCAAATGAACGGCTGCAAACACTGTTACACCCTTTACATATGTCCCTGGTGTTTCCCACAATACAGTATTTATATATTTATGCACATCTGGATTTTGTTTCCAATATTGCACCACCCAAATCAAACAGCTGAAAATAGTAAAATATTATTCATCATCCTTTGAGTCCTGTAATGTAGAATGGTATGTCAATATAAATTTTACATGGAAGATTTTTTTTCAAAATAGGTGTAAACCTTCAATTGCTGGTTGTATTGTGCTAATAGGGCCCAAATGAACTCGATTATTTAGTTCTGGGGGTTTTCCTTTAAACACTAATGGATTATGAAGACAAAAGGTATTTGAATACAGCCTCTAGAAGTTGCAAAAAAAAATTGACTTTCACAAAGAGCAGGGTAAGGAGATCCATTCCTCATTATAGCATTTGTTTGATGTGCTCGCAATTTGTCCTTGAGATCTTATTTCATCCCTGATTCAATTTGAGTTTAGACTGTTTTTGCAGTGTGAAACTACTGAAGCATATTTAGTAAAGGAGTGTCCACTTCGCTGGAAGTTCAAACAGAAATTATTTGTATTTACCATTTTAATCTTTGACTGTTTAAAAATACAGATCCACCGTATGAAACCAGGTCCACCGTCAAACAAGCTATTTTGCTTGTGTCTTAACATGATGCATTTGAGAGTGGAATCAAATCATGAAAAAACAAAGTAAAAATTGGATGGTAATGGGTGGTCTCAAAAATACACTAACCTCTGCAGGACTCTGCCTTGTTTCCTCAAATAGCTGCGGAGTTTGTCAGTATTCCAGTATTTTCCAAGTGGTCTATGTGTGAGCAATTTGAAGATTCATGGAGTGGATGTTGCAGTGAGAGAGTACATTTTAATAAAAGACATGTGAGTCAAACTGCAAGAGATCTTTAGCTTTGATTGTTTTCTTAGACACATTTGTGTTCTAATTCTCAAAGGCAGGAAAACCTATTTATAGGATAACTCTACAAAATGAGAAGACATTGAACAGGCAATGTTCTCGAAGAAACAATAAATATTGCTGCTACACTCCTTTGGATGTGTTCATTCTCAAGAACCTCTAGTGTTAGAGGTTTGTTGATATCCTACGCGATTGCCACAAAAAGTTGTCTTTGAATTTGCTGCAACTGGCTTCAGTTTCTTTTCTGACAAGCCTAGAATGAATGAGTATCGGGCAAGAGCTCGGGGAAAAGGCAGGGAAATGCGACTGAATGAATCGTTCATTCAAAGAGCCAGCATAGACACAATAGACCGAATGGCCTTCTGCGCTGTAAAATTCTTTGCTTCTGAATGAAGAGAGAGCAAATGCAATGTTACATTGGGTTTCGCTTCAAAGCCAATAACATAATATGGTTTGTCTTTTCTTGCCAATAACCACTTATACATCTATTGATGTAATGTTTACAACGCACATTGAATGCAATATTTGGACTTATTCCCTTCACCTCAGTGAATAGAAAATAAGAGTTCTAAGTATCAAGTAGGTGATGATCTGGTGATGAGAAAATGTAATAAAATGTATTATTAGGTTGATTATGAACTCAGAGAATTAATAGTGTTGGATTATGATCCAGGCCATAATCAACCATCAAGATGTTAATTGACCCATTTGAGATGGAGTTAAAGTGTTGCCTTGAAAACAATGGGCTGTCCACTTTGATTGAATTCGACATCAATATCTGATTTGCTAACACTCCTAATGCTGGAAAATGTTACTTACCAAGCACACATTCAAAGATTTGAAGCCAAAAAAAGCTTCCTTTGCACCTCTAGTTAGATAGCAATAAACCCTAATGCCTTAAGGATGGCAATAAAAAAAGTTAATGAGATAGCAGAACCAGTGCCAACTTCCCAGTCATAAGAACAATTATCATATAGCTGTACTGCCTGAAGATAAGTCACTGGCTTTATCAGGAAAGTTAATGGTATAATCATCTGCATTCACTGGTGACAATGCTTTGAAAAGCTCTCCTGCAACAAAGTGAGTTTGAGACGCCCAGAAAGGATTTGCCGTAAGAATGTCAAATTATTTTTCTTCCTTCTCTTGATGGTAAAATCAATGAGAGCATTTGGGTCAGTCATGTTTGAGCACTTCTGTATAGAGAGGCAAGCTAGTATTCCATTCTTTACAATGAAAGAGTAGAAGCCACCACTACTTTTACCAGTGATTTTAATCCTTCGCTGAGAGCACTTGTATGTGAACAGAGTCTACAGTGGGACTAGTTTTCCTACCTTACCACAATGAGGAACTTGAACATCAGACGTAACGACACTCATCACTTATTCCCACCCCCTCAACTTTTCTCCCCTCAACTCTTGAAATGCACTTGGGTCTAAAATGCGATGATTTTCAACAAGATTCCTTAATGACTTACAGACCTTCAGTGAAATTCAACTCTACGTGTTTTAAAACCATGAGATATGTGGCACAAATATTAACATAAAGCCAATTAATGCTTAGTGGATTAACATCTCTGGGGGGAAAAAAAGACGGGTAAATATCTATTGAGGAAAGAGATTAAAGAATGTCAAGCTATTAATGGACGGTCACATATTTCACAGGTGGATACCCAGTGCTGGTGGGACTGGCATATAGATGTAGTCAGGGTTGAAGATGGAGATTTGAGAATTGCTAGATAATCTAGAGCTTCCTTTTATTATTTTTTTGAGATTAGGGTGATAGGGTAGAATCTTATCAATATGAATGAATGGTAATAGTTGTGCCTGGACTCTGGTTGAAGTGAGCTTCATGAACTGAATAGGAGGGGGAATGTAAACTCAGTGCAATACTTTCAGATAAGCCAAGGAAAACAAGAGGACATGTGTTCAGGGGTGGGAAGGGCATTTTTGGGACAGGTACCAGGAAGTATTTCTTTACCCAAAGGAGAGGGTAGGGACAAGGTTTTGTTTAGGAAACAGCTTGATGCTGTAATGGGATGCTGTAGGGTTGGTATTCTGGAAGGTTATGATCAACTGGACTGAAGAAACCCCTCTTATGATTATCTGGTCGTCTTTTCTCATTCCAGACTTTCTTATTATTGTATCGTTAGGAAGCACTGGCTGCCAATTCCACAAAATAGGAACAGACACGACTTCCCTTCACTGGCTCTGAGACTTTTGTGAATCCATAATAATGATAGTCAGGGAGTGCACTGCAAACTATCCACTTTCCCCCTTCCCCACCCCAATATTAACCAGTCATCCTCCAAAATATACTTTTAAGTCTGCTTGAATTTAATATGACATAAAATCTTTGTATGAAAGCGGCATTATCGGAGTTACTTCTCCCCGTATCCTGGCCAACAATTCCCCAACAACAACAACAGCCGCAGATAAAATTGATCCACTTCATGGCTGTTTGGGGGACATTGCTGTAAGCAAATTGTCTGCCGCCATGGTCGCCTACAAAATACTCAGTCACTACACTTCACTGTGAATCAGAGACATCCTCCTGACATTAAAGGCATTATATTAAATGCAAGGATTATTCTTATTTTTTAAATTATTATTATAAAGCATTCTTTTCAGAAGCACAGAAACATTCCTTTACATGAGCGTCTTGCTTAAAAAACATGGCCGGTAAGGGGCGGAACTGACCCCAGACAAAAATATTTGGTCTCTTCCCATTTCAAGAGTAGCTTTGCTCTCACTCCTCTAGACACATTAAGCCATCACAAAGTGACAGACGGTATAAATTTCTGCAACCATAAAACATGGGATAGTGCATCCATCGATAATTCACCTCCAAAACTTAAGCAATTAAGGCAAGACATTGCAGATGGTTTATTTCAACTGCAGTATTACAACTACAATACCAACAGGGCCCCAACTAAAGCCTCTGATTTTCCTGTTGAGAATTGCTGGCAGTAGCAAAAGATATGATGGACAGCCCAAGGAGTGACAATCGTTTCAGAGGGAGGTGGACTCGGTCGATTTTCAAGTTTTTTTTAAAAAAAAGGGGAGTTATTTTGGTGGGAGGTTGTGAATGGGTTAAAAAAAACCCAACACGACCAGACCAAAAGGCTGTGATAAAGCAACAGAGGAGTTCCCAGTGTGTGGGAGTTCAACTATTAATCCACATTGGGGAAAAAAAGGGGGAATTATATCAAGTGGGAAAGAATGCAAAGAGAGTTGATTGAAATTGCAAGCAGTTGGAAGCCAAATAATAATTAGGAAAACGAGTAAAAAGATGCAAAGGAGAAGGGAAAAATGCAGATTTTTATTTTGGGGGGGCGGGAGGAAACGGAGAAAGAAAAGAAAGAGATTGCCCACGAAATGTTTTAATGAGTAAATGACAAATGAGAACGCCACGTCGCAGGAGGAGTGAAATGTGGAAGTGACTTTAACACAGGAAAATTGCCTTGGTTATCTGACCAGAGAGAGAAAGAGAGCGCGAATAAGAGAGGTAGAGAGAGAAAAAATAACTTAAGATTCAACTCCTGTTTGACCGTTTTCCGTTGGAAACGTGTGACTTTTATTTCTGTAACCTGCTCCTAGTTTGCTTTAGGAAAAGCGTGGCTTTTAAAGCCGGTGAAGTGGAAATTTACCCGCTCGGCTCAGTAATAATATTGCTTCCAGATTTTAAACAGCATGGGACCCACAATATATAGTATTATGGTTTAAGGACGTGTGCTTTCTCTCTCTCTCTCTCTCTCTCTGTGCTTGCGAGTCCTCGCTCCTTCTCCAGACATTTTTCATTTTATTTTAAGTGTGGTGGATTTATTTGAGCCTGCCACTAAAGGCAGGAAAGAGAAAAGAAATGAGAACAGCATTTGGTTTGGTGGGATGTGCAAGGAAGAGGGTGAAAAATGCAAGGACACAAG